>NW_004524577.1:20923478-20928892 GCF_000260255.1 Octodon degus
TTATATCCCCCTTTTTTGTTTAGTTTTGTCAGAGATGGGTATTCCATTGCCATTCAAATATTGTAGGTGCATGAATTCAGCAAAGTAATCCAATACAGTCAGTAGTCCATAATAGTAGTGGGTTATCTGCAGGACTGGCAATGTCAGAAGTTGTTGACTTGAGCCTTTTACAGCTCAACATATTAATATGGCTTTACATTTTACACTTTGTTTTTATACTTTTATGCTGGATGGTTAAGACCAACATAAAGCAAGAGCTATATAACAAGAAATGTGACTTTTGTATCTGACAAGATCAGTCAAATCCCCTCAGGATTTACCCTGAATCCCTGTACCACAGTTTGTAGATCCTTTGTCAGTGTCAGCCATGTGATGAGTCTTGGCCATTGCTTGACCAATTTGCTTTCTGTGAAAGCCTTAGAGAATTTTTTCTCCAGGTGACTCTCCTTAGGCACATGGTGTCCCAAATTTTCTGATCAAGGAGATTATGAGGCCACAGAGCAAAGTGATTGATGACGTAAAGGAATGCTTTTGGATACATTCTTTATGCTGATTACAATAACCTTTTTCGTCCTTTTCCTTGTTACCTGCCCTTTAAGTCACACTTTATTTATTTTTTTTATTTTTATTTTTTTTCATTTATTTTATTTTATTTTATTTTTTTCAAAGTTTTATTGACAGATAGCAATGAGACAGTTTCAAATCAAATCGGAAGGACAGTTTCAACAAATAATACACTGCATATATTCTTCTTAGTGGTTAATTGCTGTACAAGATGCAGACTTGTGATCCTATTTACAAACACCATTAGAACAAATCATTCTATTCATTAAGAGAATGCAACTATATATCTATCCCAACCTCTTTGAATACACAGATACAAAATGGACATTCATAGGTATACCCCATTTTTTCTAAGTTCCGTTATTGAATATTATAGGTGTGTAAACTCAGCAAAATATTCTAAAAGAGTCCAGTAGCCTATAATAGCATTGGGTCTTATATTTAACTGGCAATGTCAGAAATTATTGACCTGAGTCCCCCACAGCTCAACTTAACAGCATGGCTTTATTTCTTATATTTCGACTTCATACTTTTCTACTGGATGGTTAAGACCAAGGTAAAGCAGGACCTATGCAACAAGAGTTGTAGCTTTTTGGTCTGAGAAGGTCAGTGAAATGCCCTCAGGATTTGTCCTGAGATCCTGTACCTCAGATTGTAGAACCTTCATCAGTGCAGCCATGTGGATGAGTCACGGCCATTGCTTGGCCAAAGTGCTCTCTGTGAAAGCCTGAGAGAGTGTCTTCTCCCCATGTGACTCTCCTTAGGCACACTCTACGTCATTGATCACTTTCCTCTTCTACGTCATCGATCACTTTCCTCTACACTTTATTTATATATTGAGTTTCTGTCATAAAAGAAACCATGTGATATGTAGGCTTCCTGGTTCGACTTACTTTGCTCAAGTATGGTCTCAAGATCTGAACATTGTACTGCAAATGGCTCAGAATTTATCCTTTTTATGACAGAGTATCGCTCCATTGAATATACACAGCGCATTTCCTGTATCTATTCATTTGCAAGATTTAACTACTATGAATTGTGCTGCTATAATCATAAATATGCATATATCCCTGTATTGAACTCTTTAGGGAAGATACTTAGAAGGAGAACAGCTGGGCCAATGGAATTTCTAGTTTCAGGTTTCTTTTGAGGACTCTTAACACTGAGTTCCCTAGTGGTTGTACTAATTAGCATTGCCACCAACAATAAAGAAGGGTTTCTTTTTCCTCCAGCCTTAATCAGAATGTGTTATTTTTCTTTTCTTATCTCTGCCCTTTGAGAAACCAAATTTATTAATATTTTAAGAGTA
Source organism: Octodon degus (assembly GCF_000260255.1). NCBI lineage: Eukaryota > Metazoa > Chordata > Mammalia > Rodentia > Octodontidae > Octodon > Octodon degus. The sequence goes on from NW_004524577.1 coordinate 20,925,352, forward strand.
ATTTACCTGTTTTGAACCTATATCAAATAATCCCTTAAATTGTCTAGAATTTTTTATAAAAAATGAAAGAGGACAATATTTGAATTATTGTATTATAAAGTTAAACAATTTAAACACCTTTTATTCTGAGAGCCAAGGATATATGTGTATTTAAAAATGGAAGGTGTGTCACACCAGGTATTTTACACACACACACACACACACACACACACACACACAACAAGTACCTGAAGTGATACTCAACATCTCTAATCATCAAGGAAATGCAATTCAAAATCATGTTATCACTGAGGTAGTAACAACTAATATGAAAAAAGACTAAACATAAGGTGTGTTGAAGATGTGGAAAAGGTCACTGTCCATGCTGTTAGAAGAGAGTGTAAATTGGCACAACTATTATTGAAAACCACATGGAGACTTCTTAATACATTGAAAATAGAGCTACTGTATGACTCAGGAATTTCATCACAGAGTATGTGTCCTGTGGAAATAAAGCCAGTATGCGTATCAGTATGGTAAGAGACATCCAAGTGCTGGTGAGATAGCTCAGCAGCATAAGCACCTGAATGGTGAGTGCAAGGTCCTGAGTTTGATCTATGGTAACACATACCACACCAGCCCTGGATCTGGGCACGGGGGCACATTCCTGAAATCCCAGTGCTGGGGAGGCTGAGACTGGAGGGAGGATCACTGTGAGTCCTAACTGTGTAGTGAGACCCTGTATCAAAAATAAATAAATATAAAAATAAAAACGTGGGCCGGGGGTCGGGGAGATGGCTCAGTGCAATAAGCACTTCCCTGGCAAGCATAAGGGCCTGAGTTCAATCCCCAGTTCCATCAACAAAACAAAACAAACAAACAAAAAAACATGGGCTGGCCAAATAGCTCAGCAATTAAAGTGCCTGCAAGCAGGTACAGGGGCCAGAGGTTCAATCCCTGGACCTGCCATGCTAGCCCCACCCCTGGGTGCTCTGAGACTGCAACTGAGACTGGGCGTGGTGGTGCGTACCTGTAATCCCAGCTCTTGGGAGGCTGTAAGCAGGTAGATCACTAGGAGTCTGATCTAGCAGTGAGATCCTGAACACCCCGTAGACCTTTCCCTAAAATACAAATAAATAAAAATAAAAAAAAAAAACATAGACATTCAATCTCCTTTTTTCCATGTAGTTGCTATTCACAGTAGCCAAGAGATACAAAGAACAAGCTAAATGTCCATCAGCTAATGAGTGGATAAAGAAAATATGATACATATTCACAGTGGAGTACCATTCATTCCTAACAATGAGATGTTGTGTTTTGGGACAATATAGAACAGGAGGTCATTATGACAAATGAAATAAGTCTGGAACAGAGAGGTTTTTGCTCATCTGTAGAACCTAAAGAGAGAGTTCCTAGAACTGCAGAGTAGAATGGAGGTTAGCAGAGGCTGAAGAGGACTGAGAAAGGTTGAGTAATGGGTACTAAGTCGTAGTCAGGAGTAAGAACTCAGGAGCACTGTTGTTATGCAGCAGGGAAACTTTAGGTAACAGTTACACACAGCACTTTTTTTCTTTTTCTTTTCTTCTTCTTTTTTTTGGTGTGGCCAGCTCAGCCCACCCTGGAGGTAGGGCTGGCACAGCATGTGGTGCCAGGAATTGAACTGTAGTCTCCATGCTTTGCCTAAGCTTGCCTAAGCAGGCCCTTTAGACTGCTGAGCTATCTCATCAGCCCCATGTACTGGACATTTTAAAAAGGCTATGAAAGCTCTTACCACAAACCTAATAAATGTCTAACAAGGTAAATATATTTAATCTTATTTAAACATTATGCAGACTGGGGAGACAGCTCAACGGCATAAGTGCCTGCCTGTGTGCTCAAGGTCCCAAGTTCGATTCCCCAGTACCGAAAAAAAAAATCATGCAATGTGCCATGATTTTAATGAATTTTTTATTTCATAAAAATAATTTTTATGAAATATTCTTGTTAGAAAGTGCTAATTATTATGAGCAGGACTGATAATGATTTAGCAAGATTTAACAAATGTTGTGCATTACAATATGTTCCACGGTCAGAAATTTTATTTTCACCACTATTTTATTTTTCCTTCTTTTCAAGAATAATCTCTGATATTATTATGGTTTTTTTCCTGGATGTGCTGTACTCTAAGTAAATACATCCAAATAGAGCATGCTTTTGAATTTCAGGTTTACAAAAATGGTTTCATATCCTAGTACTCTTTTTCTATTTAATTGCTTTTAAATTTGAAAACATAGCTTATCACTGACTTTACTAAGGTCTTTAAAGTATATCTATAGTCACAACATATTATACACAGAATGGTGTTTTATATTTGTATGCTTCTGTGTATAGATGACAATATTGATGATCATAAAAGTCATTTTTAGCTCTGAATATGTTCACATTCAAATTGTAAACTGGTTATCATTTCAGAGAATACATTTTTTGTGAAATCTCATATATGCTTTCTGCACACAACTTTAAGGATCCATAAATCAAAGAATACATGAAATTTAAGAAATACCCATCCATTAGCACTCTGTAGAAGAGTATGGCATAAAACTTTTTGTGCCCAACATAGGTTCAATTTATAAGCATAAGTGATTTAAATGAGCATGAAATCTACCTCCATGTGCATTAAGTCATAATTCATTGAGGTCAGAATAATAAAAAATGGGGTATAACAGACAATAGAGAATTAAGCAGTACAAATAAAATAAAAATATTTGAATAAGTATAAAAGAAATGTGAGCCAATGTAAAGTGTGATTTACGATTAAGCAAAAAAGAGATCATTTTAGGGCCGGGGAGATAGCTTGGCAGTCTAAACACCTGCCTGGCAAGCTCAAGCACCTGGGTTCGATCCCAGACATCACATGCAGCGCCAGCCTGGCACTGAGCTGGCCACTGGAACCGGGCATGGTGGCACATGCCTGTAATCGCAGCGCTGGGGAGGCTGAGACAGGAGGATCACTACGAGTCTGAGCTGTGTGGCGAGACCCTGCACCAAATACATAAATAAAAGAGTTTTAAAAATCTGTAATTAAAAGATGACATTTTAAAACCTGACCTTTATTAATAAGATATTAAAATACTTTGAAAGTATCAGGCCAAGCACACACATATTGAAGTATAAAAGTCAAATGTATTCAACTATCAAGGTATCTGTTGAAATGAAATCTTGAGTTCCATGATTAAAATCCCAGATACCATGGTTAATACAGTGCAATGTGCAGACCTGAAGGAATCTTCCAGGGCTCTAGTGGTCCAAATATCTGCTGTTAGAACCAAGCACCCAGCAGTGGACTTCGTCTGAACCTGGAGGCAGACCTTTATAGTTCTGACTATATCAGCTGTTAACTTCTGTCCTGCTCTTTCGTCCAAGAATACAGTGACTACACATCCCTGTCACTGCTAGGCACATGGTATTTATACCATGTAAAAAATCTCTGGGGCCGGGGAGATGGCTCAGTGGAATAAGCGCTTCCCTGGCAAGCGCAAGGGCCTGAGTTCAATTCCCTGGTTCCGGGGGGTGGGGAGGGTGG
>NW_004524577.1:20928992-20958489 GCF_000260255.1 Octodon degus
GGCTCCAGATGTACAGTTGACTTACTTTCTTTCTGTAAGCAGGCTAACCGTACCAACCAATTCCAGATGAGAACTGTCAATACTTCCCTAGTTCCATGAACGGCAGTCAATGAGATTGCAGAAATCCAGGGGGGCAGGGCACTTGCCCGTATTGTGAAGGCATATTTTCAATCACAGATAGGCATTAAGGAAAAATAGATGCCTAAGATTCAGGCCAAGTGGTCTCTTAAGATTCACCACAGCTGTGGAGGACTGAGCGCAGTTTCCTCTGCATGTGCTTCATACTGCGCAGCAGCTGAAGGGCCCACAACCACTACATCCGGGATCTGAAGACCTGGGCTCCCTTGTTGTAGAACACTCTGACCTCGGAGGGCCCAGGTCTTCAAGCGATTTCTGCCTTATCTCAGCATGCTGCTGTCCCAGCACTTTCCGGGATGACTTTGGGAAGCAGAACAAGAAACGAGGGAAGGGGAAGCCCAGCCAGAAGAAGCAACCTGGGGCAGAGGCTTTCAAGAGCAGAGGCCATCCTTGACCACCTCGCTGGTGCACCCAACTCTATTCCTACTTTACTCATCTGTGCAGGTTTATTCACAAAGAAATACTTAAATCACCCAGCATAAACACCTAGACATCGGAGACTTTTCTAGTCTGTTTATCAAGACATCCTCAGGGCCTGGAATCATGCTTGGAACATAACGGGAGTTCTACAAGTGCTGAAGGAGTAAATGAATATAAAGAGCGTGGAATTTTAAATTAGATTTCAGCTTCGTTGACTAATATTCTTAAATTCCATTCTAATATTGTTTTGCCAAAACACTCCGATTCTTCTCTATTACTATACTTTCTTCAAAAATATCACTTATAATACAAACTATAGTGTATGTATTAAAGACACTTAAAGTGTTCCTTAATTTTATATTTACCTTCCAACTACCCCAAAACAATAAAAATGAAAGCTTTCACTTTATATTTTAAATAAGGTGTATAAATAGAGCAAATCCTCCTAATGTTAAATTACATATTTATGATAATAAGTTAAGGATGTAGTCAATGCAGAGGAATTAGAGTCTGAACAAAATAAGATTAACAATCTGGTTTGTTTTCAGCAAATGAAAATATTACTTAAAATTACATTATAACTGACATTATGACCATGTGTATTTTGCACACCAAGATAAAAACTTGCTTTACAAGGTGTAGCAATGATGAATTTTCTTTTTTTTTTTTTTTTTTATTTATGTGTGTGTGTGTGTGTGTGTGTGTGTGTGTGTGGCCAGCTCAGCCCACCAGGGGGCAGGGCTGGCTGGCATGTGGTGCCGGGGGATTGAACAGGGGGCGGGGCTGGCTGGCATGTGGTGCTGGGGGATTGAACCGAGGTCCCTGTGCTTTGCTAAGCTTGTTCTAAGTAGGTGCTTTAGACCACTGAGCCATCTCACCAGCCCAGCAATGATGAATTTTCTTTGCACCTTACTAAGATTAGCTTTAATGCAACATACTCTCTGTATCTAGTACATACAGGTTTTAAATTAAAATATAAAACCCTAGGAACTGGCTCCTTCACTGTCCGTCTTAGCAGTTTACCTACAAACCAGAGTAGCTCAGGCACATCTCAGACTTGCTGGGTGAAAGAATACAGTGTCATGTTCCCAACAGTATGAGATACAGAGGTCTCCAGCCTATGCTGCTCCACACCTATCCCTTTCTCTACCTCTTTCCCTCAGTATCCTGTCTTTAAATCTTAGCTTCTTCAACGTTCCATGGCTCTGTGGCCAAACGCAAAAACTCTGACTGCTGTCTCCTCAGGGTCTGTATTGCACAAATGGAATGTGTCTCTTCCACTCCCCTCGCTTATTTCCTTTCTTTTTCTGGTAGAGTTCAGGTATGTGGGCATATCCCCCAATGCCTTCTATGCACACATGTGAAATAAAAATATATTGTATGGCATCCCATTGTTCATACAGATGTTGTCTGCTAATACATGATACTGAACTTGGATTCAAAAGACTGAGTTTTTGCTAGGGATATAGCTCAGGGGCACAGCGCCTGCCTGGCAAGTACAAGGTCACGAATTTGACTCCCAGTACAAACAAAACAAGACAAAACAAAGACATAAGACTGGGTTTTTATTGGAGTGACCTGCCATGTACATTAGATTAGATATGTAAATGTGGAATATTTTTCACACCTGCAGAATTTAACTTTCATCATTTGTAACAAAGGTTCACAAGCTTTTGGTAAAGGGTCAGATAATAAACATGTGAGGTTTTCTGGGGTACACAGTATCTGTCAGAATAAGTTAACCCTTCTTTTCCTGTAGCTCAGAGTAGTCATGAACTATATGTAAATGTCAGGGCCATGTCTCATCACAATTTTACTCATATGAACAAGTCTGTAGTTGGCTAATCTCTGGCCTATAAGGGGAGAATTACAATACTTATTTCATGGCTCTGTTATGGAGTTCATATAACTGATCGAATACATGAAAAGGAACCATTTCATCAACTGTAAATTATAATACTCTTACATGTTGTTAATTATTAATAATACAGCTGTAGAAGCCATGCCATAAGATATTTTTATTTTTTATTTGTTTATTTATTTTTTGCGGAACCAGGGATTGAACTCACGCCCTTGTGCTTACCAGGCAAGTGCTTATTCTAATGAGCCATCTCCCAGACCCCGATAAGATATTTTTATGTTGAAACATAATAGTGAACATTCAGAACCACAGAAAATGGTTTTATTCACTTCCATGTTCAGTCTGATGGCAGAATCTGCTCTCTAATATTGAAATACAGATTGATTTCTGAAAATTATACCTATTTTTAAGTCTCAAGTATTTCACACTTTTTCTATGAAGTGTATACAACGCAAAGACACCATTACATTTGATTTGGCTAATGAAAATCAATAAAAGTATGATTAAATTTCAGGAAGAAATAAAATTGATGATATAAAATTAAGAATGTCAAGCATGACACACATTTTTATTGCGCTACCTTAAGGAGAAAGGATGTTCTGGAATGGATTTCTATCAAGAGTACTCAGAGATGATGCTATCCATTTAAATAGATTTTAATTCACTCTAAATTGTAATTGAAACACAAAGCACATGAGCTGACCACATTAAAGAGTCATTGTTGAGTGGCAGGAATTGTGATGGCAGATTCGCTGTCTGCTTGGGAATGCTGAGCAGGGACAATGGCACTTCTGCTAGGAATCCTGGGAAAGCACATGTGATGCACTTCTCTGCGGAGCAATTAAACCAACTGAATTCAATTAAAAACTGGCTGCAAGCCAAGAGGATATGAACTCAGCCTGGAGAACAGAGGCACGGATTTAAACAAAAATTAAAAATCTTTGAGTTGGGAGCAAGAGGTAAAAGACTGCACTGGTACTTTCAGATGCTATCTTGCATGAGGCTGTGTCAGAGCTATAATAGCAAGTCATTTTAATCAGCAAGGGCCTTCAGGAATTATTTCCAGGTCACTGCCTCAAAAGCTGAACTAAGAACTGAGTAGGAGCCTAGCCAAAGATTTATTTAGAAGTTGTTTTACACCACTTAAACTATTCAAGTGTTTCTGAGTAGAACGTATTTATTGGATTCTAGATATACGGTAATCATCTCACATGACACATCAAAGCCTACCTATGAATTTCTAAGTTAAGTATTTTGATTTAGGTATTATGTTTTTCTTGTCTTGATGTTAATGCTAGCGTTTGGGTACCCAGAGCCTTGTGTGTACTTGGCAAGTACCTTTCCACTGAAATACACAACTGATACTTTTGGTGTATTTATCATGGTATTATTTCCTCTATTGCTATTGTTATTATTATTATTTTGTATTTTTAGGGAGGGGTTTACAGGGTGTTTAGGGTCTCAGTACTAGATTGGACTCATGGTGATTCTCCTGGTTACAGCCTCGCAACAGGTGGGATCACAGGCATGCGCCACCACACCCAGTCTCAATCTCTGCCTCAGCATGACCTGGGGGCAGGGCCATTACAGCAGGCACAGGAATCGAAGCCCCACCCCTGCGCCGGCTTGCAGATGCTTTAATTCACTGAGCTATTTGGCTGGCCCTTCTCTATTCTCCCCCACTTGCCCCTCCCCCCCCAAACCAGCGATTGAACTCAGGCCCTTGCGCTCGCCAGGGAAGCGCTTATTCCACTGAGCCATCTCCCCGGCCCCTTCTATGCTTTTTCTTAATGCACAAAAATGTTTATATAAGAAATCATAATATATAAAGGTTATCCCAAGAAGACTTGGAAGAATGGATACAAAGGATTAGAGATTATCTTCTTTACTTCATGAGAAATTTACTACTAAACAATGGTGTGAGGGTGAGCAAGATAGCTCAGTGGGCTAAGCCTCTCCTGAGGAAAGCTGAGGGACTGTGGTTCGATCCCTGGTACCACACGCTGCGCCAGCACCACTCCCCAGGAGCACTGAACCAGCAACCAAGCTGGAGTGTGATGGTGCACGCCTGTAATCCCAACGTGGGGGAGGCTGAAAATGGGAAGATCACTACAAGTTCGAGCTGCATAGTGAGACTCTGCACCAAAAATAAATAAATAAATAAATAATAATAATAATGGTGTGAATTGGAGTTCTATATATTGTTATATTTATCTATTAAATAAATATAATAGCAAGGCTGGGTTTGAAATGTGAAGCTAGCAAAAGAAAGATTTGTTTTTAGAGCATTTAATAATGAACTAAGTACTTCACAATTATTCATACCATAGATATCATAAATAATAACACTTATTAAGTTACTTGATACATTTATTAAATAGATATTCTACACGGAAAAATGCTGTCTCTAACTATATAAAAAATATTTTGCTCACTACTGTGTGCCATGAATTGTGGTATTTTGGTTGCATTTATTCACTTATATCTCCAAATAACTTTATGAGATTTTATGAGGATTTGCTTAAGACCAGAAATAGTAATCAGGATGTAAAACTTTGCCATTAATCCTATGACAACTGTACAAGGTCAGCATTATACTCCCCCTTTTATTGGTGAATATACTGAAGAAGTTAAGAAATGTGATAGTACCACAAATTAAACCCAGCATTCTGATTTCAACATTCACCCTAATTATTGCAGTTGGCAAAATATAGTCAGCAGCATCAATATCCATGTTCATACTAATTCCACAATGGAATAAAATATTTACATTAATCAACTTCATAAGTGATATCAGAACAAATCTCAGGGCAAACAGATATTCAGAAATGTGTATGTTTTGTGATTCCTACAGGTAAGATTTGAGGCAGAGGTAAGAGGAAACAAGCAAGGGCTGGCTAGATAGCTCAGAAGACTAAAGGACCTGCTTAGGCAGGTGCAGGGACCCGGTTCAATCCTCAGTGTGCCATGCAGGCCCCATCCCTGGGGCATGCTGAGACGGAGACTAAGATTGGGTGTGGTGGCATGTCCCTGTAATCCCAGCACTTGGGAGGCTGAAAATAGGAAGATCACTATGAGTCTGATCTGTGTACTGAGACCCTGTAGTCCCTGTACTAAAATACATTAAAAAAGTAAAGAAAACAAGCAGAAGATAAAATAATTTTTGTTCATTGTTCTTGAAGAAAAGAAGAAACTGGAGAGGAAGAAGAGAGAGCAAGATATATAACTAAAGGGAATTTTCAGAAGGTGGAATATGGTGGCTAGTTTGTAACACAGTTGTCCTACACTAGAGTTTTGAAGCATTCTTCTTAGGAATTCAGCAGACATGGCCTGGTGAGATAGCTCAGCAGTCTAAAGTGCCTGCTTAGGCAAGCTTAGGCAAGCGCAAGGACTGTGGTTCGACCAGTACCACACGCCATGCCAGCCCTGCCCCCAGGGTGAGCTGAGCCGGCCTCAAAAAAAAAAAAAAAAAAAAATCAGCAGACATAGAAACCTTTAGCACCTTACATATACTATCATCTACTTACCTAGTAGGAACAATGATGATAAAATTCCAATCAGTTCACTTACCAGATTAGTTTAGTTCAGTGACTAAATCTCATTACTAGGAGTTTTATTCAAATAGTTCATGCATTCTCTGAATCTTATCTACAACCTTATACTTCTCATATAAGTTATAAATGAACCAGTTGAGAAAAGATTGAAATGAAGTATCAATATTAAAAAAGAAAATGTAAATTAAAGTATCGAAAGTATCAAAGAGAAAGTATAGGACTTTAATAAACATTTAGATTTATTCAACCTAAAATCTGGTTCCATTCCACATTTCAACAGAGAAGAAAGGGATATGAAAAGAGGGCTGTACCTCCTTTGCATATATTGAACTAGATGTGATGGACTGCAGAGTCTTTTTACCAAGATGGCGCCAGAGGCAAAGAAGGAAGCCCCTAACCCTCTCAAAGCTGAAGCCAAAGCAAAAGCTTTGAAGGCCAAGAAAGCCTGCTAAAAGGCATGCACAGTCACAAAAAGAAGAAGATACAAACGTCGCCCACCTTCTGCCGTTCAAGACACTGTGGCTCCGGAAGCAGACCAAATACCTTTGGAAGAGCACCCCCAGGAGAAACAAGCTTGACCGCTATGCCATCATCAAGTTCCCCCTGACCGCAGAGTCAGCCTTGAAGAAGACTGAGGACAACCACACACTCGTGTTCATTGTGGATGTCAAAGCCAATAAGCACCAAATCAAACAAGCTGTGAAGAAGTTCTATGACATCGATATTGCCAAGGTCAATACCCTAATCAGGCCTGATGGAGGCAAGAAGGCATATGTTCCACTGGCTCCTGATTATGATGCTTTGGATGTTGCCAACAAAATTGGGATCATCTAAACTGAGTCCAGCTGGCTAATTCTAAATATATACTTTTTTTCTCAGTTAAAAAAAATAGATGTGATGGACTATTCAGGGGTCCATGGGGTATCTAAATCACTATGGAATTTTAATGGAATTCCATTGTTTTATAAGTTTCATGAGCATTGATATAAAAATTCAATATCTTAGCTACACAGTTATTATGTATAAAGATTCAGAAATAAAAGAATTTTCCAGGCAGAATCTATAATATTCACCTCAAAAATTTTTCTGATGAGCGGACCAAGATGGTGGAGTGGTAAGGAGCAGAGAAAGAGCCTTCCCGAGAGTTGCCTTCCAGACACTGGAATATGGTCATATGAGGAAGACAAGAGGGAGGCAGATGGGTACCCAAGACCCGGGGAGGATCTGACATGTGAATTGAAGTTCACAGAGTGAAAACAAAATCTTCAATGAAGAAAAAGCCGGAAGCTGGTGATGCCTTCTCCCTGAGTCAGAACTCACTGCCTGAGAGGAGTGATTCAGACACACGGTAAGTGCTGGTGACCCCAGAAGCCTCCACAGAGAGACACAGCAGTGGAGGGGAGCAGTGGATGTGAAGAACTGCACCAGCTGGTGGCGAGTGCTGAGGGCTCAGTCGTCCTTTGTGAGAGTCTTTGACCCAGAAGCCATCTCTGAGTGGGGCTGGTTGAACTCAGAACTCAGAGATGTTGCTGGATCCATCTATCTATTGGCTTCCAGCTGGGCTCAGGCCCACAGAAGGGGTGCTGATGGCTATAGGTCACCAAAAAGTAAGGCCCACTGAGATTATTTACTATGTCATCAGAAAGCTACTGCTGTTTTGCTGGGATACATCAACAAAGATCAGGACTCTGTCTCTACCTGTTGTGTACCAGTGACAGCAAAGCTAAACTTACACATGGATTTATTTCTCCCTCCGTCTCATTTTTTATTTGGTTTTGGTTTTGGTTTTATTTTTCTTGTTGTTTGTTTTTGTTTTTTCTCCTTCATTGTTTGATCTTGTGTTCTTTTGTCTGTTTGTTACCTTGTTTTTGTTTTTGTTTTCTGGTACCAGGGAATGAATTCAGGACCTTGTGCTTGCCAGGCAAATACTTATTCTGCTGGACTATCTCCCCAGCCCTTGATTGTGTTTTTATATGAGTGTGAACATGGTTTCCAACTTCTTTGTGGTTGTGGTTCTGTCTTGATCTTCTTTTTGGATCTTTCTCTTCTTTCCCTCCAGTCCTCTGCAAAAGTTTCTCAAAGTTAGCGTGATTCCCCTTTGCCATCCAGCCTACTTCTAATCTTTTCATTTTCTTCCACTTCTCTATTTTCACCCTAACCCATTTTAAATTTAAAACCTTGAGGGAAAAACTGACATATAAGGGATGTGTGTACTGCATTTAGTTTTCTCATTTGTTGGATTTTGTTATATAACTACAAATCTAGTTCATACAGCTAAAGGTGGAAAAGGAATGATTTCCTCAATTTGTCATTTTCTCGGCTGTGTTTGATGCTATTGTGTTTGTTACCACTGCATCCAAACGGGACATAATTGTTCTAAACAGTTGTTCTTACTGATATTTGAAGACTGAGGTTGACTAAGGGTCACAAAACATATGGTTGGACATTGCCATAGAGCCAGCACTGGGCCAAACAGCCAGAAACTTCTCATTGCTAACAAATTGAAGAGGAAGAATTTTGAAACCCTCAACACCCCCAAACCAGCTACACTGGAAGATAACTCAGAGAAGAAATAATTTCCTAAAAGTTTCAACTACTAGCAACAAAGCAAACCACCATATGCAATTACAAACATCACCCCAGCCCTTAAAAAAAAAGAAATAAAATGAGAAGAAACTTTAAACAAGATGCAACCCCAGACATCCAGTTCTCCAAAGGTAAACTCAGGGGGCAACAGGGTGGAATAACCCAAAAGTCACCCACCTGGCTTCTCTGATGTGGTAACAACAAAGCATTGAGTGAGGCTCTAGAAAACAACTGAGAAATAATTTCTCAGATAACAGCAGAGATAATGCTCACAAGGAAAATCATGCTTAGTGCCTCTAGAGCAGACACAGGTTAAAAAAAAAGAAAGAAAGAGAAGCTTAAGAAACGTATGGAAGCCACGAATGTTCAACATAGGAAAGAAATGGCATCTGTGAGGCAGATTCAAACAGATATTCAGAAGAATAACATTTCCATTGAAAGTACCCACAGCAAATTAAGCCAGTGGGAGGAAAGGATATCAGATATAGAAGATGGGCTTATAATTAGAAACCATGAAAAGAAAGATTTCTTAAAAACAAGGGACTATGAGAAATCAATACAGCAGCTGCTAGTTGAGGCAAAGAAGAATCATGTAAGATTGACTGGAGTCAATGAGAAAGCAGGAGAAACACAAATGGCATGAAAAGGTGGATCAAGGATGTCATGGCAGAAAACTTTCCTGGGAGAGAAGAGGGAGGTGGTATACAGATAAGTGAGGCAAACAGAACTCCAATTAAGCCAATGTGATTCTAATAAATGATTTTTAAAGCCAGATGTATCATGGTCAAGATTCCAGAAATTCAACAAAAGAATAGAATCTTAAAAGCTGTTAGGGTAAAGAGACAAATAACCTATAAAGGAAAGCCATCAGAATCACAAAGGACTTCTTGACACAAATCTTAAAGTCAAGGAGAACATGTAGTGAAGTGTTTCAAGTTCTACATGAAAACAACCTTCAAACCAGATTGATGTATCCTACAAAGCTGTCTTTTGAAACTGACGGATGAATAAGATACTTCCACGGCAATGAATATCTGAGGAAATTTATAACCACCAAACCAGCATTCCAAAATATTTTGAAAGATATTCTAGAAAGAGATAACAAAGACTACAGCTCCATGAAACCCACCAGACAAGGCAAACAATTAAATAGAGGGATGAAAGAACAGAGAGGGAGCCAACAATGGAAAAATTACACAACAAGGATAAGACAAAACATTCAACTATAACTAACTATCAGGTCATACATCAAAAGACACATACTTGCAGAACTTATCAAGAAGCAAGTTCCAATAATACGTTGCATACAAGAAACACATTTAATTGAAAAAGAAATTCATATACTGAATGTGAAAGAGTGCAAAGAACCCAGAAAAAAGCAGGGGTAGCTATTCTAGTTGCAGACTAAATGAATTTCAAGCCAAGAATGATCAAGAGGAATAAAAAATCTCACTGTATCCTTGTAAAAGGAATAATCCAAGAGGAAGAGCTAACAATCATAAATACATATGCAACAAATATCAGTGCTCCTGACATTGAAAAATAAATATCAATGGACATGAAAAATCAAATAAGCACTAAGGGAATTGTATTTGGGGATCTCAAAATCCCACTGCCACAAAAAGACAGATTAACTAGATGAAAAAAATGAACAATGAAAGATTAGAACTGAACCAAATTTTTTAGTGTTATTTTGCTGTTGCTCTTGCTGTTGTCTATTTGTGTGTTTTTTGTATTTTTTGCAGGGTCCACTACACAGCTTGAACTCTTAGTTATCCTATTTTCAAGCCTTCCAGTGCTGAGATTACAGGTGTGCACCATCATACCTGGACTCAGTTGCTGGCTCAGCACACCCAGGGGCAGGCCTGGTGTGGCATGTGGTACCAGGGATCAATCTCAGTCCCTGTGCTTGCCTAAGCAGACACTTATTCTGCTGAACTATCTTGCTGGCCTTGTGAACCAAACTTTTTAGCACATGGAATTAGTAGATGTCTACAGAGTATGACACCCCAAAACATGATACACATTCTTCTCTGCTGCACATAGCACATTCTCCAAAATAGATGACTTATTAGCTCATGGAACATGCTTAAGTAAATGCAAAGGAACTGAACTTATCTCATGCATATTATCAGATCATAGTGAAATGAAATTGGAAATAAATGGCAAAAGTAACTATAAGAACTTCATAAGCACATGGAAATTAAATAGCATCCTACTGAATAATTGATGGGTCACAGACAAAATTAAAGAAGAAATTAGACAGTTTGTATAATTAAATGATAATGACAATACAACACACCAGGACATATGGAACACAATGAAAGCAGTCCTAAAAGGGAAATTTACAGCAATGAATATCCATATAAGGAAAGCAAAACAAGCACAAATAACCAGCCTACTAGTGAACCTCACACTTGTAGAAAAAGAAGAGCAGTCCAAGCCACAAGCTGTTATGAGGGAGGAAATTACAAACACCAGAGCAGAAATGAATGCATTGGAGACTAAAAAACAAACAAACAAAATAGAATCAATGAATCATGCGGTTGGTTCATTGAAGATTGCATACAATCAACAATCTCTTATCCATCCTTATCAAAACAAAGAAAGAAAAAACTCAAATCCATGCATTTGGGAATGAAAATGGTGAAATCACAATGGACCCTGAAGAAATCCAAAAGATCATCTGTACCTACTATGAAACCTTTTATTCTAATAAGATGGAAATCCAGAAGAAATGAACGTATTTCTAGATACATGCTAATTACTAAAGATGAATCAAAAGTTTATGAAAATCCTAAATAAACCAAAATCAAGCAATGAAATCAAAGATGTGGGGCTAGGGAGATGGCTTAGTAGAATAAGTTCTTGCCTAGCAAGCATAAGGTCCTGAGTTCAATCCCTGGTACTGGAAAAAAAAAAAAAAAAAAAAAAGAAGATGGAATTAAAAACCTTCAAACAATGAAAAACCCAGGCCCTGTTGTATTTACTATTGAATTCTATAAGAAATTTACAGAAGACTTAACAACAGTACTTCTCAAGGAAAAGCACTACTTCTTAGGAAAATTGAAAAGGAAGTAATATTCCCAAGTTCATTCCTGGAAGCATGCCTTATTCTGATAGCAAAACCAGAGAAGGACCGAACTAAGAAAGAGAATTACAGGCATATTTCCCTAATGGACATAGATATAAAAATCCTCAATAATATACTGGCACACAGTCCAGCAAATAATCAAGAAAATTATGCATCATAATCAAGTAGGATTCATCCCATGTATGCAGAGACGGTTCAACACACACAAATACATAAATGTAATACACATATTAACAGAGCTAAGGACAAAAATAATATGATCATCTCAATAGATGTAGAAAAAGCTTTTGACAAAGTCCAGCATCCATTCATGATAAAAACCCTACAGAAAATTAGAATGGATGGCTTTTATCTCAATCTGATAAAAGCCATCTAGGACAAAGCAACAGCCATCATCATACTATGTAGACAAAAACTGAAAGCTTTCTCTCTCAGATGAGGAATGAGACAAGATTTGTTTAAATTCTTATTTGACATAGTCCTATAAACTGCAGCCAGAACGAGACAAGAGAAAGAAATAAAAGGAATAATCATAGGAAAGGAAGAAGTTAAATTATCACTATTTGCAGATGACATGATACTCTACACAGAAGACCTTAAAAGCTTCACTAAAATCCTTCCAGGTTTACTAAACAACTTCAATAGCATAGCTGGATATAAAGTCACTACTCAAAAATCAATAGCCTTCTTATACACAAATAATAAAGTCACTGGGAGAGAAGTTAGGGAAACAACACCTTTCATAACAGCATCTAAAAGATGAAATATCTAGGAATGAATTGAATGAAAGATGTAAAATAACTCCTCATTGAAAGCTACAGTACTCTGAAAAAGTGGATTGAAGTGGATATTAGATAATAGAGGGGCAGGGAGATATTACATGGATCTAAGCACCTGCCTGGCAAACACAAGGACCTGGGTTCAATCCACAGTACTACATGCATGCCAGCCCCGTGCTGAGTTGGCCACCAAAACCAGGCGTGAGTCTGAGCTGCATAGCAAGACCCTGTACCAAATCAACCAACCAACCAACCAACCAACCAACCAATTATCAATCAATTAATCAACCAAAAAGAGCCTATAATCCCAGTACTGGGGAGGCTGAAAACAGGAGGATGACTATGAGCCTAAACTGCGTAGTGAGATCCTGTACTAAACATACACACACACACACACACACACACACACACACATACACACACACACACATATATATATTTAGAAAGAAAATGGAAAGATGTACTTTATTCTTGGGTAGGAAGAATATATTGAATGGCCATACTGTCAAAACTGTTGTACATATTTTATGAAATTTCTGATCAAAATTCCAACAGCATGTCAAACAGAACTAGAGAAAATTTTATAAACACATAAAATTCACTTGGAACCAGAAGAGATTTTGAATAGAAAAGCCAATTCTGGTCAAAAATAGCAAGGCAGGGGACAACACAATACCTGATTTGAAATTATTATAAAACTATAGTGATTAAAACAGCATGGTAATGGCAAAAAGACCCAAAGCTGAATGGAACAGATTAGAAGATGCAGAAACAATCCCAGACGTACTCAGCCACCTTATCATTGACAAATATTCCAAACACATTCACTGGAAGAAAGATAGTTTCTTTAATAAATGGTGCTGGAAAAACTGGTTTTGTACATCTGAGGATTAAAATTGAACCCATATCTTTCACCATGCACTAAACTATATTTGAAGTGGATTAAAGACCCATGTATTAAAACAGAAACATTATATCTTCTGGAAGATAGAATAGGTAAAACTCTTGAAGACATTGGTGTAGGCACGTCTTTATGAATAAAACCCCAATTAAACAGGGACTGTCATAAAAAATCAATAACTGGGATCTCATCTTGTTAAGAACCTTTACTTAGCAAGAGAAACCACCAACAGAGTGAAAAGACAACCCAAAGTGCTTGGGAAAATGTCTTCCAGCTATTCCTCAAACAAAGGATCACTATCAAGAACATATAAAGGGTTGGCCAAATAGCTCAGAGGATTAAAGTGCCTGCAAGCAGGTGCAGGGGCCGGGGGTTTGATCTCCAGGCATGCCATGCTGGCCTCACCCCAGGGGCATGTTGAGATGGCACTTGAGACTGGGCATGGTGGTACGTGCCTGTAATCCCAGCTCTTGGGAGGCTGTAAAGAGGTGGACCACTACGAGTCCAATCTAGTAGTGAGACCCTAAACACCCTGTAGATTCTTCTGTAAAATAGAAAAAAAAAAAAAAAGAACAACATATAAAAGAACTCAAAATTATTAATCCTTCCAAGTTTAAATACTCAATCCAAAAATGGGCATTTGCGATGAACACATACTGCTCAGATAAGGAAGTGCAAATAAAAAATAAGTATACCAAAAATTCAACATCACTAGTCATTTGATGCAAATTTAAACAACACTAAGCTTCCAACTCCCCCTGTGAAGAATGGCTATTACCAAAAAATCAACCAATAACAAATGTTGGAGGGGTTGTGGGGAAAAGTGAACCCTTTTTCAACTGTTGGTGGGAGTATAGACTGGTTTAATCACTGTAGAAATCAGTGTGGAGATTCCTGAAATATCTGGGGGATGTAATAGAAATGAAGGTCCCATTTGAGCCAGCTATTCCCTTGTGAGTATCTTCATAGGAGAATTATAAACGTCATACCACAGTGATATATGTGAACTACTGTTTATAGCAGCACAATGTGTAATACTTAGATCCTGGAAACAACCCAAGTGCCCATCACCTCAGGAATGGATAAAATTATAAATGGAGCTACTACTCAGCCATAAAGAAGATAGAGACTTTTATAGGTTAATGAATGTAACCTGAGACTGTACTTATAAATGAAATAAACCAGATACACATGTTTAAACATCATATTGTCTCCCTAGCATGAGAAGCTGAAATGCATAGATGCTGTAAAATGGGAAGAAACTTCTAAAGGAAAGAGACCCTGGAAGGGGGAAGGGAGAAGAGAATGAAAGGAAAAGTAGACAAAAATTATATATGACAGTTAAGAGAGTTATACAGCTGATTTTTCTTAGTTCATTGAAAAGGTTTGTGCTAATACTGTTCAGACTATTAAATCATAATATCTTGTACTCTGAGTAACTAATTTAAAGATAGCAATATGCAATGTATTAACCATTGTTACCCTGCTATTAACAAATAGCAATGAGTTTCAAACCACATTGGTAGGACAGTTTCAATAATTAACACATTGCATACATTCTTCCTAGTGGTTAATTGCTGTACAAGATGTGGACATGATATCCTATTTACAAACACCATTAGAACAAACCCCTCTATTCATTAAGAGAATGTAACTATATATCTATATAGTGAATACACAGATACAAAATGGACATTCATCTGTATCCCCCCTTTATGTTAAGTTCCGTTATTTGAATATTATAGATGTGTTAACTCAGCAAAATATTCTAAAAGAGTCCAGCAGTCCATAATAGTATTGGGTCTTCCACTTGACTGGCAATATCAGAAATTGTTGACCTGAGTCCCCTACAGCTCAATATCACACCATGGCTTTACTTCTTATACTTCGTTTTTATACTTTTCTGCTGGATGGGTGAGACCAAGGTAAAGCAGGACCTATGCAACAAGAGTTGTACCTTTTGAGTCTGATAAGGTCAGTGAAATCCCCTCAGGATTTATCCTGAGATCCTGCACCTCAGATTGTAGATCCTTTGTCAGTGTCAGCCATGTGGATGAGTCACGGCCATTGCTTGGCCAAAGCAACACAGAGGCCAATCAACTGAGGATTGGATAATGAAGGTGTCGTATGTTTACACAATGTAGTATGATTCAGCTATAAAAAAGGATAAATTTGAGGTTTTGTTGGTAAATGGAGGAAAGTAGAGTCCATTCTTTTTTCTTTCTTTCTTTTTTTTTGCGGAACCAGGGATTGAACTCAGGCCATTGCACTTGCCAGGGAAGCACTTATTCCACTGAGTCACCTCCTGGGCCCCTTGAGTCCATACTCTTAAGTAAAATAAATCAGACCTACATGTGCAAACATCTATGTCTCCATAGTGTAAGAACCTGAAAGAGTAAATAAAATCTAAAGGGTACAGTAGATCCTCTAAAAAGGGAATGAACCTGTTCAAAATGAAAGAATTACTGAAATATGAAGGACAGGAGAGGGAATGGGGGGAAGAAACGCATCTATGTATATAAGCAGGATGGTTTGGATAATTGTACTGTGGATTTCTGCTGGTCTGTGGAAAGTAGTAGGTAATGCTTAATATTTTTTGTCTTCTTTATAAATTTTTCTCCTTTTTCTCTCTTCTTCTTCTTCTTCTTCTTCTTCTTCTTCTTCTTCTTCTTCTTCTTCTTCTTCTTCTTCTCCTTCTTCTTCTCCTTCTTCTTCTCCTTCTTCTCTTTCCTCTTCTTCTTCTCCTTCTCCTTCTCCTTCTCCTCCTCCTCCTCCTCCTCCTCCTTCCTGCTCCTCCTCCTCCTCTTCCTCCTCCTCCTCCTCTTCTTTTTTTTTTTTTTTTTTGGTGGAACCAGGGATTGAGCTCAGGCCCTTGTGCTTGCCAGGCAAGCATTTATTCTACTGAGCCATCTCCCTGGCCCTTCTTCTTAATTTCTTTTAACTTGCTTTTTCTTTTTTCTTGCAATTTTGTATGCATATACATGGAAATCTAAACAACTAATCTGAAGACAGCATTATGCAATATAACAAATACTGTTAAATTCATTTTTTTGTTCAGTAAAATTCTGTATGATTTGTGCTATTTTATTTTAATACTATTTTTTACTCTTTTAAAAACAATATTTTTAAAAGGAAAATATTTAATTCAAGTATTTTTCTATATTCAGACTTTATTTTGCTTTTGTTAGAAACTTATGTAGCCAAATAACCTCAGAAAATTACATTAGAATATCAACAGTTAAACAATACTACATATTGGATATATTGCTGTTAGTTGTGCATAACTTTATAAAATACTTATATTTGATTGCAAGTGGTCTTTTTAACTTTAAAAAATTATTTATTTATTATTTATTTAGTACAGGGTCTGACTATGCAGCTCAGACTCCTAGTGATCCTCCTTGTCTCAGCCTCCTCAGTTCTATGGCATGCAGTATCGGGGGCTGAATCCCCATCCTTGCGCTTGCCAGGCAGGTGCTTAGACTGCCCGAGCTATCGCCCCACCCAGCAAGTAGTGTTTAGTCTAAATAATATCTAAGTAGACCACAGTAGCATGCGAGATGTGAAGTCAGTTTTCCTCCACTTGGTAACTTCAGCATATCGGATCAAGTTTTTCCTTTGTGTTGATAACAGTCATCTCTCCTGTCTAGGCGCCTTGGGACTCGCCATCACATCTTACAATATGCATATAAAGAGCAGAGCTACTATTTAGATAGCTTTTTCTCATTTCCTTCACTATTCTGGCATTTCCTACATCATCCTCAATGTTTACAGTAATGACACAAAGTAAGTAATATCATCCCAATAACAAGTTTTTAAAATAGTGAGGATTGGTGTGAAGTGATTTTTCCCAAATCGACGTAGTAGTTAGGAAGCTGATTCAAGATTCAAGCTTCTGTCTGTCTCCTACTTTTTCACTAATGTTTTCTAGTTATGTTTGTGCAGTGCACCCGTGATAATCTCTTCTGGATTATTTCAAATACAGTATATGTATTGCTGGCACAAAGGTACAGCAGACATTTTAAAAGGCTACACTAATGACATCTTATTAATTCTATGAATAGCTGCCTTTTATTTATATGCCATAGATCCATCATTTTAAACACACTTTTTTTTTTTTTTTTTGGTGGAACTGGGGATTGAACTCAGGCCCTTGCGCTTGCCAGGGAAGCGCTTATTCCACTGAGCCATCTCCCCGCCCCCCCATCCATCATTTTAATTAATTGTTTTTTTATGTATTTGGTACAGGTCTCACCACGCAGCTCAGACTCATAATGACCCTTCAGTTTTCAGCCTCCCCAGAGCTGGGCATACAGACATGCATCACCACGCCTGGTCTTGGTGGCTGGCTCAGCATGCCTAGGGGTGGGGCTGGTGGGGCATGTGGTGCTGGGGATTGCCTAAGCAAGCGCTTAGTCCACTGAGCTATCTCACTGTACCTTAAGGTACAGCCTTTTTTTTTTTTTTTTTTTTTTTTTCTGGTACCAGGGATAGAACTCAGGACACTGTGCTTGCCAGACAGGCTCTTATGCCACAGAGCTATATCCCTGAGCCAATGAATTAATCACTTCTAGAGGAATAATGTTGCCTATTTCCTTAACTCAACCCATTAAAGCTCTGAGCAGTCCCATCTCATTTGACCAACTTTCTATCTAGGTCTCTATAAGACTGGGTTACACCTCAGTGATTACTTCTCAACTTCGTCTACTCTATTTATTTATTTATTTATTTATTTAGTAAAGTATTTAGTACAGGGTCTGCAGGGTATCACTATACAGATCAGACTCGTAGTGATCCTCCTGTTTTCAGCCTCCCAAGCATTGGGATGACAGGCACGCGCCACCACGCCCAGCGACACTTGCCATCTCAATGCACCCCAGAGGCAGGGCCAGCCTGGCACACTGGGGGTCGAATCCCAGTCCCTGAGCCTACCTACGTAAGTGCTTTCATCTGTTGAGCTATTGACTGGCCCTTCAATTTTGTCTACTCTTATGAGTCATTTAGAGGCTTGGTAGAAGTAGAAGCCATATGAGCAAGACTGGGTGTGTATTTCACTGAAAATGCCAGTTTGTACTGAAGACGAGGCCATTTTAGAAAACACAGGAGTAAATGCTTTTTAGGGTTGCTTGCACTCATGAAAAGTCATAATTATATTTCATAATTCCGTGCCAAAGTATGGGATGGAAAGTGACAAAATGCAATGATCTCTACCATTGCCAATATTTGTGCTTCACCTGGAGTATTTTACAATGTATAAATTCCTTGCTCTTCAAGATAAAAACTAGCCTCTGTGTGTACTCAGTTCATGTCAGAGGCCCTGAATTGAGGACAGCATGCGGATGAAACTTGGGGTCCAGTAATGACCCAATCGCATGTGTGAGCACGAACTGCTTTCTGTTGTGTGGCTTTCGTTACTCAGGAGGTACCATTTGCCCGATGAGGATGATTCATTTTTAGTCTATAGGAAAACTGAATAAATCGATCTGGATCTGCATTTGCATAATTAATAACAGGTTGAAGTATTTCTAGTTCAATTTGGCTCAACAAATGTGCAGAGGAAGACGGGCTTAACAGAAATCCACATTAAATCCCTCTCTCTTTCCTATAAAGAAAACATTAAGATGCATTCAGATAACTGATAGGAAACTTCCAGCTTGCTTTTTCCTGACAGTCATTGAAAAATACCTTTATAGTTGGTGTTCTAAGGATTAAAACGTCACCTGGGTGTTGTGCCGGCGATGTGGGCAGCATTCACTTCATAATAACGCTGAGTAGGCTCAGGGACATACCGAAACGATTTCAGATGTTGCCACTGAAAGATTCAATTAAGGTGGAAGCCATGTGTCTTTTAAAAAGAGAATTTTATGATAAGTTATTTGCCACTTTTTACCTTGGAAGAAGCAAGAAAAATTACAGAGCTTGGAAGTCTGGCTGAGATTTAATTCCAATAGCAGAATCGACCTCTATAAGGAAATTCCTTCTCTAGAAGTTGGAACTGTGAAATTCTCTGTAATATTCAATTTCAGGTGACACACAGGAATTCTGGTTGTTCAGTTTCTCTCTTAATTCTTGAAATTTCAATAAAGCACTTTATCTATAAGGAATTGTTTTGTTCATGTGATTTTTTTTCTTTTTTCCGGAACCGGGGATTGAACTCAGGTCTTTGCACTTGCCAGGGAAGTGCTTATTCCACTGAGCCATCTCCCCGGCCCCTTGTGTCATGTGTTATTGAGAGAGGTTTTTTTTTTTTTTTTTAAATCATGGTGCTTCAGTCTCCTGAGTAGTGGGATTGCAGGGATTCACCAAGAGATTTGACCTCAGAAATATTCTCAGGTTTTAATAATTAGGAAGAAAATAACTAAAAGTGCATCTTAGATATATGTCTCCAAAATATGTATGCACATTTTAGAAAAACAGGACGATTTTTTTCAACCAATAGTGTCACCCTCCTCAAAGGGGCCATCGACGGTGATGAATATCGCAGAAAACCCACTGCACTGCAGCCCTTAGAGAAGAAACTCAAAGCGTGCACAGCAGTCTCAATGACCAAGGTTACGCAGGCAGCAGTTTACTGTACTAATAAATGTCTCGAGGCTCACTGCCACCACTTTGAGCACCTCTGGTAATTGTAGTGGCCAAAGGCATCTCATGAGGGGGCCGGGGAGATGGCTCAGTAGAATAGGTGCTTGCTTGGCAAGCACAAGGGCCTGAGTTCAATCCCCAGTTCCGCTGAAAAAAAACCAAAAACCAAAACAACAGTCGCTTGATTTTGACATCTCATTTAGATGACGGCAGGCCTAGTGGTAGCCTCCAAAGGGGTACAAGCTAGAACTTCTTCATATATGGCTCACCTCAAA
Organism: Octodon degus; assembly: GCF_000260255.1. Taxonomy (NCBI): domain Eukaryota; kingdom Metazoa; phylum Chordata; class Mammalia; order Rodentia; family Octodontidae; genus Octodon; species Octodon degus. The sequence continues at coordinate 20,949,183 of NW_004524577.1, forward strand.
CTGTTCAGATCAACCCCCTCCCCCCCCCAAAAAAAAAAAACAAAAAAAGGCATCTTGTATTAATCTTATAGTATCTCAATAAAGAATTATATAATTCTTATGTTTTCACATAAGTCCAAAAATCTAACCATATACAACCTTGAAGCAGGACAGTCCCACAACATTCCTTTATCTGTCTCTTGCCTTCATTCACCACCCCCTTCTTTTTGAACAATCATCTACCCGAGAGAGTGTCTCAATAAATCTAATATTAATGTATTTATGCAAGTTTTTGTCCCTAAGCATGTGTACATTTTTGGTGGATTATCTATATACTAAAAAAAATATATATATGTATATATATACATATATATGTATTCTGCATTTAACATACACACATATGTTGTATATATCCTCTGTATATATTTGCACATGTACTGTATATTATATATTCTGCATATAATATTTAGATATGTTGTATATTATATATAGCAATGTATTGTATATTACAAAGTACTGGAATATTATATGTAGACTAGTTTATAGTCTATAAACTATATATACACATATATATGTATACATATATACAGTTAATTAAAAATCATGCCAGATAGTCACTTAGAACATTGGGAAATCCAATGATTTTAAGATATGATTGCTTTTAAGAATGTTTGAAGTAGTGAAGAAAGCTATGGTCAAAATTAATGAAACATTTCAAAGGCGTAATCATTACCAGAAAGTCAGAAAATGACCATCTCTTCATGGCCCATAATGCTTAAAGATAACAGAAGACAGAAAGAAATAGGTATTACTCAATTCCTACTTTGATTCCACCTTCCATTTAATACGGAATTATTTTTCCCTTGAAAATATGGGCCAGTGATGTTTTTAGAGTGAAATGATACAGAAGAAATCAGAAAATAAGAAGGGAACCCTTAGATACTTTCTTAGATTGAATGTTTTGGTGGAGAAAAACTGCATCACAGTATACTCAAGGAAATCCAAGTGTTCTTAGGAATGTATTTCCAATAATCTTTGCAAAACCTTTTGAAAGGAGCGGGCACAGGCAACAGACACCAGGAGATCATAGATAATGGCACTATTTTAAAGGAGGGGAATGAACGGATTCCTGTAATACTTTAGTGAATTCAGTATTGAACTCTACAAAATTTGGAGTAAATTATTGACCAAATGGTTTGTGGATTTGTAGAAAACAAATGGTTATATATAGAAACTAGCCTGGAAATACAGAGGAACAATACTGCTAATGTATGAGGTACACTATAGATTCTTACAAACATAATGCATGTGCTCCTTATTACAAGGTATTTGGCATAATGTGTTATATTCCTGGGGGGAAGACAGAAAAGGATGCTGATTGGCTAAACAACGCTCTGTCAGAACTAACAAAACCTCAGTTAGAGCTGGTGAGATGGCTCAGTGGTCTAAAGCACCTACTTAGAACAAGCTCAGCAAAGCACAGAGACCACGGTTCAATCCCCAGCACCACATGCCAGCCAGCCCCGCCCCCTGGTAGGCTGAGCTGGCCACACACACACACACACACACACACACTAAATAAATAAATAAATAAATAAATATTAAAAAAAAACAAAAAAAAAAACCTCAGTTAGTGTTCTAGGAATAAAAATGCTCATCGGTTGCTGCCCAGAGACTGACCCTGTGGCATAGACAACATCCCCATCTCCTAAGCATTTACATCTTAATGGAGAAAAGGTTCTACTTGTGTGTTACTGACCTGATATTGAAGTCTCATCTAAAACTGACCTCTGACAGGAAAAGCACATCAGATCTGCAGATGCCACCGATTCTAGAGAAACACCTTTTTAAATCATGGAATCCACCAAGATGTCAATCAGTGAAAGGTGCATCACACGGTGTACCATCTCTTCCACTGAGAAAAGTGAGGCTATCACAATGGGGAGAGACTGCTCCTCTGCCCTGCAGGCCTGCCCTTCTACCATCACCTTGAATTTGGGGCCTGCTTGATGGATACAATACCTTCAGATGGGATGCTATGCAAATTTCCGGACGTGAGGCTCAGACAGGGACACCCAAATGCAGTTAGAAAATGAGCCATCTTCAACAGGGAGTCTTCAGAGGTTGCTTCACTGTCTCAGATGACACAGTCAGGGGTACATCTGAAGGTTGGTCCTGACCAGGGACCAACCCCCCCATCCCCCACCATAAATCCCTCCCAAGAGTCCAAGCATGAGACAGAAACAAGTAGTGTGATTATAACTCCCCATGATCTCTCTCTCTCTCTCTCTCTCTCTCTCTCTCTCTCTCTCTCTCTCAACACACACACACACACACACACACACAATTAAAATGTATAAATGCAGAAATAAACCAAAGTTTTTTTTTTTTTTGTGGAACCAGGGATTGAACTCAGGCCCTTCTGCTTGCCAGGGAGGCGCTTATTCTACTGAGCCATCTCCCCAGCAAACCAAAGTATTTTAAAAGACTGCCATTTCAATATGAACCAGCATGAGGCCTGACTAAAAATCTGGATTTTATTTTATGTATTCAAGAAGTACCTGAGGTTATAAGTATGTTCTGTCTGTTTGTCAAAGGACTCATGTTTTTCTTGAGGATAACTGAGTAGAGTTAGATTAACAGACAATATTAGACAACAGGTTCAAGGAACAAGGCAAAATGTGATCATGTTGGAAATAAAGGTGGCAATAAGGAGGGAAAGAATTTGATCAGGGATCTATAAGGACTGGAGTCGTGCTTGGGCTAAGATGTGCCCATCCCCACTCCCACTTGAAGAGGGAGAATGAATGCATCCTCTTGCAAGCCAGTGACAGCTCAGCAGACCCAGTGCTCTGGGCCCAGTGATGTCGGAGTGCCAGCATCAGAACAAGGGGAATTTCTGTTGTTTCACCATCCCTCCACCTCATCTGCGAAATTTTATCTTGACTGCCCTAGGAAACCAATTGGAGGTAGATTACGGAATGCCTATCAAAGGATTAGTTGTGGAATGATACATGTATACTCTCATGAATAACTAGGTGGACAGGTAACCTTTCCTCAAAAACTAGCGCAGCACAATTTAGGGAGGAGGTAACGGGGGTTTTGCTTTAGTTATCCTAAATCTGAGATGTTTGAGAGACACCATTAGCAGAAGTGTTAGGCAGCTATTTCTTTAAGCATCTGAAGTACAGGAAGAGTTAGGTGAATAGACAGAGGTATTGATGCCTGTTTACATGTATGTGTGTGCATAAAATCTCCACCAGTGATACTTAGTATTACAGAATGAACTAGATTGCCAAGGAAATGATGTGGATGCAATGAGAGAAGATTTAACTCTACTAAAGAAGTCCAGAGTTCAAGTTCATGAATTTTTTTTTTTTTTTTCAGAACCGGGGATTGAACCCAGAACCCTGTGCTTGCCAGGCAAGCGCGTATTCTACTGAGCCATCTCCCTGGCCCCTCAAGTTCATGTAGAAGAAGGGTGAGCAAAGGAGACTGAGAGGTGGGCAGTGAGGAGGAGAGCATGGTATAACTGAATCAGGAGAGGGTCTTCAAACAGAGGCCATGGCAGTCAAGCTGATGCTGAAAGTTTGGGTGAGATGAGACAACTATTCAGTTTGTAAGCAACATGAGTTCTTCATTGAGCTTGTAACCAACTGTTCTAGTGGATTAAGGGCACTTGGATGGAGTTGAGAAAAAAAAGAGAAGTAAGAAAGTAAATGTGATAGAAAGCTTTAGTTTTTCTCCTCCTGGTCATGGGGATTGAACCAGGGCCTCCACTGAGAACTATATCCCCTAACTTGTTGTATCAATGAAAGTAGAATGTTTAACAGGTATAATCAAAAGACCGAGGGAAAACTTTGAAGTTTTAATGACCAAACAAAAGTGATAGACTAGTCATTAAGTAGACTGGGAGGGAGCAGCCAAACAATGTGGCAAGGCCATGGCAACCGAAGGCTTGTCAAAGTACAGGGACAGAGCATGGCCTGGGCTCTGAATTCCTCAGCAGTGCTTTGCAGGGCCAGTTCAGATGGGGCAGATGAACAGTACCCCATGCAGGGTGGTCTGGCCAGCAAAGCAGAGAACTGTAATGGTTGATACTTGTGTCCACTTGAAAAGTTTAGAAGACTAAGCCATGAAACACGGAGCCAGGGGCCTTCATTCTGTGCAAGAGGAGGCCATGAAGATAGCGTGAGTACTTACACCCACCCAGTGGTGGGTAGCCTGTGTACAGTGTAAGGAGGAAAAGAGGCTTGTTCTTTCCCCTTTCTCTCTTGCTGCATTTTGTCTTCTGCCACCTTGAACAGTTGCCCTCCGCCATGTGCTGCCCTGCTTTGCAGCCAGCTGATTATGGACTAACGCCCCCCACCCACTGTGATCCAAATAACCTTTCCTTCCTTACTTTCAGGCATCAGGCATTTTCTCTCAGCAACAAGAGAATATAACTAAGACAATAACTCAAGGCTGTTTTCAGTCAATTGCTAAAATGATGGGCATGGAATCTGTCAGCTATGTGATTACTACTATTGTAGAACAAATTGTCCCTAAAGTGAGCAGTTAGAAACAGCGAACAGAATCCAGGAGGAGCTTGGCTGTGCAGTTCTGACTCAAGGGCTCTCGCAAAGTTGCAACGAAGTTGTTTTCCCCTCTGCAGTCTTCTCTCATGACCTGTCCAAGGACCACTTCTGAGCTTTTTAGGTGGCCTATGACAGGCCTCAGAAGATCTTCCTTCAGTGAAATCTAGACATGCCTCTCTGCAGTTCTCATAGCACAGAAGCCACCTTATCTGAGAGCAAATGATGAGAAGCACCGTGGATTAGAGACACAGTCCTTATACCTGGACATTGAATTTGAATATAGGGATACCAAGGCCTTACACATACTAGACAACTGGTCTACCACTGAGCGCGTCCACTAATAGTGTGCCACACAAATGCCATTCCATTCCCACTTTCATATTCAACAAAAGCAAGTGTCCATATCTAGCCTGCATATAGGGGGAAAGGACTACACAAACAAGCATTATTCAGATTCATGCTAATGGCTTATGCCACAAGACAGAAGGAGAAAATTGAAAATTGGTGGAGAAAACTGTGGCATCCACGGATTAATAATTTAAATTTCATGGGAGATTTGTTTTCATGCAGGGAGTTGTAAATGGAAGGTCAGTTTTCATATTGGAGGTAATGTAGGCATCTGCTATGACTTCTTGAATCAAAAATCAGAGGAAAGTATGGTAGAATTGGCATGAAGGAAAACACAGAAATGGAACTGAGGAGGTAGCGTGTCAGATTAAGGCACATGAGGAAGTTGAAGTCAAGGGAAGACTAGAGCTTGTGTACTGATATTGCCAATGAACTGATCTACACAGGATGTGGAAAAGGTAGGAGCAAAGAGGAAGGCAAAGGCTTTGAAGACTATGAAAGTTGTCCTAATTACCGAAGAATTTCCAGGGCTTCAGTGGAACAACTGTGATAGTGACCTAGCTGAGGAATTTGTTGTTCTTCTCACATTGCTTCCAATTCTTGTGAGACATCTTTATTTAGCTATTACGAATAATATTACAGATGCTGTCATTGAAGCCCCAGGAGCTTGCAGTTTTTTGTTCCCATTAGAGTTAAATTAATGGGTAAAAAAATTTTGACTCCTAGTGAATTGAACTTGGAGTGATTAATGATATCAGCTTAAATAAAATAAACTTATATCAAAAGATATAATAAAGGAAGATTTTGGAGATGAGCTCAGTATTTTACTGTAAATTCATATTTTGAGTCCGTATTTCCTAAGATGTTTCCACCTCACACAGAAGTTTGTCCTACTCATGGTACTTGGTCAGGGTCACAGATGAAGGCTGTGGAACCAATGGCCAAAAACTTTGTGTCACTGAATAGAGAAATAATGTTGAAAACGAGACACTGACACAAGGCTTTTTGGACTATATAATGCTGTGCTTGCATCTGGCACCGCATCAGGCTCCTCTTGACCTCACCCAGGTTAACTATTTAGTTGCATGAACCTCTCTACTGTACTCTAGCCTCCAAGGTTTAGTATTTAGTCATGTAGTTTTTATTCTGGGGTGCCCAAGTAGAAAATGAGCGATTTATTTTTATATAGAATTGGCTCCTGAGCGACTTCAGTGACAGTAATAATAAGGATATCAATAAAGGAGAAGGGGATTTGTTTGGTTTATAGTACATATCCTCTGTTTAAACTATTAGGCAAATACTCAGAACAATGTACTCTTACAATATTTTGATCCTTTTATTAACAGAATGTATAACCAACATGTTGATTATAGTAAATAAGGTAATTAACTTTCATATTTCTGAAAAGGTTGCAGGAATTCTTTTGAGTTAATTTTTTCTAGAAGCCCTTTCGCTGAATAGTAAATATTGAAAATTAAACAAGGAATAACATACAAATCTTTTAAAACTGAAAGTTTTCATAATTACCAAAGAAAATAATTTCTTTGCTCCTTAAAGTTTCCCTGAAAATTTAGAATACTACAAAAGTTTGAATGTGGTACATTTTAAATTTAACATGTAGTAATTGTGGTAATGTGATAATACAAAAACCTGTGGAAGAAACATCTGGGAAGAAAACACTCTCTGGGCCAGGGAGATAGCTCAGTAAGATAAGCTCTTGCTTGGCAAGCGCAGGGGCCTGAGTTCAATCCCTGGTTCTGAAAAAAAAAAAAAAAAAAAAAAAGGAAAACACTCTCTAAAGCTTAGTAAACACGTTCCATAAAAAATTATTATTTGAGTAAAAGAAGTTTGCGAATTATAACAAGTATTATGTAATAATGTTGAAGGATGAGGTTATTCTCAATTACTGAATAAATAAACTTAGCGATCAAAAGTAATACATGAGGGGCCGGGGAGATGGCTCAGTAGAATAAGTGCTTCCCTGGCAAGTGCAAGGGTCTGAGTTCAATCCCTGGTTCCACCAAAGGGGGAAAAAAGAAAAAAAGAAAGAAAGAAAGAAAGAAAGAAAGAAAGGTAATAGATGAAATAAATTACACTTTAACACTGCATTTTGAGTAATCATAATGAAAATGGGTAACAGGAGGGATGCATTTGGTACACTTTAACCCTCAATACCTGGACCAATTTAAAATGCAATAACATCAGATATTTGAATGTGTGAACAAGTCTTTCATGTTACTGTCGACATGTCAACTGTTTTGAAATATAGCAAAGAAATAAAAAAATATATTTATGCAATAAATTTGTCAGGCTGGGCGTAAAATATACTTTATCAGACAGCTATAAAAGCAATATAGTGAAATATTCCAAACAAGTATACCGACTGACGTACATACATGTATATGATGTGTGCACATTACCTGTATACTATTTCTAGTGTACTAGAAAATGAGGACGGCACATATACATGCACACAGTACTACAGAACGTGTCTGGGAGCAAGCATGCATGCACGTAGGTATGCGCGGGCATCAACTCAGACCGACAGCTCTAAGAAGTGGTTTAAAACTATAAAGTATAAAATGGACCAGTGTCAATAGGGAGGAGAGGCCTCAGAGTCTAGGGTGGCACACTGTGGTCCCCTTTTGCCACTGAGTCACTATTCGTGATGCTTCCATGCGGAATGTTGTATGGACAAGATACGAACTAGATCCTCCTTGCTTCACTTTTGGCTTCTGCTGCTGCGTGGATGCAGAGACCGGCTCATCCACGGATGACTCCCCGAGGAGTCAGAGAATCCTGGGGTTACTGGAGACCGAGTCTTGCTGGGACTCTTTATCACCTACAAATCATCTGCCATAAATACCCATCAGCGGGCTTCTCACCCCGCCGGCTCAGCCGCCCGCAGTTGATGAAGGTTATAGGAAACGGTGTGAAGGGGGTGGGCTCTATTAGGGTGGCTCTCCATTCTGACCCACGCCTTCATTCTTCCTGCATACAAATGATGCGGGGAATGTGCTCCTTCCCATTTAGCATTCAATCTTTTTAATTGTCCCCTTTGGCTGTTATTCTAATGTCACTGCACCACAACTTTAAGAATTTCTAAGAAATGTAAAAATCACACTTGAAAGATGATGAGAAAACACTAAATGCAGACTAGAAATCTACATAAACCTTAATTACTCGCTTTCCTTGCTTTTTACAAACCATGCAAAACATTCTCCATTTTTAAAATTTGTACAGCTTGCATTAATCCTCCTTTTTGGCTTTGGATAAATTACAGAACCCACCAAAACGTCTTGCAAATACCATGATGACAACCTTTGAAAATTTAAATAAATGAAGCGCATTTCTCCTTTGTATTGATGAATTCTGTTTGTTTTTAAACGAAAATGTGTTTGCTTTATACACAGTTTTGGATTTTGCCCTGGAAATATAAATCTTACACATTCCCTGAAATGAAGAAAAAATACAGTAACATAACAAAAATCACACACACACACACACACACACACACACACACACTAAAACAAAAACAAAAAATAAAAACGCCACCCAGGGTACTCTGACTGGTGATTTGTTCCCGGGAACAGAGTTGGACCCTGCTGTGGGAATGATTTAACTGTTTCCCTTACAGAGCTCCTTTGAACACGCGTCCTGGAAGACGGCGCCTGGAAGAGTCATACCATTAATATGCATTAAGAAGCAAAGACCCAGTTTTAATATTTCAAACAACTCCAGTGAATCAGAGATCAGTGGCACCTTAGGTTTCCACTGCCATCGCTCTTTGGCAAAAATCATGTTCCAGGATACAAGATCGCCCCAGAAGCAAGGGAGGAGAAGCGGAGTAAAGGGAAAAGGCAGGAGTGTACAGAAAATGGTGCACATTTGCTTTATTCAACTCCCCCGGCCGCCCCAGCCCTCGCCCCTAGGAAGCCTCCAGCCCTCCCAAGGCCCAGCCCCGGCCTCCTCCCAGCACCCCAAGGCGCTCCTCCCGCGCGCCGACGCTCCCCTCCAGCGGCGTCCACGAGCGCAGGCACCGCCGCGCGGCCAGTGACCTTCGGCGGCGTCGCGCCCGGCCATCCGCACCGCGCACCGCAGCAGCCGACGGGCCGGGGGACGCACCGGGGGACGCACGGGGGACGCACCCGGGGACGCCGGCGGGCAGGAGGGCAGGCGAGCCAGCCTCCCTCGCCGCCGCACGCACGCCCGCCGCTTCGGCGTCTCCTCGTTTCTTCGCTTCCCCAAACTTGTTTCTAGGAAAACTTGAGAAAGAAGCCCGCAAGGCCGCCCAAGTTCCATCCTCTCCCGGGACGAGGAGCCGCGGCCCGAGCCCGGCGACCCCGGCCCCGCCGCAGCCCAGCCCAAGCCCCCGCCCTCGGCGGTCGAGCGCAGCGCCAGCC
>NW_004524577.1:20959202-21002257 GCF_000260255.1 Octodon degus
CCCGGCGCGTCTGCTTCCTCCGCCGCCTTCGCCGCCGCCTTCGCCGCCGCGTCCCTCGCCCCGCGCGTCTCCCAGCCCGACCCGCGTCTCCGGAGCGGCGCCGAGGAAGATGGGCAGCGGCGGTCCCGAGCGCACGGGCGCCTCTCCGTCGCTGTCGCTGGGTCGCGAGCCGCTGCTGGCGTAGAGCGAGATCCGCAGCCCGGGGTGCAAGGTGAGGCCGCGCCGCGAGCGGGGTGCCGGGGCCGCGCTCCCGCCGCCCGCCCGCCCGCCACGGCCGCGAAGTTGGAGAAGTCGCCTTCTCTGCGGCCGCGCGGGGTCGGGGGAGTCCGCGCCGGGACCCGCGAGGCCCGGCGGGGGGCGGTCGGGGCGATTTTAAGGGCCGGGGGCGCCTGGGAGGTTGCAGGAAGTTAGGAGAAGAGCAGGCGTTGGGTCTGCTGGTGGGGGAACAGCAAAATCGGTGGAGTGATGGCGCCGTCTGTGTTCGACTGAAGTGTCACCCAGAAAATCAGTTCTGAGAATAGCTAAACTCTGCCGCTCTGCCTCTCAGCGAGAGGCGGATAAATAAATAAATGCAACATCTTTGCGAGCTCGGTGGCCAGCCAGCCCTTCAACCCACCCCCATTCTTTCTGCGAGAGGGAAATACAGTTTTAGCAGGCCCTGCAGTCCCAGGTTTTTTTTTTTTTTTTTTTTTTTGGGGGGGGGTGGGGGTTCGTGCCTTTTTTCTGTTATTATTTAGAACGAATAAGATGGTACAGCAAGGCAGGTTAGCCATGAACCTTCTGCCGAGGGTGCTCTCTTGGGCTGGCGAGCAGAGCAAGGGAAATCAGTATTTCTCTACTTTCTCATCACTGATGAGCACAGCATTGCAGACGTGCACGGTCTGATGAACGGAAGCGAAAGTACCGATTTCGTCAGGCAAAGAAACACGGCCTCTTTTGAGTTCCAGTGTATGAAATGAAGCCCCCTTTCATGGGTAGATATCTTAATTTAGACACTTATTGTCACATTGGCTCTCAACGCCTACACTTTATCCCGAAGAACGCTGCGCAGACCTGCATTGCCTACAAAGTGCTACAGCAGAAAAAAAAAAAAAAAAGGAAAAGAAAAATAAAAAAATAAACGATTTCCAATCGTTTCCTACAACTTTCTCCATTTTTTTAACCATTCATTGCCCACTGACTTTGTTTTCTCTAAGCAAAGGCATTACTCATTAAGTTGTGTGCTTATAGCAGACAACGCTGTTTCGATAGTCCTGGCAGTTCTAGTGTTATTTCAAACTGCTACTCTATAGAGATTTAGGGTTGGAGCTGTTTTTGCCTATACCGTGACAGAGAATTTGAATTATAATCTGTAAAATGCAGATTTATGTTCAGGGACTTCAGTCAGTGGGTTTGGAGTGCATGCGTGGATGTGTTATGCAATGGGAAGGAAGAAGGTTTTATCCTTCGCTTCAGAAGGCAGGAGAACTCTTCACTACTGCCTGTCTGTTCATACAACAGTGGACGAGACCTCAGCCTAAAGTTTAATTTTAAAATTAACTTGGTCATCTTTATTGGCTCAAAGGCTAAACACAAAAGCAATGTCCTTTAACAAATAACTTCACAAAGGTTAAAGCTGAAAAATATTCAAGTTATTTTTGGCAAGCATCTTACAGAGGTAAATATAATCAAGGGCTGCTTTATTATGCAAGGCCAGAGTACAAATAAATTTAGAAGAAAAGAGCTTTGAAACTGTTTTTGTGAGGGAGCTATTCAATAACTAAAATCCACTAGGGAAGAAAATATTGTCTTTTGTTTGCTCTCTGTAAATCTTAAATTACAGTAGAGAACTTTAGGTAAAATAATCCTGATTTCAAAAATAAAAGTGAAAAGACTACAGCCAAGTCAATTACTGCAGGTCTGAGATTTTTCACCCACATTGCCTTTGGATACGGATACTAATACAGTGATCCACTTTACGGACCCCAAGAGGGCATGCCTCATTGAAATGATTGCCTTGGAGCCCGGTTCTCAGCAGGGATAGATCGCCTTGAGGAATCTTCCCTGTCTGTCTACCCACCAAGTCCTTTAGGAGCATGGTTTTAAGACTGTCAATCCGCATGAACGCCCATGTTTCTGCAAGGGAATTTCTCTTCACTCCCTATGGTGGCCCCTGGAAAGGCAAGTTGGGGGTTAGGGAGCTGATGTTCCGTCTGGAACAAATTAGCATTTGTGCTTTTAACATCGGGGCTATGATTTATCATAATTACTTTTCCCATTTAAGCGAAAACAAATAATGTGATGACAGCTGCTCCCAGATTATCAGATTAGATTTTGTGCGCTGCTGTTTACTGCAGGCAGAGGACGGAGAGAGATGATTGTGGGGATTGATTAAAAATGTTCCAAAAATTAACCTTTGAGTTCTGATATTTAAAAACCCCACGTTTTACCTCTTCATTGGATAGATTGATAGCAGAAGTGAAAGAGATCCTGGTGGGTGATTTAGGGCATTCCTATTAATCAATTAAATGTTATTTTTTAAATTGAATGTGGAGAATTGGACCTTTGTGAATGGCCACGTGAGGGCGCTGTTCACACAGCAACTGATAATTTTCCGGCATTATAAAATAAAAATTACCTGCCCTTCTTTTAAAAAGGGTTTTTGTACTGAAATCCGGAAAACAGCTGGCTGTAATATGGGAAGCAGTTTAGATTTTCGGTGCGCGTAGACTCTGGCTTGCATTTTACTTTTATTGCCATTTTTACAGGCCAAATGTCATAGGATGAAGGCTGTTCGTAACCTGCTGATTTATATATTTTCCACCTATCTCCTGGTTATGTTTGGATTTAATGCTGCCCAAGACTTCTGGTGTTCCACTTTGGTGAAGGGAGTCATTTACGGATCCTATTCTGTAAGTGAAATGTTTCCCAAAAACTTTACAAACTGCACTTGGACGCTGGAAAATCCAGATCCAACCAAATATAGCATTTACCTGAAATTTTCCAAAAAGGACCTTAGCTGCTCTAACTTTTCCCTACTGGCTTATCAGTTTGACCATTTTTCTCATGAAAAAATAAAGGATCTTTTAAGAAAGAATCATTCTATAATGCAACTCTGCAATTCCAAGAATGCTTTTGTTTTTCTACAGTATGACAAAAATTTTATTCAGATACGTCGGGTGTTTCCAACTGATTTCCCAGGATTACAGAAAAAAGGGGAAGAAGATCAGAAGTCTTTTTTTGAGTTTTTGGTTTTGAACAAGGTGAGCCCGAGCCAGTTCGGTTGCCACGTCTTATGCACTTGGCTGGAGAGCTGCTTGAAATCAGAAAATGGGAGAACAGAATCCTGTGGGATCATGTATACAAAATGCACCTGCCCGCAGCACCTGGGCGAGTGGGGCATCGACGACCAGTCGCTGGTTTTGCTAAATAATGTCGTCTTACCCCTGAATGAGCAGACTGAGGGCTGTCTGACCCAGGAGCTGCAAACCACCCAAGTCTGCAACCTTACCAGGGAGGCTAGACGACCGCCCAAAGAAGGTAAGTGCCCCGCGGACGGGGGAGGAGGGTGCCAGGGGTGGAGGCGGTGGGTGCAGCTGGGATGTGGTGCTGCTCACCGGCCAGGCCTTGCCCTTGTTCCGGTAGCCTGGCATCTTGGATTCCTTGGGCTTGCCATCTGCACTCACAAGGGTGGCTTAAGCTAGTTTAGGGTTTGAAGAACTTCCAGCTGGGGAGTTGAGCAGGCTGGCCTTGCTAGGTGCCGCGGAAGTGCAGGTGGGATACTGGGCAGGATGGAGCTGCTGAAAGGAGAAGCCAGTTGGATCTGGAGGCTGGGGACCAGGCAGAGGGGCCCTTTATTCAGGCTGCAGCCTCTTGGGAGACCTGTGCATCCCCCCTGTGAGGCAGATTTGTGGACTTCTCCCTTCTTTCTCCTTTGGCTCAGCACTTGGTCCCTTAATTCCGTTCCGCACTGCCTGCTAGCGTGGCGCTCCCTTTTTTCCCCTCTTGGACTTGAAGTCTGTGTGGCTACAAGGTAACCATCATTGTCACCCCTGTTTGGACCAAGTGACTTCTTACCCCTAAAGATAGGAGCACTCCTCTTTGATGGGTCCCCAGAAGCCCACTGGAAGCAAGACTGGGGGTTTTCAGGGTCAAGTCACCTCCACAGGGACTTCAGAGGAGAGGGAGTAGAATGAAAACACAGACTGATTCTGTGAGGCTCCATCTACCTTTTGCAAGTGTGTGTGTGTGTGTGTGTGTGTGTGTGTGTGTGTGTGTTTTGCTATTCTTTTGGTCCCTGTTGATAGGCACAGGAGAGAGGGAACGTCTTAGAGGTGAGCTAGCTGGAAAAAAAAAAAAAACCAAAAAACACTGTGCAACAGAAATTCAGAGGAAAAATAAAGTACTGGGGTGATTTGTAGCCTTCTCCCTGGTGGGGAAAGTGATCAGAAGATTTGAGGTTGTGGATTTTGTTTAATAATGCAAGAAGGGGTGACATATTTTAAGAAAAATAACTTTCCTGTTTGGAAGGTTAATGGTTGTGTTCCATTCATTTGTGGAAAGAGCTGATACATATTCGTTGTTGCTCCCCAGCCCTGCAACCAGCCAGTGTGTTGATTTCTTATGCAGGAAATGTTTTCTGATCATCACAAAGATCCCAGTCTGTGGAAAGGGACAGCCAAGCTCCAGTCCCTCTTTCCTTCCCTTCCCCCAACAGAAGTTGTCTTTGTGGCCAATATAAAATTGACACGTTGTTGGAGGATTTTCTTTAAGGGGAGCCAAGGCTTTGTAAGGGGGAGCAGGAGGGGGAGGAGAGGAGCCTGACTGGCTTCATGCAGTTTGCCGCTGGTGCCATTGGGGGATGGGAAGCCTGGACTCACAGTGGCAAAGGGGAAAAGACCTGTTGGGAAGGCAGCACAGCTCCTGGAAAGGAGAGAAATGTGAAAACCTTTCCAGCTCTCTACAGTTCAGTGTTTCCCTAACAGCTGCGACTGAGCAAAAACAAAGTAGTTTTAAATTACAGGAGTTCTTTTCTCTAGTAAAAATCCCAGTGAAGCACTTGCATCTGCAGGGATGGCATTTAACACCATTTAAAACTAATTAGTGTCCCCTAGAATAAGAATCTACAGTACACACAGAAAATGCGATGTGACAAGCAGGAAAATAAAACAGTTGACATCGGAAACTAGGGTGGGTTTTCTTGGCTTGTTTTTATTGTTTTACCAAAATTTAGACATGTGGTTCTTTAAGTTGAAATTCTCTTATCAGATGGACTGCAGATGGCAATGGGAAGGGAATATAGTTTGACTGCTCTTCCTTGTGAAAGAAAGTGAGAGACCAAAGCAAAGTTGTATGCATGTTAGGCAAGATTTTTCAGAGAATTTGCTAGTCATAGTCATGGAAGGAGGAGGGTTAAGGTGGTGTGGGATTTAGAGACTGTGCTCGATGGTCATTGTTAGATAAGAGTGAGATTTTCAGATGCTAGGTGTACAAATCATGGGAGAGAATGTCTTTTTTTTGTGGTTAATCAGCTGTCAAAATGTAAAGGGAAAATCTTCATCGACAAAGAAATATGACCACATTGAAATTACAATAATGGTGGTAGAGATGCACTAGGAAGTTTCTGTAATAGGGACATTATGCTGTACCAGTGGAATTGAGCAGCCTGCGTTGTCTGATGTTTGCTTTTTGTGCTGTTCAGTTGTATAGCTAATGTTGAGTTGGAAAGGTAAGAACAAGTAGTACCTGGTGACATGATAGTATCTAGTGCATTTACAGATAATGTAATTGTTTATAGCATTCCTTAACTCAAAAAATATCTCTTTGGCTATGATATATTGTAGGAGAGGAATGTGAAAAATCAAACCTCTTAGTTAAATTTTTTCCAAGTATATTAAATCTTAAATATTTGACATAAATGATGTATAAAATATTATGAAAGAATTATTTGATACTATTTCAAATAAGCTACCACATAATGACTTCCCTAGGGCTTGAGGTTAATAATTATGTATAATTGTGCTGCTTATGTATAATTTGATTCAGTTTCATCTTTTTTATGACAACATGAAAATCTGGCTCCTGAAGTGGGGTTTAAAATTTTCACCTATATTTTATATCACATAAGGGTTGATATTTTCAATGGAAAATGTTCAAACTATCCTTCACATTGTCAAGGAAATAAATGCAGCTTTTGACTTCCATTTTGTGCATCTGCTAAGTATTAACTAAGCAGGCCTTGAGTAGAAACGTTTTCCACTAGCATTGCATCATAAAAGTGGCCCACGTGTAACAGGAGCGTCTTCACACTCACTGGATACAACTCCACATTGTTTTGTGTGACACCGAGGTGGTGTACATGTTGAGTATTGTGAATGGGTCTGTTGAACTCACACAGTCAAAGTCAGTGTAAACTGAGGAGAAAATGGACTCTCAAGAATGCAATGTCTACTTTGAAAGAGGATTGTACGACTCATACATAAGCTGAAAAGTTTCCCAACCACATAGCAGCAAGAAGAAAAGTATTTTCTTTAAAAAGGGAGATTTATAGTTCTGAAGAGAAATCATACTTGAAAAGTACCTTTTAAGGAAGCAATACTTGCAAAATACAAGATATGGTGCTTCACAAAATACTCAACTTTCGTACATTAAGGAATTATTCGTGAGCTCTTAAGTGACATCATTGGGAGTGATATCTGCATGTAGAAACTTAATTATTCTGAGTTTCCATGTGAAATGATGAAAGCCAAGTAAGTTTGAAAAAAATGAATTTTTAAAAAATAATGTCATAGTTCAGTTTTTATGACCATCTACATAAAATAGATGTAATAACTTTTTACAGAACATTCAAATAACATTTGTATTTGCCTGGTTCTCAAATCCAAGTATGGGCACAGAATGGTATTTATTCAACGACTGATCTTCAGTTTGCCTGAAGGCTTTATTATACTTCTGTGGCCTTTTCCATGAAAGATGATTTTGGCCTATGGAGTTAAGATAGAAAATATGGCATAAGGTCTTACTCCTTCTCATTTCATTTAAAGTAAAAGAATTACAATTACTCGAATAGAAGCCTTCCACACCAGAATATCCAAATCACATAAGAAGTCTTAATGGAATCTTTGTTTACTGCTGACATCAATGGTTCCACTTCTGTGCAGGGAAGTCGGGATCCCTGTATAGATTTCAGGATGCTGAACGTCCTCGTTTGTCCTGCCCTGCTGCCCTCCTGATCCTTGCTATTCTACTGCCCAAGGAAAGTCTCCCCCTGTGCCTGGGAAGACTATAGCACCTCTTTATGTGTGTGTTTGCATTTTTAGACACATTTATTGTTGAGGAATTTTCATCACTAGTGCACAGTTGTTCTCCTGTTCTTCTCCTTTGGGCTTGCTGATCTTCCTTGCTTTCTGAGCTGCCTTTCTTCTGCCTTTGATACTCACAACTCCCTTCCTTTGAAATGAAGGCCCTGGTCCCCTACTCCTCATTAGAAAGCGAGAATTCATTCTGTTTTTCTTGAAGCAGTGCCTGAACGTTTGCCCTGCCTTTTCGCTGGTGTCACAGCCCTCGGCACACACCAAACTTCTCCTCTAGCCTGTGTCATGTTCTGCTCTTCTCTCTCTTCTCATCTCTCGCCACCAGACTAACTTGTTAGAATAAAAATACTGGAATTTGTCAAGCCTGTAGCATTCTAAGATATCTTTTTTTTGGTATCAGGAATTGAACTCAGGACCTTGCACTTGCCAGGCATGCACTTGTGCCACTGAGCTAATCCCCCTGTAGCATTCTAAACAGGACTTTGGTAACTATGGGTTAGAATGAATGCTAAGTGAACAAAAAGCAATCTCGGAAAAGGTAGTCTATTGACTATGGTCAAATAAAAATATATAGCTGTGGAAAACTATGCACCTCTTCTCCTTTATTTCATTTGTAACTCATGAACGTATTATTGATGACAGTTGACAGTTCCTGATCTTGGAGTTTTCTTTAGTAACATTTTTAAAAGGACAAAAAGATAAAATCTTGAGAAATACTCTTTATATATATTTGATTTAAAATTTTGGTGATGAATGCAAGTTGCTGGAGGTGGCCCTTTAGGAAAACAGTAAGAAAATTTGCTGATTTCTGTCTTCATTTCTCTCTCCTGACCTTTGCATTACTTGTATAGTAATAGCATTTCCCAAATCTTCTCTTCCATAGTTTGATGTAAACATGTAGTATCTTTCTTTTCTTTCTTTTTTTTTTTGTATTATAGGGAAGGGTCTACAGGGTGTTGAAGGGTCTCACTACTAGATTGGACTCGTAGTGATCCGCATATTTACAGCCTCCCAAGAGCTGGGATTACAGGCGCATGCCACCATGCCCAGTTTCGATTGCTATTTCAGTGAGCCCCAGGGGTGGGGCCGGCACAGCAGGCCCAGGGATTGAACGAACCTCTAGCCCCAGTACCTGCTTGCAGGTGCTTTAATCTGCTGAGCTATTTGGCCAGCCCATATCTTTCTAATAAATAAGAAAATATTGTTTGCATGTCAACTTCAATGTGTCTGTTGCTCACCCTTAAATTTGAATTATAAACGTAGTATATAGTACTAATTCCGTGTCTCTATGGTTGTAGACCTGGTCAAATAAACTGTTCTGTATTTTCCTTTTACCATCTTGGAATTTTGCCAGACATCTTAGTAAGTGGCTCATATATGCAGTATTTAATAAAAGAAAAATACATTGAGGTGCAGCATATTTTCATTGGCAGTAGCTAAAATTTGTTAAGTGGTACATGAAAATATAAGTGAAGTGTGATTGTGTGCAGGTGACACATGGCTGCACACCTGTGTCAGTAGGTGTTTCTACTGGATTGTAATCACGGTTTTGGATAAGAATGCTGTAGGTTTTCTTCCATGTGGGGGTAGGAATTTTATTTCATTTGGAAAGCAGATTCATGCATACTTTTATTTACTTCATTTCCTGATAAAAGCAATTATATTGTTACATTGATTTTTTTTGTGATAGGCACTTTTATCAAATTAGGTTTTCTTTAGAATTGTTCCAGAATTTATTAGCTATAAAACCCACCCAACACTTGGGTCAGAAATTGGCATTCATTGAAAATTAAGATTTTCTTCCTTTTTAAGATATGCATTGGATTTTCAGATCATGGAACAGAAAGAATTGTGTTTTTTCTGCCCTTTTGCGTGATACTACGTTACTTTTACAAGTTCTCAGATTTGTAGTGCTTAATATTGCTTCTTGTCAGGAAGCAAGGAGGTAAAGGAAGAAATGACATCAAGTTAGGAAAGAAAACAACTCATCAAACTAATAGCTTGGAATATTTTAATTCTTATCAGTGACTGGAAATTTCTTCTCCATTGATTAACTAATTGGAAATTAGTGAAGTATTAACATTGTGTAGGTGTGATACATCACTGAACACATCTATAAAAGTATGAAATGAAGGGACTAATTGGATCCATGCTTCACTTGAATGCCGAGAATCACTCAGCCACCTGTTAGCACCTTTGACAAGTGCTGCAGCTTGGATGAGCGAACCTGGGCCAGTACTCGCAGTTCTGGAGTATTCTGTGAAATGCCGTTGGGTACTGTAGCACCTCACACATTGCTCGGATGGTATCAGGGCCTTTACCACTATCAGCTTTCTCTCAGACCTCCTTCTCCATCCTCTGATAGATCAAAATAACTTCTGGCTAAAAACTCACATTTCACGTATTTTATCCTCTTATAGTTTCCTTACGATGTGTTTAACCTTATAAGTGGGTATATCATCAAATAATCCAGACGTGATAACATGTCTAGGGTGGAGAAATTAACATAAAAATGTTGACCTGAGTCTGCACAGGGCTTCATGTGTTTTTGTTGTTTTAGCCATGTAACTCGTCTTCCACATACAAGAAGAAGCTCCATCTTACTTTTGCTATTTTGGTCTTGAATGTGAAAGAACATGAAAAAAGTGACTTGTGTCATCCGGTAATGTTGGCCAACAGTTTGGGTCTGCCAAGATTTGAGAACCATTTGCAGTCTTTCTTTGAATGTACAAGTGTGTGTGTGTGTGTGTGTTTTTGTGTGTGTGTGTGTGTGTGGTGCATGTATGAAGAGGAGTTAATACCATTTGTGTAAACATGTTCTTTGGTTTATTCATTGTTACACAGTCATTTCTTTAGGGATTAGGAATCTATACTGAGTATTTTGCTTTGATGTGTTGTATATTAAAATTTTAATACATGGAAACCTGAGAACCAGAAAAGGGAATTTGTGTTGGAAATTTTAAGAATGTTTTCCCTAACTTTTAACTAAATATAGTTGAGTATCTGAATAATAAAAAAACTTAATCTCAAGAATGCTGTTAATAGTAAACTCGTTTAGTGTAGAAGGTGTACTAGTTCTCTATTATGATACACAATAGGTCTGCAATTCGGAGTGGAACTCTGTTCTAGTGTATAAGTTGTAGTGAACTAAACCTTTGCTGAGACATTTCCATTAGCTTTTGTACTGCTGATAATATTTCTTTGTGAAACATTAATTTATTGAAATGTATTCTTTATTCTTGCAGCAGTTGTGTGGTATTTAGTGTATCCGGTTGACTTTATCAAATCTCCTAGGTTTATTATTCTATATTAATGTAAAAGATTCTCATCAAATCATGGTAGTTTTTGAACCATTGTTTTTGTTCTTATTCATTAGCTATGACCGATAGCCTTGATAATCAGCAATCTAGATTGTCATTTAATTATTTGAAATTGCCTGTGAAGTGGGATAGTCAACAAAGGATGATTGTATATGTATTTTGTGTCAGTTTAAAAAAGGCAGCTTTTCTAGATCTTCCTGCTGATGAAGCATGCCTAATGCATCAAATGGATCAAACTAGTGGGGCGTGAGAGCCGCTCCATGCCTGGGAAACTGTACGTTGGGTATCATCACTGATAGGCAGTGAAGCTATTTAACCTAAATTGTTTCCAAGTATTTTAATCTTTGCTACATTACACAGAATGGAGATTATGCTTTGAGATTATTTTTGAAAAAGAATTATCTTGAAATGCTATAGTAGTCCATTTAAAAAAAAAAAAAAAACAAAACTTTGCTGGGTTTTCTTTTCCTGCATTGTGATAAACTATGACAGATCAGCCTGGCCCAGGATCCTCCTAAAGCTTATATATGCAGATATTGAAAGAAAACAAAATTGTTTGTCAACACTCATTTGAAGATTCTGGTATTTTAAAGCTCAATCACAAATTCTGCTTGCTCCATGTTCACTTATCTTTTCAGCCACAATTCAGGAATGGTACTGACTCGTCTGACCTAGTTACCTGTCTGTTCAAGTTGCGAGCGTGTTTCTAGTTTGCACAGAAATTACAGCAGGTTGCAATAGACAGTAAACTCATTGGTATGCAGCAGTTGATCTCCAAATTGATTAAGTTATAGGTTTCTTTCCTCCAGTCACAAATGTTTGTCAATGGGCATTTTCCCCAAAACCAACTCCCTGTGGCAGATTTATTGTGCTTGGAACATACTGTAAAATGTGAAGGTAAAGTGGCTATTATTGCTTCTACTTCACCATAGTAAATGAAATAATTTACCTGCCAACCTATCCTGCATTAGTATTTTCCAAATATTCCTTCAAACTAGCAAGTTTATTTGGGGTCTGAGAGTTGCTTGGGAAGTAGAACAAATACGGGCATGGGAATGGCATTAGAACCAGATTACAATGTTCAGTATGCAGTTTATATGTACACTGTAAAAGACATGAATGACATTGTGGACCCAACCCGAGAAGGCCACCTTGCTGAAATTCTTTTCAATAGGAAGTATTGTAGTTGAGCGCAGTGTCATAGAAAAGTGCTTTTCAGCATAATTTGAAGCCAATTTCTGCTAGTGTTCTGCTCTTTTAAGGTGATTTTCAAAAATTTGATAAGCTTTAAAAGGTTAAGTTTTATTCTTGCACAACTAAAAAGTATGTGTTCCCAATAAAACACACTTTAAGAAGAATGTTCATTTTCATATTTTCCTTTAGAAAATAAAGAACTGAAGCATTTTATAAGTTACAAATATGTAATAAAACCTAACACTTGGGGAAGGCCTTCCAGTTTTCAAAGCTCTTTTGCACATACTGTTTTGTGTGGGCTATAACTATATGAGGCGCATTTTATGTATCCCACTAACATGTCTATCAAGAGAAGGCCCTAAACCCCATGCTGTTCATTTTTCTAAAGACATAATTAGTGCAGTTCTTTTCAAATGAAAACTTTTGATGTTCTGAGTTCAATCCCTGGTACCGCAAAAAAACTAACCAAACAACACCCCCTCCAAAAAAAAAAAAAAAAAAAAAAACCCAAAACTTGAGATGTTGAGGTTTTCTCTTTCTGTTTTTAGAGCACTTAAACCTGAATCATAAATTGTCAGATTTATAAGGAATTTTCAACATCGTCTAGGCTCAATTATAACTGATTCAGAGAGCATCAATCATCAAATACGAATTTGGACATTATCTCGTCAGAGCATAGCTCTGAATGGAATTTACATTAAAAAATACATCAGTAATGCACAACAGGAGCAGACATTGGATAGGGCAATTTGATAGATCAGATCGTTTTTTATTTTTCTTAATCAACAGGTGTCCAGCCAGGATAATAGTCAGAGTAAACTTTGTCATACTGTGTAACGCAGACTAGTCTACAAATTAGAACTTCCATTCACTAGATTGTTGTTTTGTTATATAATTATTTAAACAAATGAGATATAGGCCTCAAAGGAATATTTATTTTTATTTTTTAGTCTAAGCTTATTTTACTTAAAGAGTACTGCATTCAGTTTCAGTCCGTCTAGATTGAAGCATGTCTTGGATTTCACCGTTATGATTGAGAGGAAATCTGTTTTGGAGAAATAAGGTTTTACATTTTGTGGTTTCCTTGCTGCCACTGAGGGTGGGAGAGCAGGCAGGCCACACTGTCTCTTCCCCTGGACTCCTCCCTGTGGGCTGCTCTGGTTGACTGCTGCCTGCTGTGGATTTGCAAAGAGCCTCTAACCAGGACTGTGTTGAATAAACTCTGAAGGCCCACCTTGCGTTATCCCCAACCTGTATAGAGTAATGGCTGCCCATGGTTTCTGTCCTTGGTGCTGAAATAACCCAGCCTGCATCATACTTTCTGTGCGTGCAACCACAGTGGAGGACTCCACCCGTTTCTTCCTGCAACCTTACCTGAAACAAAGGTGTGTAGGGATGGTAGTGAGGTGATTTCTGGTTAACTGTGAGATTGATCTGAAACCAGGGTTCCAAATTTTCATCCCATCATGGAATGTACTAAAGATCCTACAGGATAATTAACCTTTTTTTAGAGATTGGCGCATAGACCAGTTCAATTAAATAGAGAAATCAATAATTATAATAATAGCAATTTAAAGAATTAGTGAAGATTAGAATGTATTGATCACTTTTAATCTCATTTGAAGTATGATTTTAGTTAATATCAATGTAGTACTTAAATTCCTTCGAGATTTAGCTTGCCAAAAGATTTTTCTATATTTATCTGTTGGTTTATTGATTGTTTAGTTTCATACACATCAGCTATAATTTTTAAAATGTTAATGTGAATCTGGAACACCTTCATTTTCCTGGATATTCAAAGAAATATTTGTGTGATTGATAAGAAAAAGCAAGTAATGTTCAGTCTCCCAACTAAAACGTAAAAACAGGGCAGCTGACGATTTAGTTCTAATTTTATATGATTATCCAAAGGAAAGCATAAAATGAAAATAGAATTTCACTTGCTGATTTCAATTTTATTTTGCCTGTTGTTATTATCTTGGAAAACAAAGCACGCGCGCGCGCACACACACACACACACACACACAGTACTTTCATTCTTTGATTCTGAGGAAGGATTAAGGTACCTAAGTTTCCCTTTTCATAAGAAAATTACATTTTTAAGACCCTTTTCTTTGTGTTCACCCATTTGTTGCCTTTCATATCCAAACATGAGCTTGCTGGAAAAGAGCTGCCAGAAAAATTTAAAAAAAGACTGACCTTTTTCTGAACTTATTCTGAAACACGGCATTATGACGGTTTGGAATTGGCAATATGTAACAGATGTTTAGTATGTGCTGGGTGTTTTGAAAATATTTTTCGTCTATTTCCTCTTACTCTAATTGTGCTGTGGAAAGGAGGACACCTTGGGAAGACAAATGTCTGTTTACTTTACATAATGTTTCCAACACAAATTTGGCATCATTTCAAAGATCTACTTGTGCACAGCAAAAGCAGAGATTCCCGCTTGTTTTGTCTTCCCAGAGAGGTTAGCTCGCTGTACAGACATGCCAGCCTGTGGCCAGCTTTCTTTGGCTGGCCTAAAAGACAGTGTGTATTTTAAGTGATGCTAAGAAATCAAGCAAATACCTGGCCCTCTTCATTAAAGCTTCAGTAAGCTTTACTTTCAAATATGATTCCTTTAAGCAGCCGTAGAGCGCTGTCCTATAATTCGCCCAGAATAAGCACATTTTAATAACTTAGCTTGAAGTGTATTAAACGTCTGCTCTCTTGAAATTTTGGCTTCTTTCCCTTTAGTGGTTTCCTTGGAATTTTCTGACGATCCTATTTTGGTGTTCAATTGGCTACAAAGAGTATAAATGGACTCCAGGCCTAATAAATATTAAGCCTGCCTGTCTCTGGGCTCTGCATTCGGAGACCACAGAAACCGCAGAACGGGAGGCCTGGGAATTCAGGAGCAGAGAAGGTGATCTATTACATAGTGAGGACAGATTTAGGCAAAAGAAATACGTGAGCAGGAGGCTGTGAACTAATGCAGTTGTTGCCCGCTGAGTGGTGGAAACTTTATTTCTCTCTCCGCAAAAAAAGTCAATTATGTGAGTGTTTAAACTTTAAAATAAATTTTAAAAGCCCTGTTCTGCTTGAAGTGGTCAGGATGCTGGAGCCTTGCCTCATCAGTTCATCAGTGTTGGTCTGAGAGGCAACTGCTTAGAGGACGGCTGTAGAGCTCTCCTTACGCGATGCTGCATATAATCCACTGTGGCACACCTTCTTTGAGAAGCTCTCAGTTTCCAGTGTTGTGATCACCGAGTATATGCAGGAACTGTTGCTTTTACTGTGATTTTATAATCCGTTGAGGGCCCCGGGGCCCACAGAGCGGTGCTGACTTCTCCATGCCTGGCTCCTCCTCACCTAGTGGGACATGCATATGTGCCTGGCTCTCACCTCCCTGGGTGCCCTTGCTCTGCTGTATGGTGCTTCTGAAGTTGTTTCCTCGTCCCCAGCAGTATGCCTCAGTCCTCTGTCCCCTCTCGACATCATGTCCTGCTGGGGGCCTTGCTGTCTCCTCGCAGGCATCACTGCCTCTGTTTTTGCTTGTAAAGCTCTTCTGCAGTGAAGCCATGCAAGTTCCATGGCCAGACATGAACTTCTCTACTCTGTCACATTTGTCAAACAAGAGAGAGCCGTGTTTGTGACCTTCCTTGTGTTGTGTCCTGTCATGCAGACACTTTTCTTCTGAACACTTCTGAAGCCAGCTTGTCCTGACCCTGTGTGTGGGACATGGTAGCCCCCCTACACTATCCCAATTTTCTGGAAGACCCCGCAGCTCTCCACTTCTCTGGGTCTCTAACTCCAGACCTCTTCTACCTTGTGCTCCCAGACAGAACCTTCCTGCAGCCAGCTTATGCTAGGCAAGTATTTTGCCTGCTTACTCATTTTCCTAGATTAACAGAATACTCACTTAGAGCTACTTTAACTCTTTAATTGCTAATCAGAGGCTCTATTTTTAAATCTTTATAATTGTATTACATGGAGGTTATATTCATTCCATTTTTTATTTATTTTATTAATCCTCAGTTCATTTGGAAAAACCAATATATATATATATATATATATATATATATATATACTTTTAATTCTCTTGGAATTAAAATACTGTGGATACTGCTAGCTGAACATGCCTTACTAAAACAGCAGGAAGCTTATTCCAGTGGTGTCCCATGGACGTACATGGGTAATGGATGTGTCCTTATTGATCTTCTCCAAGTAGTTTCAAGCTTGTCTCATACCGGGTACGATATATAGAACTGTGTTCATGCTCACTGATGCTTCCCTTGAAGCAGTGGTGACACTTTCCAGGCAGTGGTGAGCAGAAGTGACGTTGCTTCCTTCTCAGTTGTCTGATTTCATGGCTCAAGTGGGACTGCAGAGCTTTGTTTAGTTCTGGTGTGCACACCTGTACCCAAGAGGAGGGGCTTCCCTGTTAGCCTGAGCTGCTGAATGCATAAACTGAGAAAGACCCTCTGCTAAAACCTCTGTCAGTCTGTGGTAGCCATTGAGTGTGAGCGACGACTACTTTTCCCATTTTGAATTATTCAGAACTTTTATGTATCATTGCTTAGCTTACCCTGTTAGATATTTGTCAAACATTCTTTTGTCAGTCTAGTTAAAATTAATAATAAAATCACCACAAATTCTTGGGGTTATAATGGAGCATTCTTTCAATATTTATTTAAAAAGTATCTTAAGGTTTTCCATATTTTAAAACCAAAATAGTAGGTATTATATTCTTTTCTTGAGTCATGATTGTTACAGAAATGGAATACATCATCCTAGCAAGGTAGTATCGCTGCAAGGTGAACATCTGTTGTCCTCTTTCTGCCTGCCATCCTTCTTCATTTCTACTTTTTTGCCCTTTCTTCTTCCTTTTCTTCTCCCTTCCCTTTTATGTCCATTCATTCATTCCTGATTTCCTCCATTCCTTTACTTTCATATGCACGGACACTATGATTTACAAATAGTTGATCGATGAGAGGTTGAAATAATTTCCACAATTCTGTTAGCAATGTGCAGGTATTCTTTTGTAAACAAATATCTCTTTAGTAGTTCCCGGGGAGCTTGTAATCACTGAGGAAGTGCTGCTTCACTAATCTTAACAATTTTCTCCCGAGGTAATTACGCAGCAGTAATTAACCTCCTCTTTGAGTAGGTGGGCTTTTGTCAGAGAAGATTCTTGCGGAGGGTAAAGGCAGGCTGCTGTACCCTTCAGACAAACCTCTTTCCTACTGACTGGGGAAGAAATCCTTCTTCCTAGTATTAGCAGTGTGCAGGCAGGCTGCTCTTGGGAGGGGCATGCCTTCCATTTGTTTTCTTGCTTTTCCTATTCTCGAGAAGAGTAAGTTATCATATGCTCATTAATTATAAGCAACACATTCCAGGAGGCAGCGAAGAGTACAGAGCCACCAAGCAAATGAGAAATTAAAAGAGAAAACAAATACTTTCTTTATGTCTTCTGAAGAAAATTTGAGGATGGAGTGAGCTGTCTGTTAAGTACTCACAGGTATGCTTTGATGAGAAACGCGTGCATACACACACACACACACACACACACACACATGCAGGGGCACATTTTCCTGACTACATTGCATGAAATATGTTGCATATGTAGACAGTGTTCACAGGCAAACATTTTCCAATAGCTTCAGAATATTACTTATTCTACTGTACAAGCTAACCACTACATATACATTAAGAAAGGCAGACTTGGGGGAAGACTACAGTTATGTAAAAATAAAAATCTTTTTTGCTAGAGACAGAGTCTTTAAAGTTTAAGTGGGCTTCTTTGAAAGTTCATTTGAAGTCTTTTAAATAAATGTATCCAGAGCAGTATTCTATGTGTCTCATTGGATATAAGAAAATAAAGTTTTACTTTGGATTTAAGAATAAACTATTCCCTGAATGGATTTCTAAAAGTAGAAATAAGTATCAATTTGAAAAAAAATTCAGTTTCTCTTACATTTTGAAAGAAATCACATCTAAAATATATAACAAATCAGCCCCAAGTTCTCTTTAATCATTACTTAGGAACTTTATTATGTCCCAGATTTGACAGACCCCACGGGTAGCTATTGTGTTAGGTTTTAGATTATTTTCATTACTTTAAGACAGAAATTTCTGTAGGATACAAATCATGGTTATGGTAGAAGTCCTAGGTTCAAATCTGTTTGTCCATGGTTGGGTCTATGGCTTTTAGAATATCACACATCTCTCTAAACTTGAGCAGCCTGCCCAATCTGTAAAGGGTGATGATTTTAGCGAGGGGATGTGGAATTGAATGAGGCAGCTCATGAAAGATACTTGGTCACACACACACACGGTACATTCTGCAAGCTTTATTTCACAGTGAAAAGTAATTTAATAGGCCTCAGAAAAATTTAAATATGCTGGCTTGTTGGTTCTGCAGAAACTCTTCGTTTTTGTTTTCTATCTCCCTCCAAATACTTTCACTCTTGAGACTTACAGTACCGGTTAATTTGCTGTATCTGTGCTCTTTACTCTCCTTGAAGAAACAAACCACTTTCACATCACCACTTTTTCCTTCCAAAATGAACTTCTTAGTTATACTTCACTGTGTTTGGCCACCTATGCAACTTCATCTTCTGGTATTCTCCTTAATCTGTTGGTCTACACTATTGATGCAAACCTGTGGTGCACATTTTTTTTTATGACAAAATATTTAAGGTGTGAGTTTTTTCCTGAACTGAAACCCTAGTATTCAGGTACTTTGTAGTAAATAGGTGGGTTTGTGGTTATAGTTTGGGCAGTCTTCTCTTAAAGATTCACCATCACTGACTGTAGACCTTTCTCGATAATATTGCTATTTAAATAGATTCATGTTATATTACTAAAAATGTTAAAAGCTGTATATTCTGATTTTCCCCCCTGAGGATTAGTATACATGTTAACCTGATACAAAGTGTCACTTCTCTGCGTGCCAGGAATTTCTTTTTTCTTCTAAGCAGACTCACTTTCCTTTGAAAAATAACATTGCCTTCTGCCTCTTTTTAACATTTGTTTTTAGGCTTAATGCAGGAAAGTGGCAATATAATATAAATCCACTTTTCATTTTCTGAAAGTTTGTTCTTTTTAAATTTTAAATTTGTAAAACTTTTACTTTGGGATATTACAAACAGAAGACAAATATATGATATTAGTTTTTTAATTCTTGCAAGTCCTTTCTATTGATGAGTTCTTGAAGTAGAAGATTAGCCAGCAGCCTTCTGGCTGAAATTTTGTCATTGCCACAGAGTAACACTGGACAAGTCACTTGTCGCAGAAGTGGCTTTCACTTGCACTTGGAATGATTGCTGGGAACTCAGGGGAAGTGCAGTGAGTGATATACATGAAACCTGTGTGGAACATATAGAGTGGCATCAAAAATGTTGGCATGTTATTATTGCTAACAGTTGTTAGTGTAGTTCAGTGGCATGAATACACGTGGACAATAACAGTTCTGCCCTATGATGCTAAATATCACAAATTTTGAAAGGTTTGCTGGACATGATATCATT
This sequence comes from Octodon degus, assembly GCF_000260255.1. NCBI lineage: Eukaryota > Metazoa > Chordata > Mammalia > Rodentia > Octodontidae > Octodon > Octodon degus. Next base: position 20,978,520 of record NW_004524577.1, read on the forward strand.
AAAATTCCTCATTTATGGTTGAAGAAAGATGTCTTTTGCTTTGTTTTCTGTATTAATGGAAATAATAAGAATTTGGACCAAGCAATGAAACATTTCAGAATTTTATTCCTGCCCCTTCCTTCCACTAGCTTTGTGGTTTGTGCTAATTTTGCAACATATTTTCTTAATCTGTGGAGATCATATTCTGCAGTTCTTTAAAAACTTAGTTTGGACACAAAAATACCTAACATTCATGCATAGCTCAAAGGCCTAAAGTGCCTGCTTAGCCAGAGTGCAGCAGCCAGGGTTCCATCCCCAGCATGCTGTGCTGCCCCTGCCCCCAAGGAAGCGCTGAGACAGCGATTGAGACCTGGCATGGTGGCCCATGCTTATAATCCCAGCGCTTGGGAGGATCACCACGAGTCCAGTCTATGTAGTGAGACCCTGTAGACCCTGTCCTAAATTCATAAAATAAAATTAATGCATGAATGATGTGAATTGCTTAGTTTTTTTTTTAATCCAAATCATAAGTTTAGGGTTGCCAACAGAAAATAGAGTGTAATCACTTCTATTTTATTTACTTTCAGTTTCATCATCTGTAGATGAAGATCAGAAATTCAGTGAATCACTTCACAGTAAACTTCTCTTTTGTTCCTTCCGTCTGTTGTATTAGAAAAGAATGAGTATAGATGAACTATGGAATACTTGTGCTGTGTGTTCAGAGGGGACTGGAAGAAAGTGTTCATTTTACAGAACCAGTAATTTTCTTTAGAAGGGAAAAACTACATATAAATAATCATGAAACTCTTTGTTATATCAATAAATTAAAATTAAATGTGTTCATCATTAAAGAATACAGTCTTGGTAAATTACAAATAAACTGAAGTATGGAAAGATGTAGAGTGAGTCTCCTGATTTCACATAATGTCTTATATTCATTCCTGAGAAGACTACAGATGGGACTGTGTCCTCCTGCTTGGCTCATAAGTTAGTACTTTTGGGGCTGGGGAGATGGCTCAGTAGAATAAGCGCTTCCCTGGCAAGCGTAAGGGCCTGAGTTCAATCCCCAGTTCCACAAAAAAAAAAAAAAAAAAAAATCATAAAAAAGAAAAGTTAGTACTTTTGAGCCAGCTGTGCTGTTGTTGAGTAGAACCACTCAGCAAGTTTAGTGTAGTATATAAAGAATATAACTGGGCCGGGGAGATAGCTCAGCATCATAAGCACCTGCGTGGAAAGCACGAGGTCCTGAGTTCAATCCCTGGTACACAAGAAGAAAATAAGAACGGTTGTGGTGGGTGCATCAAGAATAGAACTGCTTGTAGCTTTACAGTTAGAATAGTCGGCCTTTGAAATGTTGAAAAATGTAATCACTTGGAAGCATTTTGTTAAGTCACTCAGTTTGGGGCCTTTGAAATGTGAAAGAATATTAATAGGTATAGAATCAGATTTTTAAAATAGATCTTTCTCAGTTCAGGCCTATCAGTATCACCCATGTATACTGACTAATTATAGCTTGCTCCCACTGGCTTCGCACAGCTTCCCTCCTGTGGAATACACTTTTGTGTTAGAATGACATCTGTGAGGAAGGTCTTCTTTCGTACTGTACTAAGAAAAATTTGCTTTGTATGCTAGATCTTTTAAGACTCCATTTGAGGGAAAAGCAAATGATGAAATCTATAATTTTTATTTATTTATCTTTGTATTATATGCTGACAATACCAGTGAATTTCTCCCTTTAGGTCTGGTACAATTTAAGTTGTTATCAGTTTTAGTCCTTCTGACGAGCCCATGAGATGCTGTTACAGGTTCTTTGTTCCAGAGGAAATACCTGTGTGCTCGCTTTGGCAGCAAGTACAGCAGGTGAAAGGCCCGGGACACAGGGACATTAAGAGCCTTGCCCCATGTCATGCTGAGAAAGGGCAGAGTTGAGTTCAAGTGCATGCTCTTAACGCCTACCCTATACCACCACTCTGTAAAGAGAGATGAAATCTAATATTTTTAATAATTCAGAAGGTACTAACAAAGCCAGTATAGTCTTTCATAACTATGTTTAAAAATATGATAAAGTTTTATTAAAATCTGTTACTGCTCCTTCCAAATTTTAGTGTTTCCCAACTTGTAGGCTGGCTGTATCCTCAATAATAACAGTTTGTTTTCTTTACCCAAGTCAGTTGTTCAGTCTTCAATTTACCTCTCCCAGGAAATCTCTGAGTGATTAAAATGGGGATATTGATTTTTACCCTGCTGTAAGACATGCAGGCTTATGAAATACCTTTTTACTTATATAAATTTTAAAAAGTGTTACATTTTCCATTAATGTAAATATTCACTTAGTAATAAATGTGGTCTATTTTAATATATTGTTATGGAAAATTATGAATGTCTTTGGTTACAGGGGCATAGATGTGAAATTCTTTGCAGTTTAATTGCTTTGAACTTCAGTTAGCACCACATTAACGCGACTAGGTGCTTAATCTTTTCTGTAATTATGATTATAGAAGATCAAAATAAAGCTAGAATTATAATTATCTTTTCTTGTGTAAGTTAATTATTTTAAGTTGGTAAGGCATCATTTATGATAGACAAAAATAGTGTACAGTTAGATTAAGCATCTTTAATCCTGAAGATACAAGATACTTACAAAAAGAAAGAGAGGTGAAAAGTTCATTCTTTAGTTCAAGGAGTGTTTTATTTAATTTTTGTCTTTAAAATAATTTGTGAAATCTTATTTTAAATGCTCAACCTCTGTTTGCCTGTCCATTGAAAATATATATATATATATATTTTTGGTTTGGAAAAAAGTCAAAATCTTGATCTTTTCTTACTAAAATAATTACTTGTGGAATTTCTTAGCTATAGGAACAATTACTGAGAGTTAAGCTGATATAGACCTAATTTTTTCATAATAAGTGATTCAGTATTTTATGAATGTGTTGCTTGAGAGGAAGTAATCAAAGCCGTAATTTTTCTTCTTAAAGGAGCTGCTTCATTTATTTCAAGAAGAATTTAGAGACTTTATGTGCATCAGTCTGTTGCCCAAAAAGTGTTATAACCTTAAAGTCATTCTTTGACATAAATCAGAAATTTATGGTTTCTTTTTTTCTTCGTTGATTGTATACTTTTTGAATGTTTTCTCTACTGATATATGCTAGAATGTATATGTATTCTCCTGTTAGTAAATTTTTATTGGTTTTAATGTATGGTACCTTATAAACATGACATGCACAACACACACACATAACACATTTATTATGTTTATATATATATATCTATGCTCTGTTAGCCACAATAGTAATTATTTCTGTAATTTATCATTTCAAAAGTTACTATATTTGAATTATGTATATTTCAGTTCTTCTATCCATGCTCATTATGTAGAAGGACTTTAGGTACATGATTAAAAGGCTTCTAAAATTTGTATAATTTAGCAGATTAAGAAAAACACTTTAGAAAACTATTCCATGGCAATTTACTTGTTTTGAACATCTGGTTAACATCTGGAGTAATGAAAGTTAACACAGCAGTAACCATCTTTTACATTGATCCCCTGCTCACACAAGCACTAGGATGGATTAACTGCCGTTAATTCTCATTTTCTTCTGCCATAGGGATTTGCTTGTAAAAAGAAAAGAAGATTTGAGAATTCTTAACTGTAGAATATCCACTGAAATTTATACGCACAATATAAGTAACATTAATGCCAGATTTCAACTTACTATAAATTCGAAAAGAAAGCCAGCACTAGACAGTTGATACAGATGGTTATGGTAAAAATCTCTTTATAATTAAAATAAGCACACTTTAGGCAATAAACAATGTTACAATAATAGGCATTAGCATATTATATAGAATCTTTATGTCAAAAGTTCACACTTTAAAGATCTTTAATGTATTTGATAGATTATAAACTTTATAATATACAATATATAAACAACTAATAGTATACAGTACTATAAGTTATATTTTATACATCAATTCTGCCATTTTTATTTATTATGTTTATAAGTTTGGGATACTTTCAGTTGACAATGACAAATGGACTTGTATGCTCAGTTCCCAACAAAAAACAAATTTAATTTCCTGATTTAATTGGAAAATAAATAAACATCATACACTCAATTACCCTGCATAGGAAGCACTCTAAGTTGATGATATGAATTGTCCTTTCAAGTTATAAATTGTTATAAATCAGTTAAATTAATATTCTAACCTTATAAAATTTTGCTCTCTCATCTGAATTTCTGTGTATTTTGCAGGGTTTATTTGATAGAGTGATATTTAAAGATGAGTTTGAAACTTTTCTGAAGTAAATCATGATGGATTTCTTTTAAAATGTCTAATGTCTAGCCAAATGCTTCAGTAACACAGAAGTATTGTCTTATAATTACTTTTACATGCTAATTCTGATTTTGGAAGGGATTATCAGGGAAAGTATTGAGCTCTGCCATGAATTTCTTCTCTCTAGCAGGAAGTTAATTTAGCTCATGCTGTGTTGCAATAGTTGTAACATATGTATAAATAATTTGTATAGGATAAAATGGATAAACCCTTGAAAAGAAATCAGGGTTCTCGGTGTTTTCTTTCTTAAAATTATTTTCTAAAAAATATACATGATGCCTCTACACAGACGTTCAAAAGCAAATAATTACTAAAATGTATATGGCTTAAATAGTCAACTTGACACAACTGCAGCCATCTTGAACCATAGTATTTCATAGTATTTCTGACTGTGCATGAGGAACCCTGCTCAGATTTTCGTAAGTAGTGATCAAAAACTTAAGTGAATATTTAAATTAAAAAGAAATTACAGGGGCTGGTGAGATGGCTCAGTGGTCTAAAGCACCTACTTAGAACAAGTTTAGCAAAGCACAGGGACCGCGGTTCAATCCCCCAGCACCACATGCCAGCCAGCCCTGCCCCCTGGTGGGCTGAGCTGGCCACACACACACACACACACACACACACAACACACAACACACAAATAAATAAATAAAAAATTTAAAAAAAAGAAATTACAGTAAAGTATAAGTTACCATTAATTCCTTTCAAAATACTCCCTCACCTTCAGCACATTTATCACATCATCATTCTTGCCATGATTGAAAGCAGTTCTGGAAGTCATCTTTGTGAATGTCTATAGTTTTGTTGTCATTGCTGTCTTGATGTCCTGAATCAATTCAAAACACTTACCTTATTTGGTTATTTTGGCTTGGAGACAGGGTCAGAAGTTATATAGTACCATATTTGGTGACTAAGATGGGTGAGAGAGAACACACCATAATATTTTACTCATCATTTATTGTATTTTTGACCATGCCCTGAAAAGACAGTCACAAAAGATTTCCAGAACTGCTGAAAGTGACAAGAATGAGAGTAACTTTTCTAAGCGAGGGAGAATGTTCTGAGTGGGGTTAATGGCCATGTGACTTTTCCTGTGATAAATTTTCATTTATAATATTCACCATATGTTTTGATTACCCCTTAGTATAAATAGGTGAAAAAAATCAGGTGGAATATACAGCTTTGTCAGTCACTAGGCCCTGCAACTGTCTGATTCTGCATTTTTTTTTTTTTTTAACATTAGTTTGAGATAAAGCAGTTACATTCTGCTTTGAAAGAGGTTACTTTTTTTCTTTTAGGAAATTAACAATGTTATAGTGCACATTGTCTTCAAAGTAGCTGCTCAGATTATTAGATATAAGCATGTGAAATTGGTCAAAATAGAAAAAATTAAGCATTAACTGCTCCTTCACAAAACCATTAGAAATTAGTACTATAACCAAACCTAGCTGTCCTTTGTATATACATACTTTTTTTTTCCCCATATTTCTCCTTTTCCTCATCTCAGTTGTTCTTCTGAGCAGTTTCTTTCCTTTTTGCTGAATCTATTGTACCTTTCCAATTTTATTTAATTTTTCAGGTTATTAAACAAGGGAAACAATATAGTGTTGATACACGCGAGTCTAATTTATTTCACTTAGGTGTATAGCCTTTATAGCATCTATTTATTTATGAATGCCTTCAGTTTGTCATTATTTATATCTGAGTAATACTCCATTGTATGCAAATACCACATCTTTTTTATCCATTCCTCAGGTGGGTGACATTTGGGTTGTTTCCAAGATTTAGTTACGACAGATTGTGGTGCTGTAAACATAAATGCACGTATCTCACCGTGGTATGAGGTCTTCAGTTCTGCTGGAAAGAGACCCAGGAGGGGAATAGCTGGGTTGAATTGGACCACTAAGCCTAGTTTTTTGAGGAATCTCCACACTGATTTCCATAGTGGTTGTGTCAGTCTACACTAGCATCAATAGTGGAGAAAGGAGGTTTTGTCCCTATAGCTTCTCCAGCATTTGTCATTAGTTGATTTCTTTATACTAGCCACTCTTTCTGGGGTGAGATGGAATCTCGGTGTTGTTCTAATTTACATTTCTTGCATGATCAAGGCTATCGAACATTTTATCATGTATTTATTTGCCATTTGTATTTCTTCATCTGAGAAATGTGTGTGCATCTCAAATGTCCATTTTTGCATCAGGTCTTTGAATTCTTAAGGCCTGCTTCTTTTGAATTCTTTATATATTCTAGATAGAAGTCCTTTGTGTGAAGGACTGTTGGCTAAGATTTTTTTTTTCCAATTTATGGGTTTTCCTTTCACTCAGTTGTCAATTTCCTTTTAAAATTTTTTTTTTTTTTACATTTATTTATTGTGTGTGTGTGTGTGTGTGGCCAACTCAGCCCACCAGGGGGCGCAGCTGGCTGGCATGTGGTGCTGGGGGATCGAACCGTGGTCCCTGTGCTTTGCTAAGCTTAGTTTGTTCCAAGTAGGTGCTTTAGACCACTGAGCCATCTCTCCAGCCCCACAATTTCCTTTTATATACAAAAACTTTTCAATAGGGTGAGATACCAGCTTTTGATCTTTGAAGTATTTCCTATGCAGTTTGTTTTATGTTTGTGAACTCTCTACCTACCCAGGGCTTCAAAAAATCTGCCTCTTTTCTCTTCTGGTAGATTTAGTGCTTCTGTTTTAATATTTAGATCTTTAATCTATTTTGACTTTAGTTTAGAGCATAGTGATAGACGTGGATCTAGTTGTAGTTTTCGCCGTGTGAAAAGCCTGTTTCTCCAACACCATTTGTTAGAGAGGCTCTTTCTTCCAGTGCACGTGTTTGGCCCCTTTATCAAAGATAAGGTGGCTCAGTGTGTTTGTAGTTGTGTCTGTATCTTCTAATCTGTGGCATTGATCCTCAGGTCTGGTTTTTTGCCAGTACCATGCTGGTTTTATCACAGTAGCTTTGTGTAGTAATTTCAAGTCTGGAATTGTGATACCTCCTGCCTTGGATTTGTTGGCCAGGATTATGTTTGCTATTCTAGGTCTCTTCTGGGTCCAAATGAATTTTAGGAATGTATTCTGTAGATCAGTAAGGTATGCTAATGGTATTTTGATTGGAATTGCTTAAATCTGTATAATAGTTCTGGGATTATGGTCATTTTCCTTGGATAAGAACCAATGCTGGCTCTTCTTATACACGAGCAAGGAATATTTTTTCATTCTCTGAAAATCTCTTCTATCTCTTCTGTCAGATTATTATTATTTTCACTGTATGGGTCTTTTAATTCCGTTGTTAGAGTACTTCTTAAATATTTCATTTTTTTAGATGCTATTATGGAGGGTTTTCTTCCCCCTAACTTCTTTCTTTCTTTTGTTCGTTCGTTCGTATTTTTAGGGAAGGGTCTACAGGGTATTCAGGGTCTCACTACTAGATCAGACTCATGGTGATCCGCCTGTTTACAGCCTCCCCCAAGAGCTGGGATTACAGGTGCGCGCTACCATGCCCAGTCTCTATTGCCCTAGGGGCGGGGCTGGCATGGCAGGCCTGGGGGATCGCACCCCTGGCCCCTGTGCCTGCTTGTAGGTGCTTTAATCCACTGAGCTAGTTGGCTGGCCCTCCCTTTAATTTCTTTCTCAATGATTTTGTTGCTTCTGTGCAGGAATGTTAATGGTTTATGTGTGCTGACTTTTTAAAAAAAATTAATTGTATTAAGAATGAAATAACAGTAAGACAGTTTCAAAACAGGTTAGTAGACCGTTACAATAATTAATACAGTGCATGTTGTTGTCTTCCTAGTAGTTGGGTGTTGACTTTGTCTCCTGCTATGCTCCTGAATTGTCTGTTAGTTCTAAGAGTCTCTTGGTGAAGACTTTTGGGTCTGGAAGAGGTCACTTTTGTCCTAATAATTTTCTAATACTTTTATCTCTGCTCCACATAGCAGGTTTGCATGGTCTTGCTAGCCAAAGCCAGGCAACATCATTAGGTTTCCAACATCCTGGGTCTGGCTGTCCCTCTCTTTGGTTGTGGATTTAGTGTTATAGCCATGGTCACTGAAGTTAGACTGGGCTTTCATAGTGCAAAATTACAATGTAAATGAGTTAAACAGCTTTAACAGAGGTGACAAAAGGAATGGTTCTGGAATATTCTTGAATTATGTACACATTGGACTAAAAATAATTGGCTGATTTAGACTTGGGTGGAATGGATCCGAGCAGTCTTTAACTAGGTTAAATGCTTTGGATTTTAATCTAATGGGAGAGTTGAGTTTTAGAAGGAACTCACCATGACAGTAGGAAGAAGGTGGCAAAGGTCATCATGAATCACATTAAACTATTTGGAAAGGAAAGCGGTACCAGTGAGGGAATTTCTGCAGAAGTCCACAAATAAAGAGTGTTAAAAAGCCTTGAAAAGCAGTGATGAAAAAAAGAGTCACTGAGGTCACTGTGGTCAGTTTGAGACACTTAATGTGGCGAGGGGTGATGCATTTTTAAATGAAGTAGTGGAGAAAAGAAAGTGCTTGAGCTTTGATGACTGGCTTTGGCACAAGTCAGGGACTTGCAGAAAGGAACTGGTTCAAGTTCAGTCAAGGACGATGGGGATCTGATGAGTCTGAGGCTTTGGCAGGTAATTAAATTGGCAGTGTCTTGTGTCAATGCAAACACACTTCTCTATTATGTCTCTATTACTTAAATAGCTATGGACTTACCACACAATGAATTAAATAAACCTAAGGAGCTTTCAGAAGTTACTTTTACGTAATGGGTGCTTAATAGTTTTAGGGGAAACATGAGGCAATAGGAGAAAGTGACATAATCTAAATTGTTATTCAGAGAACTCATTTATTTTGAGTTATCCCAAATGAAAGCAGCCTAAGGTGAGGACAGATCCAGATCTGAGCTGAAGGGCACAGGGTCGGGCAGGCCTTCAGGTGCACTCAGTAGGAGTCTTGCAGTGAGGGAGGGAGGGCCATCAGCTTTGGGAAACCTGTGGTGAGGAACTTGAGGTGATAGTCTAGGGTGTGCCTGTTAGAACTTGTGTCGTATTTCCCCAGAGGATTATAAAATCCAGTGCTCAAAGGAAAATTTAGTACTGTGTAAGGTAAAACAGAGCCAGGGGACTGGGGAGACAGCTTGGCGGTCTAAGTGACTGCCTGGCAAGAGCAAGGAAGCCAGGGTGTGCCATGCTGGCCGCCGAAACCAGACAAGATGACGCATGCCTGTAATCCCAGTGCTGGGGAGGCTGAGACAGGAGGATCACTACAAGTCTGACATGCATAGTGAGACCCTGTACCAAATAAATAAATGAATGAATAAATAAATAAATAAATAAATAAATACAAATAGACAAAAACAGTTGGGAATCATCAACATGTAAAGGTATTCTTTTATTTTTGTATTTTAGGGAAGGGTCTACAGGGTGTTCAAGGTCTCACCACTAGATTGGACTCATAGTGATCTGCCTGTTTACAGCCTCTCAAGTGCTGGGATTACAGGTGTGCGCTACCACGCCCATTGTCATTTGCTATCTCAGCATGCTCCAGGGATGGACAGCAGGCCCGGGGATTGAAAACCCGGCCCTGTGCCTGCTTGCAGGAGCTTTAATCCAATGAGCTATTTGGCCAGTCCTTAGAAGGATATATATGTATATATTTTTTAAATATCTGATGTCTTTAATGACCCAGCTGTACAAATCTGTACAGTCAGAATGATTACTCTGAAACTATTCAGTTATAGTGGATAACAGAGAAAAAATTTAACTGAAGGTTTCTTTTTTCTTTTTTCCTTTTTTTTTTTTTTTGCAGAACCAGGGATTAAACTCAGGCCCTTGAGCTTGCCAGGGAAGTGCTTATTCCACTGAGCCATCTCCCTGGCCCCTGAAGGTTTCTAGAAGGAATGATTTTTATGTGCTGAAAAAATATTGTATGTTCTTTTTCAGATGTGATATGAACTCACTGTCAGATGGACAGTAAAATTCTAGTAAATCAATCATTTCATCAACTTCAATGATGCTATGGAAAATTATAAAAAATAAAAACCAATAACTAAAGCTTAAACAGTTTCTGTTGTCTTTTAACTTGTCTGTGGTATTCCAAATAGCTTTTCTAAAGTTGGGTAGTTGTGAAGAAGACAAGACTTGGAGAGATTTTTGCATCTTTTGTTTTATTATTTCCACAAAATGCTGGCAATTACAATACTTTATAGTTTTTAAATGTTTTAATAACAAAGAAAAGGAAACAAATCTGTTAACTGATGGTGGCAGTTTTGAGTGTACACAAAAGGTATTGCCTAATTTGTTAATTAGCATAGTGACAGAGTTTCGATTGCATTTTGTAAGCAAGCTGTACTGTGTGCATTATATAACTGGAATTGCTGCAAGCCCCATTGGTTCTATTTTTCAGTCATGTTTGAAAGGGTTTCTGAATTTTGAATCAAGTTCCTTTTCCTTCTTAGATTTTTAAAAAATGTACAATAAAGTATGCATACTATGAGATGTCTTACTACTTGGAAAAAAACCCCTACATTTCAGGAACTTTAAAACATGTGTAATGGACCTTATTTCACATTGCAGCAAATCAAAACCAAGAAAAATTCACCTCAGCCCATGCATTCAGTTTAATGCCTCTTAAAATTGCTGATGTTTGGGCTGACCAGATAGCTCAGTGGATTAAAGTGCCTGCTTAGGCATAGCACATAGTCCTGGGTTCGATTCCCAGCGTGCTATGTGGGCCCTGCCCCTGGGGCACACTGAGACTGCAATTGAGACAGGCCATCATCATAGCATGCACCTGTAATCCCAACACTTGGGAGACTGAAAACAGGAAAATCACTGTGAGTCTGATCTACGCATTTAAACCCTGAAGACCCCATAAACCCTCTACTAATTGAAAAACAAAAATTGCTTAGATTTGCTAAGATCTACCATTGGCATTGCTGTGTGTTCTGCCCATAGAGCACAGTGTAGTGCATTATAGAATTTCAGTGATTATCTTGCAGACATTCTACCTTTAAAGAACATAATATTTAGAATTACATGTGAGAAATTTTTGCCTTCATTCTTTAGGAGATAGTAATAGCTTTAATAATAATTTTGAAAGTAAAAATTCTATAGTTGTCAGTGGGCAAGCTGCCTTGATTTCCACATGAGTACAATTCATAGAATTAGAGTGTGTGGTATTCTCCTATTTATTCTTTGTCTAGAAACTTCTTTGATAAGAATATGAAAACCAAAACTAGTGCAAATGTGTTAGTGCTGCAGAGGGTGAGGTTCAGGCTGTCTGAACACAGGCTCTTGTAGTTTGTAAAGATCTGCCTAAAACATCCACCATGTTTTCTGTGGTTTAATTTTCACTAAGTGCGGAAAGTCAGTAAGGAAAGAACTGTTAGGGAAATTGGAGTAAGAAAATTCCATTCATAGGATACAAAGATTATTTTAAAATGGATCAAAAAATGATGAATGATAGTTGTCCATTTCTTAAGGATAAGTTTTCTCATTTGTCGTAGTTTTATTTCATTTAGTAAGCATAGATCATAGCAAATGTGTACTTTTTACAGTACCATCACTTTCTCGAAAACTATATACAATAATGTTCTTATGGTCTAAATGTTTGTGTCACTCCAAAAATTCATATATTGAAACACTCATCCAGTGTTATAATTGGTGCTGGGCCTTTTTGAAGTAATTTGACCCTAAGAATGGAGCTCTTGTGTGTTGGGTCAGTGCTCTTACAAGAGGCCAGTGAACTGGCTTGCAAGCTCGTTCTATCGTGCTGTACATGGGGGTGTTCGAGAAGAAGCCAGCAGTATACAGTCCAAAAGCATGCAGTCCTGGAACCTGGGCATGTTAGTACCTTGAATCTCGCTTTTCCTAGTTCTGGAAGCCGGAAGTCTATTTCTTTAGAAGCTACCCAGTCTGTGGCACTCAATTTCAGTATCCTGATCTGACACAGACAAGTACTTTCTGTCATCCTAGTGTTTTTCTGGCCAAAATAGCGAGCTGGAAGGAGGGGAAGTGTGCCCAAGGATGCACAAAGGCAGTGTTGATGTGAACCTGGTCAGTCTGCCCCTGAGCATGTCTCTTTGACCTCCTCACATTGCTGCCTTGAGGTAATTGCTGAGAAATGACAAGAGGGAGGGAAGGAGAGAAAGCATTGTTGGAGGGTGGAGGACTGTGAGGACAACATGTTCAGGATGAGTGAGCTGGAGTCACTTCCATCTGAGGAAGCTATGGTCTGACGTGCCCTCTTACCTGCTAGTCTTTTCCTTCTGGTGACTAGTAAGAAGCACATCTCTCAGCTTTGGATGTATATATGCCCAGCATGCACACCACACAGGACCTTTACATGACAGGCTCTCCTCTGTCACCCTCAGCAGGCCCGACCTGCAGATCTCTGGTCAGATCCTCTAGCCAGGACGCTAGGGAAGTGCTCGCCCTCTGTTCTTCCAGAGTGAAGTTACACTTGTAAGACCACTTCTACTTCATGCGCCTGGAGGCAGTGGGAGTTTGTGTACTGTGGTTTGTATGGTGGTTCCTGTCCTTTCCTGTACAAGGAGAAGCTGTCTAGTCCTATTTCCTTTGTTGCAGTCTGTAGTGTCATAGATTGGAAGAAAGAGAAAGTGCAGGTTCTCTGATGTCTTTAGGTGGAGTTCAAAATATTTTGCTTAAAGGTATTTTATCTAAATTAAAGTTGTTGGACCTGAAACATTTTAGTGCAACCACAGATCTGTAGAGGGGAAATATCCCACACTAGTACTTACTGAACAGAGCTCTGTTGGGGTTGACGTAGCTGACAAATCCATGCGTGAAGGGGGATTGACCAACATCCTAGTGCTGTAAGGGTCACGCAGTGATGGTCAGCTGCCATCAGTGTGGTGAGCTCAGTTCCTGTGGCGATTTTTGCTAATGTTTTGTTTTTTTATACTTTACTGTAAATTTTGAAATAATTCAAATTAATAACTATGAATACTTTATTCTGAAAGTAACTAGTGAAATTAAATAATTGCGGTACAGTGTTCCTCACCTATCACGGAGGTTACCCCCACACTAAGTGAGAATCAGCCAAGTAGCAATGTTGTATTTACTTTAGTATTTACATATATTTTAAGGCTTCATAAACCCTCCCCACACTCTTGTAAGCCTTTCTCACACTTCTAAAAACACTTCTAATGTTCTTAGCCATTTTCTAAACTCATAAACCTATGTAACTTTATTTTATTTTTACGGAGCAGTTTCACAGTGTTTATTAGCACTGCTTAGGAAATAATTATCAATTAATGTGGTATTATCAAAGCTAGTAACCAATGAGACAATTCACCCATGTAGCCTTTTGTAGGTTCTTTTTCTTTTTTTGCGAAACCGGGATTTGAACTCAGTTCCTTGCACTTGCCAGGGAAGCTCTTACTCCACTGAGCCATCTCCCCAGCCCCTAGGTTATTTTTCCATGAAGATAATTTCTAGTCTTCAGAACCTGACAAGATAAAGTTATTCGAATTCAATTTTCATTCATTCATTTATTTTATTAAGAAATAGCAATTAAACAGTTTCAAGACAGTTTAGTAGGACAGTTCCAATAATTAATACATTGCATGTTGTTGTTGTCATAATAGGTATTCACAGTACAAGATGCAGACATGATACCCTGTCCAAACACTATTAGCATAAATCTTTTCATTGAATTAAGAGAAAGTAGCTGTATATCTATCTTAACTATTTTGTATATACAGATATATCTATCAATATATAGATCAAAATGATCCTTCATTTATATCCCCCTTTTTTGTTTAGTTTTGTCAGAGATGGGTATTCTATTGCCATTTAAATATTGTAGGTGTGTGAATTCAGCAAAATATTCCAATATAGTCCAGTAGTCCATAATAGTAGTGGGTTATCTGTAGGACTGGCAGTGTCAGAAGTTGTTGACTTGAGCTCAGCATACTAATATGTCTTTATTATTATTATTTTTTAATTTTTTTTTGCAAAACCGGGGATTGAACTCAGGCCCTTGTGCTTTCCAGACAAGTGCTTATTCTGCTGAGCCATCTCCCCAGCCCCTGTGGCTAGTTATTTTTACACCTCATTTTTATACTTTTCTGCTGGATGGTTAAGACCAAGATAAAGCACGAAATGTAACTTTTGTATTTGACAAGATCAGTCAAATCCCCTCAGGATTTACCCTGAAACCCTATACCACAGTTTGCAGATCTTTTGTCAGTGTGAGCCATATGGATGAATCATGGCCATTGCTTGACCAATTTGCTCTTTGTGGAAGCCTGAGAGAATGTTTTCTCTCTAGGTGACTGTCCTTTGGCGCATTATACATCATTGATCACTTTCCTCTGTGGTCCCACAATCTCCTTGGTCAGAAAATTTGGGACACCACTGCCATATGTAATTTTATCAACATACATGTACTATATGGTACTGCAAAATCCTGTGATGTAGCAAAAAATCTGCCATGATTTAGATTAATATTTTTGAAAACCTGCAAAACAGTGAGTTCGGGCAAGTGGAACAGTGAAATAGTGATGGACTACTGTAATGTATGTCTCATCTTTGGAGTAAAACTGGATAATATTATATTCATGTAATGAGTTACTACATTACTATAAGCGGAAATCTGTAGTGATATGAATTTATATCCTGCAGTGATCATTAGTGTCTGTGTTCTCAAGTTTAGCAATCCAATAGTTTAAAATTGCATATAATATCAAATGATAGATACATTATTTGGTTTACTATAGTGTCCTTTAGTTATTTGTATATATAGTCTAGCTATAATCCATTACTGAGATTTATTTGTCCCTGATCTTAAATAAGAAACGCCCTTTCTTTGAATGCCATGGTCTTCATTATTAATGTACTTCACAGACAAGTTCTAGAATTCTGACTAACAAACAGGAGTATGCCTGGAGAAATATTCTGTCCCCTTGCCTTAGGGGTTAAAGCATTTTTAAATTTGAATGCCTGTAGTCACTCATAACAAGTTCCATCATTCAGAATTAGTTTAAATGCAGTTGCTTCATGTATTTATGTGACTGCTGAAGGTTCTGGGGTTTTGATTCCCAGACCTACGTCTCTGAGGTTACTTTTAATTTTAAAGTTGTATTTATTCATGTGGCTGTTATTGTTTATAAGGGAGTTGAACAATTAAATTTTTATGTGTATCCGCTTGTGGGACTGTTGCTCTTTATAGTAATTATCATTTTTTTTCTTGGAAGAAATTTTTTTTCTTGTCACACAAGTAGAGCCTGGGTTTCAAAGACTAATACAGTGTTTATGAACACCCATTTTTTGTATCCAATAAAGATAATTCAAAGGAAAAAATTGAATATTTTTAATTCAATATGAGTGGAGAAGTAAGTTAAAATTCTAATTTATATTCTCAATTTTATCATTGACTAATTTCATACTTGCTTAGAATATTTTGGAAAATTAGGATTGTGAAAAATGGAATTTATTTTGAAAGTTCAAGACATAGTTTGGATGACCACCCCTCCAAAAAAGTAATGATCAAGGAAGTTTGATGGTCCAGTGACCAAAGATAATGAGGCATTTGAAAGGAATGTGATACGTAGCATTTTTTAAAAAAATCTTATATCCAAGATAATAAGATTATTTTGATATCTAACAAATGCAAAGTTAGCTTTAGCAATACTATTTGGAAATTCAGTTTGTCATCAGCAATGCTATTACATTTTTGTACAGTCAATCTGCCTTATATGTAAGGAATATTTCCTCTATAGATTTAGGGACATTTTTAACTTTTGAGAAAAAAAGAAATTAAAATATGAGGGTAAAATTGATGATCATTAGCTGAGTTCAATTTGGAATAATAATTAAAATAAGAATTCTTTCAGTACTTACAAAGGGAGACTTTAATAAGGTGTAAAAGTGATGCCAATATGACTTAAGCTAATATTACAAATGTAAGGAAAACACATCGACACTGCTTTCATTGTAAGTAAAGCTGAACACTCGTGAGAAAGTGCTAATTCTCTGATAAACCCAAGAACTCACACATGAAACACACTTGAGAAACTGCCACTGCAGAATTTATGTCTGTAGACCTGAGAGGCAACCGGTGCTTAGAATTAATGTATCCCAGATGAACATTGAAAAGAACACAGTGTCATATAAAGTCTAACAGTAATTAGCATAATTTCATAACGAACTTGCTTCATAGCATATTTTCTTAGGACTCCAAAGAGCAATTGCAGAAATTGTACAGAAATTTCGTGCTGAGGCTGGGGAGGTAGCTCAGTAGAATAATCACCTTCCTGGCAAGCACAAGATCCTGAGTTCAATCCCTGGTACTGGGGAAAAAAAAGAAAAGAAATTTTGTGCTTAGGGTCTCAAACCCATTTTCTGTGTAACAAGGGCATCAGAGGGAGAGAAATGGGGAGGGAGAGAGGAAAGGAGGGAGGGAAGGCGGGAGGGAGAGAGCGCTAGAGCGCGCGCGTTTGCAGGGTGATGATCTGCATGGTGCCTTGCTCTTGGCACTTGGATCCTCCTGAGATTTTTTAACAGGTCCATATTAAGGTCTCAGAGTGGGAAAGCAGTAGGTTTATTGCAGTAACCTGAAAGTTCACTTCCACAAGAGAGATGGGCAGTGCCCAGCGATGCCACCTCCAGTGAGGGTAGGACTGGGTTCTCTTTGCTGTCATAGAAGTAGGTCAGTGATTGCCTCCACTGGCTACAGAGGGAAGTTTTTGGACTTACTGGGTCTTGTCAGAACAAGCATGATGGCTAGAGCTCGTGGTGTGGTGGAGTCAGAACTGCACTATAAAGGTAGGTTAGAAGGCCCAAGAAAGTTATCAGCCTGACTTTCTGCGATGTGGGTGTGCCTTGGCATATCCCTCAATCAGATCAGGTAGTTATGAGGAACCTGACAGGGATTCAAAGGAAGCTTTGAGCCCAGTTCAAGAAGCTGCTACCACTCTCTTGTTCTTCTGTCTTCTAGTTCACTTTTGTGTCTGTCTGGTAGGTGCAGCTCTTCCTCATCTGCCCCACCAATCTTCATGCTCCTCCTACCATCGGGCAAGTTACCTGCTCTAACAAGACCTGTGAAATATTATTGCCCTGTTTTCAGTTAGCTGTGTCCTGAGATTTGTTTTGGCCGTTGGGACACAGCAAAGCTTGCAAGTAAGGGAGCCTTTGGAAAATAAAAGATCTCTCAAGATAGACCTTGCATATTCAGCTCTACCCAGTTATAGCAGCCCTTCCTGCTATGGGACTTACCAGAGGTGGGCCCAGCCAGCCATCCTAGCAGAACTGTCTGAAGGTCTGAAGCACTGTAGATCTATTCTGCATAATCTCTTGAGCTTTTCCAAGGAAGGATTCTACCTTTAGACAGACTTTGGGCTGAAACAACAATGTCAACGATCAGCTCTTGCTTGAGTCTCCAGTTTATAGGAAGCCTAACCTCCTTAAAATAAATCCCACCCTATCTGATCTCCCTCCCTCTCTCCCTCCCTCCCTCCCTTTCTCCCTCCTTCTCTCCCTCCCTCTCCTTTTCTCCCGCTCCCTCTGCCTCTCTCGCTCTTCCTTACCCCCTACCTTATCCCCCACTGTCCCCCTGTTGATCTGTTACTTCTGCTTTTCTGATAAACCTTGAATACTACTGAGAGACGAGAGAGGAGAGTAGGTGGACCATTCCCAAAGTAACCTTGAACTGTGAGTTTAATTGTTATTGCCATTTAATAGGTGACACACTCAGTCCCAGAGCAGATGAAACACACAGCAGTGTACAACGTGGAGCATAGTGAGAATCCAGCCTTACCATGGTTTATAGCTCAGCTTTCTGTCCTGCCTGGCATTCCCGAGGCCTGTTCCCAGGGGCCCTTATGCCCCTCAGAGATAGCAGTCGGACTTTTAGGATTTTGTTACTAAAGTAAAAGAGGCTAGAAATGGCCAAAAGTAAAACTTCAACATGTTACTGGGAACCTAAGATGATTGTTGTTGAAGTTTTACTAACACAATTTTGGGGTCACTGTCATGGATTTCAGAGATGATAGTACAGTTCTCCAGTTTAAAAGACCTTGAGATTTTTAGTTATTGTTATCCATTAGTGAGTTTAGAAAGTTGTTTTTTTTTTCCCCTGAAACCTGTAGCATGATTCTTCTGAATATTTCACCTAGAGTTGGTCCTACAGATGACTGGGTAGGGTCTTTCTACTTCCCAGCAGGTACCCAGTTGAGGAGGAACAGTTACTACAGGAGCTGCCCAAATGTTAGTAGCCCAGAGAGAGGAAAGTTAGAATAATTGGAGTATTAGTTATTTCCCCAGGAGAGGTTACAGTGAATTCAACATGGCTCCAAGGAAGAAATGGGAGGATGGCTGAAAGAAGCTGTTCGCGTCCGGGGCCAGGGAGCAGAGAGAGATGGGAGGAGCCAGGGAGAGGAGACACCGCAGTTACATCACTAGCAAACAATATGCCCTTTCAACCAGGCCCACTGCAGAACATGAGACTTTTGGGAGACATCATGTACCAACTGGAGTCTTCCTACATTAAAACCAGGGGCCGGGGACCTGCCCCTTAGCTCAGTTGTCTAAGTGCCGGCTGAATCAGAGCAGTAAGTCTCAGCACGCTGTGGTTGCATTCCCACATCCTCATGCCTTACCAGACCTGCTCTTAAGGCCTCCTGAACCTTGAAAAAAAAAATCCAAAACCAGGGGCAAACAGAAACCCTCAAAGCCCAAATTCCAAATACCTCGCGATTTAGAAGTTTCCTGGAGAGTATATCAGTCCTACTTTTAGAATTGAATGCAGCAAACTTAAGCACCTTTCTACCAGTGCTTTCCTTTGCATAAGGTGAATGGGTGGCATCTTATTTAGATAGGACAAAGAACTCTTTTCTGATATGACTCATGTGCTGTCTTTGATTTTTGTTTAGAATTCTGTCAAATAGTTTAGGTGGAAATGTGATTTACTTGCATCATAACGTAATTATAAAAAAAAGTTGAAGGTATTTTTAAAAATACTGCAATGTCTACCGGTATATTGCAAGACTCGGTAGAAGGGATTTAATTTTACTTTTTCTACATATAAATAAAGCCATATGTATTGGTCAATTTAAAATATAAGTACTTTTGGGCCGGGGAGATGGCTCAGTGGAATAAGCGCTTCTCTGGCAAGCGCAAGGGCCTGAGTTCAATCCCCGGTTCCACCAAAAAAATATATATATATAATGTAAGTACTTTTGTACAAAAATGTGTAAATAAATGTACTTGTCATGGGAAAATAAAATCAAAATTCTGGTCTTCTATTTTTGAGACATTTATCATGTACGAGGAGTGACAAAGCAAATGCGAGGACAGTGTTACAAGAACTAGGATTTAAGCATAACTCAAAGGTGCTGTAGGTGTGGCACCATCTTGGTTTGTCGCTCAGAGGAAACCTTGCTTACTGTCCAGGTGCTCTGGGAGCTGGACCTGGAAGGATGCATGGGGTGTCCGTGTGCTCAGGTGAGCAGGCACTTGGGATGGGCTGAGCTGGGGACCAGGGTGAGTGAGGAGGAAGGAGAAGGAGATGGGGTAGTGCGTCAGTAGCTCAGGTGATTGGTCTGTGTGTAATGCCACACACACTTAAATGGGCAAAATTAAAAGCTCAGTGTTTCTGAGTCATGTGTCCCAAAAGTTTGTTTGGAGAACAGAGGCACATCCTCGGAGTTCCGAGGTCCTGTAGCTTCTGCCTGGGATTTAGGGTCTTGATTAGAACAAGACAGAAGATGAGAAAGTCCGTTTAAAGTTTGGAGGTTGGTGTCAGGGATGTACTTATGGTGACGAGCGGTGCAGGTTAGGCTCTTTTTTAACTTGCTTGAAAATACTGAAATTTATACAGCAGTCCTAACTGATGGAGTTTAGTTGCATGTGATTAGTATTTTCAGGAAAAATTAGTATTTCTTCTGAACTCAGAGTTAGAAAGGGCAGGGGTAGCAGGAAGGAAGGTTGCCTTCATCCTTCTTAGTCTGATATATTGGCAATCTCTTGTCTCGCTGGTAATCATTACAGAGGAGCTCTGGGTACAGTGCTGAGTAAAAGCAAATGGAATAAATAATACATTGACTAATTATTTGTGCAGAATTCAAATTCAATCTGAAAGATGAGTTTCCAAATTAAGATATAGTGGGGAAAAAAGGTAAAAGATTTAAGGTAGGTGATACAGGAGGTTAAAATAAAAAGAAAGGAAAATCATTATAACTGGGCATCAAATCCAAAGCTAATATTTAGAGATAAGAAATAAATTAGACTGAAATAAATGTTAAAACCAAATTATACGCACAAGGAAGCAGCTAAAGCATGCATGTAAGCATGGAGAGGAAAAGCTGCAACTAGGAAAAGCTACGAATTTGGCAGAAATGAGATTAGGAATAGGGAGAAGCAAAGTGGATTGAAATAAAAGAGGACATTTGCACAGGTTCCCTGAGGGGAGTTTTCTTGTGCAGGCAGCTTCTTCAGTGGGCTCCTCCTGCAGGTAGATCTGTAGGCCCTTCTGCTGCAGAGCAGAAGCTTTTAACTGGCTGTTGTGCTTGGGCTTGCTCAAGTCAGGAAGCTTTTCACAAAGTCTTCTTTATTCTGCTGTCTGAGTCTGCTCCCGATCCTCAGTATCCAAGAGTTGCAAAGTCAAGTGTTGTTAGGTAAGTGGATGCTGGTATTAGATGATTTTATTTCTACTTTTGAATTGGATGTTTTATGACCTATCGCCATTCTGTTTTTCCTTTACCAAACAATGCTTATATTTGTCTCATTTTTGCCTGTATATGAATAAATCCTTTGTATATATTTATTCAAAGTGTCTTGACCTAAATAATATTCTCCTTTAGAGGGAGAATAAAGTTACCTTCCAATGTTTGTTGTTCGTTTTTCTAAAAGAAAGTATTCCATTTTAATGGATAGTATTATCTTTCCAGAATGCTAATGCAATAATGAAACTGATAAAGCTAATTCATAGCCACAAAACTGCTGCTTAAGCATCTACCTATGTTGTAAATCTCTTTCAAAGCACATTTTTATGCACTTGCTTTTGTTTTCCAATATTTCTAAGGTCTTGCATTCTAAGCTTGACTGTAAAAATCCAGGACATATATCCAGGTAATATAATCCTGTCCCTGTCCTGTCCCAGGACAGGGACAGGATTATATTACCTCTGTGACCTCCATGCTCTTGGTACAGTGCTGAGTACAACGTCCTTTCTAGTGAATCTGTGTTCAGATTCAAATTATTAATCAAATCATGTGGTGTCTCTAAGTAATCAAGGTTTTTCCAGTTAACCTATACTTAAATGATCAGCGTTTTAAAATTCTGATCATTCTAAATTCAATTTTGAAAGAAAAATGCAGTTGCTCAAGAGCCAACCATTTCAGAATATTGCTTATTCGGTTTCCTTTTCTATTTGATTATGGAAATCTTAAATACACCCTCTTTAGTGCACATCTTGTTGGCAGCACAGATGCATAATGAGTAAGTACTACATACATTAGTTGATGGTGAGAGGCTTACTGTATTGGCAAGATTTGGTTGTTTTATTTTATTAAGATAGTTGTTTTTCCTAAAAGCCTCACAACAAACCAAAACAATATGTGAATATATTAAGCTAAAGTCTGTTCTGTGTGCCACATGAAGATTTCTTGCATAGTAAGAGATTTGCTGTTCTCAGCACATTTCTCCTGACTCTGAAACAGTGCAAACCTTTTATGACCCTCAGTTTTTTTGAGCATCATTTTTAAAATTGTGTTCTTTTTGTCACTACAAACTGTAGCTTAGAATCTTTTCTTGAAATGTCGTTACTTTGCCCTTTTATGCATTTTCTTTTTTTTTATTTTTCCAAATTTATTTATTTTTTTTTTTGCGGAACCGGGGATTGAACTTAGGCCTTTGTGCTTGCCAGGGAAGCGCTTATTCCACTGAGCCATCTCCTCGGCCCCTATACATTTTCTTAAAATCAGTGTTTGAAGGGAGCATTCAGAATTTGATATAAATGGGACTATAGGTATTTATTACTACTAGTAAAATATACAAGAAAACACTTTGTTATTTCTTTAGGTCATGCTACATTAAAAGATATGCCAAAGTATATTCATTTTCAAATAATGTTTTGTATTTTTCCTTGATCAACTTATAATATCTTCTTAGTTATTGATGTACAGGTAATATCTTTAAAACACAGCTGTGTTCATAATGTATTTTGGTTGTCTTCCTCTGTTTCCAAACTTAAGACATTTCTTGGGCAACTTAGAATTTTAAGTTGTTTTGGAAAAAACTGAGAGGATTGAGAAACACGAGACCAGCATTTGCACAGGTCATAATTGCCCATGGCTTGTCAGCATCTGCAGTCCTGTGGGTATTCGTGAATCTGTTCATGGAATCCCCTACTGTTTTGATCACAGTGGGATAATGGGAATGAAGTCACTGTGAGGACGTGTCCCCTCATCTGTCTCATCATAGGTCCTCCTTTCCCGGGAAGCAGAACCCGTCCACAACTATCCATCCTCTTCATTCTTTTTTTTTTAATGTATTTGGTACAGGGTCTCACTATGTAGAGCGAACTCAGAGTGATCCTCCTGTTTTCAGCTTCTCTAGCACTGGGATTACAGGTATGTGCCACCATGGGGCACTGCTGGTGTGCCATGTACTGGCCACAGATTGAACCCTAGTCCCTGTGCTTGCCGAAGCAGATGCTTAGTCTATGGAGCTATCTCACTGGACCTCCTCTTCCACTTTTTTTTTTTTATATTATCTATTTTTATTGTCAGATCTATTGCTCAGATTAACAGAAATAGTTACGCAAGATTGAACAAATAATTGACTATTGGTGTTTGCTTTCAAGAAACCTTAACTTTTTTTTCTTGTCTTTTGTTTTTCTTAAAATTTAATTTAATTTTATTTATTTATTTAATTTTTTTCCCTTAAATTTCTTTATTGGTACATTTTATATATACAAAGTGATAGCATTCCTCATAGGGGAATTGTACCTTGCTTCAAACAATAGTTTCAAGCATTTTTTTAAAAAGATTTTAAATTTCTGAATTTAGTTCAACTTATAATACCACATTTCCAAGAAAAATGAACCTTTTACAAAGACATTTAAATAAAATTCAACCAAGATGCACAAAAATGAAATTGTCCAAAACTTCTTGTAAAGAAAAAAATCATTAAAGCATATACATAAAAATATTAGCTATGAAAGAACAAAATTAAATAGCATCTTATTCCACATTAGAAAGAAAAAAAAGGACCAAGGGTGTAAGAAACTAGATTAATTAAAGCACTAAAAGGAAAGATCTGTTCTCTTTGAATTTCATACTTAAAAAATGTATATTACTTCTTCCCTGTCTTTTATACACACACACACACACACACACACACACAAACACAGAAAAAAATATGTGTATAACCCAACATAAGATTGGTACTGTTTCATAGAAATCT
>NW_004524577.1:21002375-21022807 GCF_000260255.1 Octodon degus
TAAAATATTTCAAGTTTGTATAACTAGAAAATCTTACTTTTAGTTTTCAAAGGTATGTTTCCTCTTCCACTCTTGAGTCTGTGATTCTCTTTTGATTTTTAAATTTTATTTTAAAGAGAGTGAAAAAAAAAAAAAAGGACAAAATTTTAAAAAATGATACAGAATTTCAAAACAAGATGATGGGAAATTAACAGTGGTGGTTATGCTGTGTATTTTTATCTTCAAAGTAGATGCTCAGATTACCAGATAGAGGTAAAGTTTGTGATTCTTGCTTTGGAGCATGTAAGAAATATGTGGAAAAAAATTCGAGGGCAAAATAGTTCGATTCATTTGGATGTGATCAAAGGAAGTTTGGGTGAGATAAAAGATACAAAATTGAAAACTATATCCATATTCATATCATCATTTTCAGCATCTTTCAGTTGAGTCTAATAGCTAGTTTTGCAACTCTTTTACATGAATTGCTCAGATTCATCTATGTAATGATTTTTGATGTACAAAGGCTATTAGTATTGTTATTTTAAACACTGTAATGCCCCATTAATTCCAGGAGCCAGTTAAAAATCTAGGATTTGCAAGTTAATGATACCAGTGTTAGTATCGGAGGAATATTGTAACAATAAAACATTTCAAATATTTATTGTTGTATGTGGTCTAATTACTTACCTGACAGATGTTTTGATGTTACACACATAAATGCAAATGATGCTTTTCTTAACACCACTTATTTTATCCTCTTAGGTGAATTGTTTTAATTTTATATATTCTGTTATTTCTCTTTAAAATATTTATCCTGGGAGGAATTACTAAATTGCATAAAGCCACATACTTGTTAATATGAAAATGTCAGTTTAAGATTTAAAAATATTAAGATTCATAATTTATAGGTTTGGATGTGTTTGAAACTGTAACAAACTCCATAGTGTTCATGGCTAAACATAATAGCGATTTTGCCAGGGCCGGCAAAGTAGCTAAGTGGATTAAAGTGCCTGCAAGCAGGTGCAGGGGCTGGGGTTTGATCCCTGGGCCTGCTGTGCCGGCCCCGCCCCCCTGGGCGTATTGAGGCTGGGCGTGGTGGCACGCACCTGTAATCCCAGCTCTTGGGAGGCTGTAAATAGGTGGATCACTACAAGTCTGATCTAGTAGTGAGACCCTGAACACCCTGTAGACCCTTCCCTAAAATACAAAAAAGCAACAGCAACAACAAAAACCCCAACAAGGCTAAACATAATGAACTTTATTTGTGCTCACGTAACGAGTTCGGTGAAGGTGGTTCTGACTTGTGGGTGGCTTTCCTTTATGGATAATGCAGTGACTTTGTATCTTCCTTTGCGCTTCTACATCCCTTAAGGATGTGAAGTATTATGTATCTAAGCAGACAAAAGGGAAGTGTAGCGAGAGAAGTTCGTATTTGTAATCCCATGGATAAATTATTGGAATCCCATCAAGTGAATTCCAGTGTACCATTTCCAGTGCCACCCATGGTGAGAATAAAGACACTGAGGCATATTTATAGTTCTGGGGAGTCAAGGGGTCTTAACTCCAGCTCATGGTGATGGCTCTATGTTACAAAGGCTTCGACCCAGAGCTGAACCTGGGTTTTATTCAGTCATTAAGGAGGAGTGGCTTAAGTATGAATGACTGAACTGCAGGAAGTAGCTGAGTACTGTGAGCTGGGCTAGGTAGGAAGCCTGCATTTACCTGTAGTATGCAGAGAGGATATGCAGAAAAAGTATTTGCATTATACTATTGAGATAGTAGCTAATGTTTTGGGGTCTGGTATTTCAGCTCTGATGTGTAATCTTTCAAGCCCCAGGAAGTCATAGCCTCTGTCTTGAGGCTAAATCCCAGTCCACAGTGTGGAGCACTGACTCTTCATCCTGTTTCAACCCAGCTCATATTAAACATCAGTAGATGTAGGTTATCAGGAAAACATGCATGCCGTCTTCAGAGACTACCACCAGCATCTTGGCTAGACCAATATGCATTGCTGAAAGCCAATTGAAGGGATAAGGAAAAATCCTAGCCATCTCTGTACCTATTAATACATGGAAATAAGGTCAGGCACAGCCAGAATGGAGACAACTGCTCTTCTTTCAAGGAGAGTCATCTGGGTGGTGCTTGACAGGGAAGGCTTGAAGAAAAGGCATGCTTACTTCTTACTAAGGTGTCAGTTCTGCTCATGATTTCATTGGCAAAAATGTAGTCACTGAGCTAAAACTAGATAAAAGGACTGTTGGGACATACGGTCTCTGGCTGGACAGCTACTGTACAAGGACAAATGAATTAAGTGAAAAGAGGAGCTTAGATGTTGGTGGACAATGTCATCTATCACTGGCAGCCATGTCTGCTACCATTAATCAGGTGACACTTTCACCTGAAACCTTAGTGCTATATACTAGCCACAGTGGCTTTGACAAGCACACAGGTCAGCGTTGTTTCTGATAGAGAAGCAAGTAAACCCCAATCAGTTTGAGTGTCATGTTGAACAGAAAGCGTCATTAAGTGAAAAGTCATTTATTGTTATTTTTTCTATAGAGAAAAACATTTGAGAAGAGCAAACACAAACACTTGGGAGATAGTACAGCAAGTATTAAAATCATTTTGTGTGCTGTTATGGTGTGAATGTTTATATCCCCCTTAAATTCTTGTTGAAACCCTACCCCTTAAAATGATGTTAGTAGGAGGTGGGACATTGGGGAATTGATCAGGCTATGAAGGAGAGGTTGTCATGAATGAATTTGGTATCTTTATGGAAGATGTCTAAAAGAGGTCCCTTGTTCCTTTTTCAGTGTGTGAGGACACAGTAGGTATTATCTGTGGATCAGAAACCACATCTTCACCAAATATGAAACCAACTTGAATTTAGACTTTCTTCTCTGGAACAGTGAGAAATACATTTCTGTTGTATATGAAATACACAGTTTATTTTTCAGGATTCTGAAAAGATTGTGGTATTGCTAAAATGAAATAAGTGTAGGAGGAGGAAAGAATACAACAACATGGAAATGCAGTACATGGGTGAATAGAAAAAAATGAAATAAAGAAGTAGGAAGGTATAGGCAGCAAAAAGTATGCTAATACAAACTGTGTGGGTGGTCAGGGGAATGAAAGAGCTCCGCAGTGGCCTGGCTGGAGGCAGGAGGAGTTGAGATGCATGGGTGTGCAGAGGGCTGGCCCAGCTGCGGCCTTGCTCGTGGGGTTCAGAGCGTGCTGAACTCTTCGTCCATTTGAACTGTGTTGGAGCTGGTTAACCTTACTGAGAGCTCTTCAGTTCTTTTAATCCTAAATCCTTTGAGACCCTCTTCTGAGAGGCATAACTAGAACAGCCCACCAGGATATAAATTAAATTCTCAGCCTAGCGATCAGCAGTCAGAAGGATGACAGGAAGCCAGCTACACATGGGCTGTGGTCCCCCTTCCTCTGAGGTACAGTTTCAGACAGCCGTGAGTCCGTATATACAGGCATTATGTGTGCTTGTGCCTGCCTCTGCGCATTATGTCTCTATTGGATTTGGAAATGAAGGCTAACATTGGCACACTTATTTCCTATTTCAAAATTGTGTGGTTGGTTATACCGGGTTACTGTCCACTTCACACACAGTGCGCTGGATCTCTTGATGGGTGATATGAGTTCAGAGCACAGAGGACAACGGCTGTTTCAGTAGAGTATTTTAATATAAGTGGAAGGAGAAAGAGGTTCAGCATTTTGTTGTGTGTGTTCCTTGTCTCTTACTCGGTGAATCTGTGTGCTTCTTGTTCATCTGTAGCTGTTAAAATGAGACCCCTATTGTCTGAAATCTCTAAATTGACATTGCTGTATTTCAGCATCACTACATGTTTGTGTATTACCTGATAAAGCATAAGACCTATTCAAGTTCTGTGATATTATCTTACCTAATATCAAAGGAAAAATGTCTCGGATATAAAGTTGGAAACATAGTGGGCCATTTTTAAACCTATAGTTGCCTTCTTTTTCTCTCAAAGACAAAATCTCTTTAGTGATCAAATTATTCTATTTTTTGTTTATTTTTTATCATTTTAATGAGAAAAAAGTAGCAATGAAACAGTTTCAAAACAGGTTAGTAGGAGAGTTTTAATAATTAATACATTGCATATGTCATTATTCTAAAACAGTAAATATGCCCAAAATCTGATGAGTCCAGCAAAGTGAATCTAATTTCTTTCTTTTAAAGAAATCAGTTTATAATCATTTAAATCCTTTTAACATCTGGATATTAGCAAGAAGGAGGAAAGTTTCTGACTGGATTCATGTTATATTCCTTGTGTTGGTACTGAACATTATTTCACTTATCAGAAAATATTGTCAAATAGTTTTGAGCATTGATCAGTGTAAATTATAAAAATACTGGGCCCTCAAGACAGCTCAGTGGTCTAAAGCACCTTCTTAGGCAAGCGTAGACAGACACAGGGACCATGGTTGGATTCCCAGCACCACATGCCGTGCCAGCCCTTCCCCCTGTGTGGAATGAGCTGTCCACACACACACACGCAAACAGACAAACAAAAATAAAATCCCTCATAATCTATAAAATACTAAACTACTAAATAAAAATACTAATAACATTGTGATATCATTTTTAGAGAAGTGATAAAAACATTCCCATTAAACAATCCCATATAATATAGCACATATTATCTGTATAATAATTCAGATCTTCAGACCATCCTGTATAACACTGTTTTTTACTGCTATTACAAAAAAATACTTGAAGTTTGGTATTCTATAGTGGAAAGAAGTTGGTTTAGTTCACAGCTTTGGAGGCTGCAAGTCCAAACAGCCTGGTGCCAGTTCTGGTAAGGCCCCATGTGGGATGCCACCTCAAAGGTTGAGGCATGTATGGAAGAGATCCCATGTTGGGTAGAAGCCAGAGAGGAGGCAGGGGCCAGCCTTACTCTGTATTAGCAACTCACAGAAATTTACCAGAATCCCCCAAGAGCTGCTTCATCCCTGTGGAGGTCAGTGCTTCCAGTGACCTTAGCAATTCCCACTGGGTCCTACAGCTTCTCACATTGCCAAAGTGAGGCCCAAGTATTGAACACATGGAATTCTGGGGACAGATTCCATCTAAACCGTAGTGTGCCCCATGTTCAGGTATAATGCTATGTCCATACTGCAGAACTGTTCCAGAAGTTAAGTGACTTCCCTCATTATGGGGGACATATAGACTGAGGACTGTGGACTGTCTGTACCCAGAATCTCAATACTTCCCAGGACACCAGTCCAATACGTAGTGTCAGCAGAAGGAATCCATGGCAACTGAGTTCATTATTAGATGAGAAAAGCAGGGGTACTCCATGGGAAATGTGTTGCAGGTATGCATGGTTTAGATTGGATTGATAAATTTCATACTTTTGAACTTGCTGTAGGAACATATGTATTTACTATGTCAGATGTGACAGGTGGACTGAAGAGTTGGTTCTCAGGGAGCCGGAAACAGACATTGATGCCATTAAGAAAGGGCAAGCGGGGAAGGCAGGCCAGACACAGGAAGTTGTCAGGAAACTGAGTCAGCCAAGACAAGGAAGTTCTCTTGTCAGAGCTGACCATGATCCAAGGACCCAAGAAAGAAGTTGCTGGGCATTGTTTGGGAGGTGGGCTGCAGAGGAGCATCTTCCACTGTCTCAGTGGCATGTGAATCCACATGCCTAGCATCTGCCTTGGCTAGCGTTGTCTGTTGTGAGAATCAGTCCAGCCTAGAATTTCAGATGCTTTGTCAGAAAGGTGCACTTCAAGTATGTGATTGGCACAGACTGCTTTTACTTGTGGTCATTTTGTTTTATTACATCCAAGAGAGCATATCCTGTTTCCAAACAAAAGATAATATATGAGGCAAGATAATAGTCAAGCTTGCCTTGAATGTTGAGATCAGTAGGAAATAAATTTAGAACAATACATGACTTTAATATTTTGTTTGATTTGATAATGTTTTTTTCCCTTTCAGTCATGTAATATGTGGCACAAGGTAATTGACAGGAAAAATGATATTACTGTGCAAATTCATGTTCCAATACATTGTGCATTAATTTTCAGGAATAGGAGTGAATTTCTCTTAAAAATGACAAGTGATACTTACAGAAATTTGTGAGCTACTTATTCTTAACCCAGTGGACTTTTAACCATAAAAGCAAATAAAGAAACCATAATTAATAGATTGTGCTTGAGCCAACAAAGTTAAACATTTTATATACCACACGCCATAAATGGAGTAAATGACAATAGACACATAACCAATTGAATAATTTTTAAACATTTAATTTAAATAAACATAGCTAATAGTGATTAGGTTAAGATATATACCATTACAAGTATGTAAGTTGATTTGCCAATGTATTTTTAAAAATTTACCATTGACTCATAATTCTCTATCCTAGTATCTGAGATGTTAATGCAGATTTATATGATGCTTATATTTATTTTTCTCTATTCTCAGATCCTAATATGTGGTGATAAATTATGATCTATTATAAGTAATACAGTATAGTCATAAAACAGATGTTTACAGCATTTTTATCAATAGGAGAGACTTGTGTTATTACTGTCATTAAATTTTTTAAAGTAAATTTACCAAAACATCTATTAAAAATAAATAGAGCATAGCAATTATCTTAAACTACATGTTTAAAACTGGATAATTTTTCTCTTTGCATGTGTTACAATTTTAAAATTTCTGTGGTAAGTACCAGAGATCTGCCTAGAGGGGACAGCTGCTTCCCAACTGCTGTCCTTTAGAAATGGGGCAGGTATTATCTGACCTGACCTGTTCTCAAGCAAGCTTGACATCTACATTTTGGTACAAATTCTAAGTTTGGACAGGTGGCAGCAGACATAGAATTAACTTACCTCTGGAACGTTCGTTTACAGTCTCTGTCTTGTTCTCATCCATAGGGTCCTGAAATAATTTGTGGGTTCCAGGGTGACCCTGATAGCCTACAGCTCTGCTCCCCAGTTTTCTGTGTACTGCAGATTTAATCTGAATGGTTTGTCCACCTGGTCTGTCTTATTGATTGATCTGTTTTGTTTCACAGCGTGCATAATTCTTTCCTGGCCATGGACTTCTTAATTTTCACACCACTGTGTTGTCTGTAACCATTGGCAATACTGTCAGTTGGAAAAAAATCCTCAGAAACATCAGCTTGAGCCTTTGGTAATAATCTTAGCTCAAAGGCAAAACACAATCAAAATACGTAATTTTTAGACCCTTGACACTTAAGAAAACCAGAATGGCCATTTCTAGAAATTTAATCTTATATTTTATAATGGGGTCATGGGCATCTGAATTGAGATGTCTGGCCTACTTTTAATTAGGCCCTCTGTTTTAATGTGTGTGTGTGTGTGTGTGTGTGTGTGTGTGTGTGTGTTTTAATAAAGAAGGACTTAATTTCCACTGAGACACAAATGAGAACAAAATGATATAAACTGCAATTATGAGCATTTCTGATGTTTACATAGGGGAATTTTCTAGAGAAATCTTGAGGGTGTGTTTACAATATACTACTAACACATTGTTTTTTAGACTAGAACTAGAACCATATCCCACAATCAACCCTAGTTTATTTTTGTAATACTTACGTAGTTTTTAAAACCACCGAAAGTATGGAACTAAGCAGTATTTAGACTTGGGTCTTCAGAGAAACAAGACGTGGAGAGACAGGTTCACAAAACTTAAAGAGGATGAGAATTTTTGAACAAAAAGAAGACCATACTTCATTCACTTGCTGTGCATCCCCAGGTACTGATGCCACTCACATTCAGGAGATTGACCAGAAACTGAAGCAACCCAGACAGAACATCCAGAGATACTGGAATGCTCATTGTCTCGAAACAAAAGCTACATTTGTGTTTTTGTGAAACCCATTGATCAGACGCCATATGTGAGCAGAGTTTCCAACAAACATAGTCAGTGCTTTACTCCTAAGTAAGTTAAGAGTACTCTAATGCAGTACAAATAAAAGAGGTTAAAAAGGAACCAAGAGGAAATGAAGACTTTTGGGGGGTAAAAGGAAGCCTCAGATTTAAAAGAAAACCTGTAAGAACCCATGCTTGATTAATGGACATGACAAAAATTAGAAATTAGAATAAGAATTTTTTTTAATAGAAATGAGAAGTGAAGGATACAGCTATCTAGATTTGAGTTCAGTTCTATTGTAGGGAAGAATTGTTTGTAACAGGCATATAATCATTAAACTCAAAATTTTTAGAATGACATGGTATTGGAAGTTTCCAGCAAAATGAGATAAACTGAAAAGAAATAAGCAGCGGGGACCACATAGTTAGGCTACTACTGCATGGCGACATAGTAAACCAAAATGTAATGCTGTTTTTCTAATTTTTTTCAGGTAAATTGATTCTTTCTAAATAATTGTTCCAGGCAAAAGGTTGACTGCAGACTCTCTGTCTCTGTGTGTCTGTGTGTCTGTCTGTGTGTCTGTTTTTCTGTCTGTCTCTGTCTCTCTCTCTCTCTCAAAACCATTTGCCTCCCAGCATTTTCTTTCTCAGGAACTTTCTAGGTAATACATAGCAGAATGAAGTATAAATCCAGAAAAAGGCACATAGAATATCCAGAAATATAGCTGTCCAGGACTGGTGAAGGGATTTGCCAGACCAGTGGTCAAGGTGGTTGGAAGTCATAATCTGGGCCTCAAGCCTCTGAGCAGGCAGTTGAAAACAAGCTGTCCTAGAAGGTGTGGCTCCACCATAAGAATGCCTCTGATATAGTTAAAGGCATAAAATATGTTGAGGCACAGTTTAAAGTTTTAAAATCTAGCCCAAATCTGATTTATTTGACTTTCTCTAATCCAACAATGAATTAATAAATCCCTTGTATCTCTTGCCATGTATTTAATTTATGATTCATTATGGATTTCCATTAAATAGCTTCATGGTCTTTCTCTGAGTATATATAACCTACTGAATTGTGAAGCACTGGAGATTAGGGTATTTAATTTATTAATTCATACATCTATAGTGCCTATTCAATATGTCACCTCTTTGTAGGTCTTAAATTTGGCACATTTTATAGAGTATGTGCTCTGGAAAGTCTGAATGTCGGTGAATCTTCAGAAAATAACTCTGCATGTTTTTAGAGCTCATTTTATATTCTTTGCAGTATTATTATACTTTTTAAAATAAGGCAGATTCTGTGTTACTGATCAAAGGTGAGAATGCCCATAGCTTTCAAGTAGCGTGTGTGTGTGTGTTTTCTATATATATAACAAAAATATAAGATGTAAAATTTAAATATCTTTATCCATGTCACTAGTAATAATATGATCTTATTTTTTGACTCAAAGCTGATAATTTAGGAATTTTCTATATATTTAGACATTGTTAAAAATTTTGTCACATGCATATGGATATTTTTCTTATATGACATGTTAGAAAATAGGTGGATAGATAAGTGGAAACTCGAGCAACATATATGCTTATGTGACTTAAAATCACTAAAGACACCTAATGTTTCACAAAACATGTTTTAAAGTCACTTTTAGTTGATAGATCTTTTAAGTTCTTAGGTTATAACTCCTTGAGAAATAGAACTTTTTAATGAATGATATATTATTTGTGGTTCTGTAGCTCACAGATAATTTCTGCAAGTGGGACTTAACTTAGCATGCACTAAGTACATGATTACCGGATACTTAGAAAATAGAAAACCCTGATGTAAGTAGAGATTGCATTAGGGATTCATGAAGATAAGTTTATAGTTGTCACTCATGTATTGACATTGTGTATCATAATATAAAAAATGGAAATATTTGAATCCCAAATTACAAAGAAAGCACATTTAAAAAATTGTGGTAAAGCTGATTATCATAGAACATGGTAGACATCTCTTTAAATATAAGATGAATTTTATATCATCTGTGTTTGCCAAAAGTTCTGCTTAAAGACTGGACAGGAGTTAATTGATTTCTTGTCAAAGAAGAAATCATTGGCCATTTTCTGTTTACAAATCCTTTTTAGATTTGGCACCTGAGTTACCAGCTCTCATTCATTCATTCATTCATTCATTCATTCATTCATTCAGTCAGTCAGTCACTCACTCACTCACTCACTCATTTATCTGTTCATGTCCAATGAACACTGTGTATTTACTGCTTGCTATTTACCATAAACTAGACCTTTCAGAGAAGAGCTATAATGCACAATTCAGAAAGAAACATACAACTAACAATTTTGGTAAATTTTGTGAGGAAAAAAGAGAGTGCTGTAAGAGTGAATATGTGCTTTCATATACTTAAGTGTTCAAGTGTGGAACACCTGCAAATTCCCAAGCTTATTTTCTTTCCAGTGCTAACAGTTATAAAGTGACTGTCCTGAGGTACATTCGTCACTAAGGTAAAACAGTTCATAGAGTGAGAGCAACGTGATTTTTTTTCCATTCCTGTCAAATACATTCAGAAAGAGAGAAATACAGTATTATCTCTGTTTGGCCCTTGAGGAAATTGAGTCAAGGAAAGATGGAGTAACTTGTCAAAAAATATTAAATCATCAATGGCGGATCCCTGTACGTTTACGCACTATTCATCAGACCAAGTTGTCACAGTTGGCTTAAGATAAAGAAGCTTAGACATACAATACAACCCCATCATTTTGCAGATGATGGAATTTGAATCAAGGGATATTCCCACTGCCTTGAAAGTGCTAGAGCTGAGCTCGCCTCTAGGTCACTGAATTCTAAGCCTGTTAGGTTCGCGTTATGGCATGGGCCATATCATTAAGTAAAACAAATTTTTTACTTTAAACTGAGTCTAGGTTTTGAATATTTTATTTTTGCAATGAGTTGTTCTGGATTACAGAGGATTAGATCTTCTGTTCACCTGCCTATGCTTCACTGGATTGAATATTTGATTTTCACTCAAAACATCAAAACAAGGTAAAAGTCCACCAAGATCTAGACTATTCATGATTTTAATTTTTTATTTCTGCTGGAATTTCTATCAAAGCAATCAGGAGTATGTTAGTCATATCTGGTCCAGTTCATTCTTGCAGCATAACAGTTCAGTATGTCAGTACTTTCAGTAGCTATCCTTAAAGCATTTTATATTTTTCACTGGTTATTTTTAAATCACCTTTTCATGAGAGATAGATTTTATATTTTTAAAGAAAGTAGAATTCAGTTTTCCTTCTAGCATGTATTTTGTGATTGATGACTGAGATGAATAAAACATGCAATGTTTTCAAGTTTAGGCTTTCATTAGTGCATATTTGTATGTTTACACGCCTCGTGGGCAGTTGATACATGTATGGAGTATGTTCTGATTCTTTCTGCATCCCCTTTGCCTTCCCCTTTCTTGTCACGTTTGCAATACATAAAGCGTCCATTACTTCAGTAGGATGCGTGCATTGCCAGCACATCGTAATTCCTGTTTGTCATTCACTTTCCTCCTTCCCTTTATCTGTGATCCCTTTTTCACTGAGAAAGCTGTGTCTCCCTACTTCCTATTAGTTGTCTTGTATTTTGGTATTTATACTTTGGCTTTCTTGTATTATAGAAACTGTGTGATATTTATGTGTTGGATTTGTTTTACTTAACAGTGTGGTCTCAGTGGACATGTCATTTTGCATCTAGGTTTGGTATTTTTAGGACTTTTATGCATTTATGCCCTGTGAGTCCCACTGTTGGGATAAATTTTTTTTATACAATTCCTGCTCACAAGAATGAGTGGAAATTTATGAAATGTATATTAGGTATCATGCTGATATGAGAGAATGTAATTGTTGAGAACTAAATTCTCTCGTTCTACTTTTAGAGGTCTAATGATTATAATGCTTTACCACAAAATTCACTTATAGCAGTTAGATTTGTATATCTCTCAATCTTTATTCTCTTGCACTGCTTACCCACCACCTTGTTAGGTGTTTCGAGAAATGTTCTGTTTGTGACAAAATCTCATGTCACTGTGCTTGCAGAATGGCCAGTGCGACAGCTCTAGGAACCCACTCCAAAAACATCTATGAATGAGGTTTCTTTACATGTGGAGAGTTTCAAGCACTAAATGGGTCCATACGTATCATTATGATAACTGCGTCTCAAATTACCCACGCCTTCTATTATCACCCTTTCCAGTACAGGAGAAAGATTGGTCGTAGTTAACATAGCTTATGTACATACATTTTACAAAAATAAGTTACCTAGCAACATCACTAGGTCCCCTTCTAGGACCTTGCAGGGTCCCTGTGAGGGAAGAACCTGGCAGCTTAAACTTAACTGATTTGCAAGCAAAGTGCCTCTGGTCTGAGAGCTTCAATCAGACTTGGAGCCCATCTCTGTATACAGCCCAAAGAACTTGCTTGGAAGATATTTCTCAAGTGCAGCTGTGGTAGTTGATGGGCAGTGTCAATTTGAGCAGGTAGCACCTAACTAAACTGGGTCAACATAGTTCTGGGTGTGGAACACTCACCCTGGTGAGGATTTTCTCCAGAGTGCTATAAGGGGAAGGGAAGAAGGAAGGCTTGCTTCCACTTCTGTGAAGCCCTAGTCTTTGCCTTCACCTTTGACATCCTTTCCTGGCTTCCAGCGCAGACCCATCAGCCTGCAGCCTGCTCATGTGGACTCGCATGGGGCGTCACAGGGAGCTCTATGCATTCGACTGGATCCTTCAGATACTAGTGCACAGATAGCCCTTTTGTACCTTAAGTACCAAGGCCTGTAGGTGGCCGTTGGGAGCTGGCTTGTGAGTTCTGTGTGCTTGTATGTGCTCTATTTGTATCTCTAGATAGCAGTGATGCAAACAGTAACCTTCAGAGTTAAATGGCTATAAGTCTTTGCCAGTGATTTCTTGTCTAAATTGTTCCTTATGTAATTGTGCATATATATATTTTTTCCAAAAAAACCTTTATCAGGGTTCTAGGGAGATAAAAATGAAACCCTTTGTTTCCCTCAGGGAGGTTTAAAGAGGCCTGTTTATGGAGGTGTGCTGAGAGTTAGGAAGTTACGGAGGAAGTGTCTAGGGTCAATCGTCAGTAGGAGTCCTCATCTCTCCCATGTTGAAGGAGCAAATAATCGAGCTGGGTGAGAGCGTGAAGAGTCCTCAGGGCAGAGGAAAGGGGAGCAGAGTTGCTGTAACTAGAGTCCAAGTCTTAGGGCAGGAAGACCTAAGCAGTCCCAGGGAAAGGCAGGCAGCACCCTCAGCCCTTGGTCGCTTGTGTCCCCTGGGATGCTTCCCAGCTGTCTGCTACAGAGCGGAGCTAGAGGCTGAGGTGCCGAGGCTCACAGGGCACGAGGTGGAGCCACGCACAACAGGCGAAGGATGTGGTGTGGATTGGCAGGGTTAACCAGTGCAGGGCCCAGTCCCAGCCCAGTGAGACTCAGCATAGTGTAAATCATACTTTGAATTTACTGGGTGCATGTCTATATGAATTTCTGGGGTTTTGAAAAGTCAGTTAAGCACTAATTAACACTCCATGAAAAAGGTAGCAGAAATTCTCTTGATTTTTGATCAGTTGGGTGGCTTTCTTGTTCCTTTGGTTTTGCCGAAGGGTAGGGCTAAGAGAAAGCAAAACAATTTCAGAAACTGTGTAAGGTGCTGTGAATTTATATTGTCACGCAATACTTAGGAATCTAGCATCCATTTATGTATTATGTCAAGGATGTGTGGATTGTTGTTTAAGCACCAAATATTTTCAAATAAAAATTCAGAGCAGGTTCCTTGCCCCTGCTGTTTCCGAGCCCGTTGAGCCATGGGTGCCTGTCTCTAATCCGCTGCTCCTTCAGGGACTTCTTGGAAGCTACTGCCTCTGTACTTCTTGGTTTGCCTCTTACACACTGCACTGGTGAGCGTGGACTTGAGCAGTAGATCTGCTTCTGCCCCTCCTGGGCTCTGGCCACTGTGCTGGCCTCCTCCAGGGGTGGTGAGAGGGGGCCTTGCCGTTCTTCCTGGCTGGTGCG
The DNA here is from genome assembly GCF_000260255.1 of Octodon degus. Taxonomy (NCBI): domain Eukaryota; kingdom Metazoa; phylum Chordata; class Mammalia; order Rodentia; family Octodontidae; genus Octodon; species Octodon degus. The sequence continues at coordinate 21,016,291 of NW_004524577.1, forward strand.
CGGGGTGTGCAGTCTAGGTGAAGTGAGTTGGCCCGTGTGTGCTGCCGAGCTGCTGCTGGAGCAGCTGTTGGGGCTGACTGCCTCTGCGCTGAGCACGGGGGCCATCTGTCCCCTGGGGAGTGGCAGGAGTGGCAGCGTTACAGTGTACCTCTGCTGGTTGGTGTGCCTCTGAGAATACAGCTGGAAATACACTGAAGGGCTACCCAGCTCCTCCTTTTAAAGTGTAAGTCACAAAAGCAGCGCTCCACTGTGTATGACATAATAATGGGTGTGTTGTCGTCATGAGTGTTTCTGCCATTCTGCTATGTTCCCCCTACGTAGGAGTAAATTCCTGTGTACTTTAGACTTGCAAAAAAACTTTGCATTTATAGTCCCTGGATAATTTTAACCTGTCAGTTCTCTTGTGGTTTTGGAAGGAACACAGACTTTACATTTAAGGAAACTTGGGTCTGGTTCGCTTTAATGATTTTATGAAACTGAGCTTTAACCCAACCTTTCTTCATCATATAGGGAGTTTGGAAAATAGGCACCTGCTGTAAAGGTGAAGTACAGTCATTCAGCACAAGCCCGTACTTTGAGATGTAGCGTATATATTTGGCAGCATCATTACAGCAGTTCTTTGGCTTTCTCCCCATGCTTTATTATTTTATGTTTGTTTTCCTGTGCAAATCATAGAGCACCAACCGCAGGCTGAAGTTTACTTAACGAAGGGAAATAACTATGTAACAGTTTTTTAAAAAGCGTTGCTTCATTAGATTTTGAAAATATTTTTTCCAGAAAACTAGATACTAGTCCTTATAGTACTACATTATTCTACATGTACTAAGTATTTGATAAATGCTTGCCAGAGCACCCTTTATCCTGATTTTGTTATTAATGTAGCCTTTAGAAAGAAGTAAGTTCAAGCACCTACAGGCCTAAGTATAATCCTTTATACATTTTAGTTGTAGAGGCGTCAGTTGAATATTTAATCATTCAAATACTCAGTCCGTTTGCAACAAATCTGAATTGCTTTATAGATTATGTGGCTTGTTTTCTTAATTAACTGTGCGAATCTTGGTAGGCATTATGGTAGGTTTTGCATCATGTTTTCTTTCTTCTCTCTACAAATAGCTGCTAACTGTATGAGTATTAAATCACAGCTGTGTGAGCACTGAAGACTAGCATTTGTTCAATTGATAGATGAATGTAGAGTGTCTGAGTTTCATCCCTTTCAGGGAAATTTTGAAATTGAAGCGGCTGTTGCTAGCAGCAATTTATACTCCATGTTGGGGCTGGGCAGATAGCACAGTAGAATAAGCAAAGGGCCTGAGTTCAGTCCCCGATTCCACACACACATACACACACACACACACACACACAAATATATATATATATATATATATATAATGTTTAAAACTTCTTAATTTCCAAGTATCTCAGTGAGTTGACTCCTGAGTTTGTAAATATCTGATTCATCATTATATAGCTACCTAAATGCATTGGTTCTTTGGTTACCATTCTCTTATTTTTTGATATGAAAGCAGTCATAGGAAAGATAATAGGTTATCTAATTCAGGTTGTCACTGAACTATAATTTAATTATAGATAGCAAGTCACAGCTTAGTTCAGTACACAGATCTAGCTACTATAATGCTAATAACAACAATGAAGTGATAATAATAAAAGTTTAAATAGTAAACCTTTAAAGTGTCAATTTCTATTTTTCCTCTGCCTGAGACTGAATACTCTTATGTGACATACTAAGAAGAACCTATCAGTCTATGCATCTTCTCTCGTATATGTATGTAAATTCAGTCTCCATTTCAAAAGCCAGTATCTGGATTGCTTATAAATTTCAAATGTATTATCTTTTCCTAAAGTACTAGTGAATCCAATAAAAGAAAATAAACCATTTTTAACGAGCTGAGGTCCTGTGTTGCCCAGGCTGGCCTTCAAGCCCTGGGTGTAAGAGTCCTCTTGCCTCAGCCTTCTCAGTAGTAGAGCCTGCACACAGGTCCTTCCCATCTCCCATGGATGGATGCTGAATTCCCAAAGAAGTTGTTAGAGTATGGAGAACTGATGAAAGAATGAACATATGTACACAATTTGTATTACTGTATACATTCAAATTCATATATATATATGTGTGTGTGTGTATAGGTATATATTCAGAAATTATGATAGATTAATTGTAATTTATAGTACATTATAATTATGAAGGAATTTAATAGTCTGACAAAAATTTCAAATATGGTTCCTAGAAAATTTAGAATAGATTAAACACATTCTTACACTTGAAGTGTTGCATAGCTGTGCAGAATCTCTTGAAATCAGTTTTTAGAGGCCATTAACTTTGATGTCATTTAAAATGTTGTTTACATATGGAGCAACTACTTTGATTATCCCCTAGGAAGTTAATTTTGTGTTTAAAGTGATGAAATTTGCTTTCTTCCACATTTAAAATTACAGAGAGCAAAAAAAGTACAGAACAGCACTTTGACAAGCTACTGAACTAAACAAATATAAGTCATTCTACTAAAAGTATGTTTACTCTTTGATCTTCAATGGTTGCCATTTTAATTGTTTCCTTTCAATGTTAAGAATTGAGGTGACACACTTAAATATTCCGTATGTTATACCATTTCCACACCTTGGTTTAAAAAAATAATATATATCAGGGGTTACTAGAACTTAGCTCATAGGTACCCAAATGGCCATGTAACACACATTTACCAGAAATAATCCTTAACCAACTATAAATCAAAGCAGCAAGAGATGCCTTAGGGATATTTTGAAGTGGTTGTTTGGGGCTAATATCTGCTTAAGGTGATTGTCCATTTCATTGCTGTGCTATGTTACTGTAATTTAGAAATTGATAGGATTCTGAAACTCAATAACATTGCTTTGAAAAGTTTGCTTTTGGCTCCCACTCTGACTTGGAGAAGTGAGAGAATGGTTTTTCCCATCTCACAGGGGGCTGGAAAGAGAAATGAAAGTAATAGTTACTAGTGTAGAGAGAGTTGCCTGTCTTTAAAATGTCAGAAATGAAATAATGTTTTCAGAAGGGCTCTTAAAAAATCACATACTTAAAAACAAAAGGAAAACACAAGAGTTGTCACTGGGATTTCTATGACTTTACTCAGCTCCATAGAATCAAGTTAAAGAAACTTAAAAGCTGCAGACAATGTTCAGCTTTAATGGTTGCTTTGAGTTTAAGAAAGGAAGCAATAGTGGAAAAAATGGTGGAAGTCAAAATTTTTTCTAATAAAAATGCCCACTTTTTGTGCGTTTGATGGGTGATACCATTTCATCTGTGCATTTTGGGCTTATGAAAATTAACTGCATAGCACAAACAGTGAAACAAACGACCTGGAGTATTATCGTCCACTGACACGTTGCTGTGCATAACAGAAAACTAGAGACGCAAGCATCACATTATAGTATTTTTCAGAGATGGTGTTTTGCATTTGTGAAACTTCAGATGTTTGAATAGATATTTCTAGAAGATTCCATGAGATATAAATCATTTAAATGGAATATGTCATGTAACTTTCTCTTTCATATCATTAATACTGTCTGAAGAGTTTCATAGTTACTTAAATCTAAGCAATGCAAGATCTCTATAGTCTTTATTCTTTTCTGCGATGTATATTGGTCTTTGATTTTCATACATATTTATGTCTGTGAGTTACCAAAACAATTTTTTTATCCAAACTTATGATATCAGCAGAACTGGATGTTCTATACTAATTGACAAATTAGATGCACATTAATCACCAGGAACACATGGCATCTAGCCCCAAATTTGGAAAGCACTCAGAAGCATCATTTGCAATTTGGGACTGTTGACAAAATGGGCATTTATTTTTCAGGAGGCGTAATGCCAGGGGCCTAGTGAATTGACACGCTGCACCCTATTTACAAGAAGCCATAGAGAGGATATCATTTCCTCCCCTCACTTGGGTATGAAGACACATAGATCTATCTAGAATCAGTGTTCTTTAGAAAGGAAGAAACCTGAGTTTGGTGAATAGCTTACACTACTTTCCTGTATTTCCCGGAGATTTATCTGACTTCGAGGAGTAGCTCAAGGTATTGGCGTGGAAGCAGGGCAGGGGACATTGTATGGGCGAGCTCGTGCGTCCTGCTTGCGAGTCCGTCATCGCCTTGGTGCACACACGGCTGCCTGCGAGATTTCCCTCGTCCCACTGCTCTTCAGCCGTTTTTCCTGTAGTTTACCTCCGAAGTGTGTGTGCTGCTCTCAGGCTGGCCCCGTGAAGCCGGGTGTTCTCTCCCTTTTCTGCCTTGGTGGCCATTTCGCTACCTTCAGGCTAATGAGGGATAGGAGATGGGCACTTTGCGCTTTACAAAATCCTCCCCCTTCTCTGGATTCTGTTTGTTAGACTTGTCTTCTTTGCTCCTCAGGCCAAGGATTCCTGCCTTTGCTCACTAGTGACAGAAAAGCAAAATCTTAGAAAAAGATTCAGTTTCCTTCAGTACCAGTCACCCAAATATTGAGGTTATCCTTAGACTTCCTTCTATGGTACTGTGAGTTCAAATTTTTATAAAACAATACCAGGAATACTTAGTAGTTTCTGTGTTAGGCTGTTGGATGTTTCTTGTTGTGTGGCAGTCATCAAACTATAGTCTTATTATCTTTTTAAATTTTTATTTATTTCTTTCAGCAGAGCCAGGGATTAAACTTGGGCCTTTGTGCTTGCCAGGCAAGCGCTTACTCTACTGAGCCATCTCCCCGGCTATAGTCTATTGTCAGTGCTATCCAATACCACTTGCTATAGTGAGGGAAGTGCTAAATATCTGAGATGTCCACTGTGGTAGACATTTGTCACATTTGGTGTTAGACATTTGAAATGTGGCTATTGTGGCTAAGAAATAAGTTTGCATTCATTTTTAATTGCAGTTAAGTTCCCATATGTGGCAAGAGGCTGCACAAGTAGCACAGACAAGTGTTTGAGAAATAAAAAAGGGGAAATAGGAGTGTTTTTTTTTTTTTTTTTTTTTTGAAAATGGCAATTGCAAAACATTTCTGGAAACTTTTATACAGAATTGTAAAGGTAAATATTGACCATACCTCTGTGGTTCAGGTTGCATTTTAAATTTTAAAGAAGGGCCTTCTTGCATAGTGGAATTTCTTCTTTTGCTTTTCTGTCAGTAGAGAGCAAAGGTGGGTAGCAAGGAGCAGCATGGGGGGAACAGAGCTTCCTTTCAGCAGAAGGAAGGATCCTTCTGCATAAATTCTCAGTCTCCTGAGAGACCTTCCTTCGGGCCTATGAAGGCATGGGACGGGGGAGTCTGTGAATGTGTCTTCTGGTAACAGGAAAGGACTGTGCCCGGGTTCTTGGTGTTCTTTAGGACTAGGGTGGCACAGCCACCCTAGTTCCCGGTTGTCCACTGCTATTTAACCCTCAGCAAAGGCCTCTCCTGGTTTGTTCCTATGCCTCTTTTCTGGTGTCCCTTCCCAGGCTCGCTGTTCTTCCATGTGCTCAAGTTACTGGCTTCACTGTGCACCCCTTACTGGGTTATGTAAACACCCCACTAGACGTCTCTATGTGACTGGTTGCCCTTACTTGTATTTGGGTGAGACTCAGAAGATTGTCTCTTTTCAGGTTCCCTTCTTGCTTCTTCTTCCTGTCCCATGAAGGCTTTCTATTCTTCCTTTGGGTTCATTAGGACTTCTCTTAAATACTTTTCTCATTGCTTTTCACTAAGTTGTTATTATTGGAATTCAAGTTAAATTATAATACTTAAAGGGACTTTAGAATTTTTTATTTTTTCTCTAAGCAAAGCCCATCAAATGACCATGCTGGAAATTGAAAATTGAATCAATATTTTTATCTTTGCTTCCTTGCATTAAAAATATAAAAGCCATGTATAATGATGTTAATGCCATAGAGGAAGTTTACACTTTATTTTTTATAGTTTCCTAAGCTTTTGAAAATTGACATTTGTTGCTTATATAGCTTAAAAAAAACTAAAAGAAATTTGAGATTTCAGAGGCTGATTTAAAAAGAAAAAGAAGCTGAAGTAATGAGAATTTTGGGGTAAGGAAACTCCTAAACGTAATATGTCATTATTCTGAAAACAAGGCAAAAGAGAAGAAAAAAACAAAACCTTAATAAACTTCTTATAAGAGTGCTTAAAATTTTAAGATAACAAAAATATAAATTTCTCATTGAAAACATTCTAAATCATTAACATACATTTTTTCTTCATGATTAGAAATTATGAAATGATAGTTTTTCTAAACTCATCTCAAATGATTAATCCCAAATTGTGTAGTCCTTCATTGAAGAAAATCAACCATTTTTTGTGCCTTATGAAGCCATATGAAATAAATCTAAGGAAATTATAGTTAATTCTTGTGTGAGCATTTAAAAAAAAATGTCATGGCTTTGATTAATTAAAAGACTCTGTTCTCCTGCAGATTGATTGTATTTGCAAATAACTTGCAGTGTGGTTCTTCCTACTTCTAGAGGACTATCCCCTGCATTGTTGACTGGATCACTCACGGGGG
>NW_004524577.1:21022907-21146237 GCF_000260255.1 Octodon degus
GGGGGGGAAGACCCAGGGAAGACACACAGATCCTAAGGGGATTCTCTGAGGAACTGCGTGTGGGATCCAGCAAACGTGAAAGCCAAAATTTTCAGAACTGATCTTACGTTTAAAAAATTAATTCTGTGTAGAAACACATTTTATACCATTCTCTTTTGGTAGGATTTCATTTTTAGGTTTTTGCAACAGAGGTAAGTTTCATGAATTACTGTTTTGTTTCAGTTCACCATTTCTTCATGGTTCTTTTTAGTATGAGCCCCTTAGTCCTTTATAAAGCAAGTCAGACACGTGACTAGTTCTTTGTTGTGGAAGATTTTCTAAGGCTCAAAGATCTGTGATCAGAGACACCGAGGTTAAATTATCTGACTGTAACAGTTAGTATTCCAATAACTGGGTCTTTATAATAGGAATTTGAGCTTCTGTGTGTGTGAAATTGGATTTATACTACTGTACTATTTGGATTTATGATGGTCAAATGGTTACATAGATTTACATGTATAGCTAGATGAGAGATTATATCTGTATCTATCTATATCTATCTACTTGATTGAGGACAGCTAGATTTCAAACGTCATAGATACAAAAATACATATTGAATAGATATACAGGTGACAGTGAAAAATATTAACAATCAACTGTTGCCAAGCATGTTGAATTTGTAGCTAAGCAATGCAGTATTATAACTTACTGTTACTGAAAGGACTCGAAATTTGAAGTTTTTAGTTGAATGTTTTTTATGTAGTTAATGGTGAGTGAGACTAGAAAAGATTACAAAAAAGAAAGAATAAAATGTAGGAAAGTTGAAATTAGTAATCAGTAAAGAATGTGAAGTACTTCAATAGGAAAAAAATACAAATAAATGAGGAAAGATCAGAAAGTAAAATGCTCAAGTCACCCCATGAAGAGCTGGAGTTATTTTGCAATGAATGGAAACCCTTGACTCAGAGGTAGTGCTATCTACTCATCACTCTGTATGCATTATAGATGATTTATTTACTTCAGCCCTTTAATTTCCTTCAAATGGCATTGAATATCTACCTTGGAATGGGCACAGAAGCTTTGGGTCGCCTTTTTGCAAGTGAGCAGAAGCATGTAAAAAAGAACTTTGGCTTCGAGAGTATCACCATGAGAAGGAAATATGAGAGGATTATGCGGAAGGAAGTAGCAGTGGCAGTAAATCCACAGTGTGGGGCGGAGGGGGGTACTCTCATGTTGATTGATGAGATCTGCTCAAAACCCAGCAGAAAGGCAGAGCTAATAGTCTCAGTAGAGGGAGGATCCGTGATGCTGCGCGGACCTACGCACTGTAAACAGTAGCTAAACGTAGCTGTATGTATTAATTGTGCAGAGCTTCAGGACTGATTATGATTTCTGTCTACAGCTTGCTCTTTTTATTTCAACATGGAAGTCTCTAACTTTTCCGTGATTTGCCCCAGAGAAGTATTAATAAAAGGCACCCTAGAATCCTGTTTTAAAAAGCTTTTGTTTGAATGGAACACCTTTCCTGTGTTTTTCTGTATCTTGGATCTCAAGTCCTGAAACATCTTGCCTTGCAACAGGAATGCACACGATCTCATCCTTTGTACCAACAATTCATGACATTTATTCTCTCAGTAAGTGCTTCACATTTTGCAGTTACTTCAGGTCAATCAATCTGACCAGACTGGCACATCTATTTGTGTAAATTATTGTTGTTGGTAGAAAACCGGCCTTTCAGATGAGGTAATTCTAGTAAGTAAATCCAATTACTTTGTTCCTAGAATTTTTCAGAGATCAATGTTTCAACAAAACTTTATAATACTAAACATATGATTCTTGAGATGTATTGATTTATTTTGATTATTGGGGAAAGGGAAGGACTCTTAGTTTAGCTGACAGAGGTTGAATATCTGGATATGTGTTTATGAGACTTTGACAATGTTGTCTTCAGTAGCTGCTTAAAGAGAGCCCTTCCTGGTCGTCGTTACAGTCTGGGAGGTCTATTCGTAATCCCATGGAAAGTTATTAGAATATCAATAAATTCTAATCAACCACTTCCAGTGTGATGCATGGTGAGAATAAACACACTAAGCCATATTTGTAGTTGTGGGGAGCCAAGAGCGTTCTAGAACAGCTGAGATGATGCTAACTGGAGCAAAGTCCAAACCCAGGTTTTATTAATTTGTGAAGAGGGTAGTGGCTGTAAGCAGGGTGAGTGACTGTGAGAATGTTGAGAAGCTTATGAGTACTGTGAGCCGGGCAAGGTAGGAGGCCTGATATGGCCAGAGAGAGGGAGAGAAGGAGAGAGGGAGAGAGGGAGAGGAGGAAAGGAAGGAGGCAGGCAGGCAGAGTAATGTAACGTAATTCTAGGCAGTATCTGATGTTTTTGCATGTGTGTTTCAGCTCTGATGTGTAATCTTTTGTGCTTTGGAAAGTCAGAGCTCTTGTCTTGGGGAGATTCTCTTATCTAGTGGTGTGTGGCTCATGCATGCTTCTTGGGAGATATGACCTGTTCCCTTGCTTCGAAGACTACACATTAGCACTTCACGTAGACTGATTTGCATTGCTGAAAGCCAGTTGAGGGGATGAAGGAAAGTCCTAGCCAGCTCTGTACGTATCCCGTACCTGGAAGTAGAGCCAGGCACATGGAGACCACTGCTCTTCTTTCAAGGAGAGTCTTCCAGTTGGTCCTCTTCCTTCAAGGAGAGTCTTCCAGCTGGTCCTCTACAGCAGCTGGTGCTAGCTTGGTCACATTGGTTTTTATTCAGACCTCCTCTAACATCTCCTGGGTCATTCCTTTAATAGCCTATGGACTCATTTGCATTGTAAGAGGAATTCTCATTTTGAGGTGCAAATAGGACCTGAGAGCATGAATACATCACAAAGAGAATGCAAACTCCTGGAGCTGTGAATTAGGATGAAAAAAATAAAGGGAGAGGAGGTGATGGCATTGTCACACAGAGCAGCCACCTTGCTGAGGACACCACCACAGACAGTGGCTCAGGGGCTTCCTGCCAGCCCTGCTCTGAGCTTCATCCCTAGAGTGGAGGCCGGGACCCCTGGAGGCCTTGGAGTCACTGACTCAGTCCTGGGTTAGTGAGTCCAGCAGGGGGCAGCCTTCAGCCCTGGCTTAGTGGGTACCCTCCTGCTGGCAAAGACTTTGCCATTCTTAAGTGTGACTCAAATTGTGCCTTTCTTGTTGAGCTATGTGGATGTCTACTAGCGATTAGGGAATCCAAGAAAATGTGAAACAGAAAACAAACACCCAAATCATGGGCTCAGGTAGACAAGGAGGTCAAAGAAAAAGTAATGCTGTAATGCAAAAACACATCAGGGGATGTGGTTTGGGGAGGGGAGAGAGAGGAGAGTCCTGAATGAGGCCATGACAAGGTGGAAGCGTAAAGTGCAATTCAGGAAAGTTCAGATAAACTTAAAATTTTTAATTAACTACCTAATGTTTATATGCTCTAAAAACATTGTAGTTTTTCCTCAGGTAGATCTCTTTAATTAATTAATTGATTACCAATTAATTATTTTTTACTTACTGAAGTCAGGTAAGAGCAGATCCTGTAGTCCCAGCACTCTAGGAGGCTAAAGCAGTATGGTCGCTACTGTGTAAGCCCAACGTGGGCCGTTAGTGTGTTAGTGTCGGAGAAAGACACTGTTAAGAGCAGAATGACGTGGGGTGATAGCGCATTGCAGAGGCCCCGGGGACAGCAGGACAAGGAAAGGAAGAAGGGGAAGAAAAAGGGGGAAGGAAAGTGTCAGGAAGTGGAGCTCGGAGGGCAGACAGAAGGAGAACCTGCGCCCGTGAGTTGGAGTGGACCTAGGATTTCCTCCTCCCAGAGGGATCTGAAGAGTGGGCGGCCCTGTGTCACCTTTCAACTCCTTAACTCCAGTCATTAAAAGAAGTACCAGTTTATATTCATGGTTAGTCTGATGTTTAATGTTTTGTCCTACTCACTATATAAATAATTTCAATATAAATAAAACAAACAGAAGCACTTTTAAGAATTATTTATGATGCAAATAAGGCAAGTTTGATTATTTTCCTGATTTGTAACTAAGCTAGTTTGTTATACTTTTTAAGATTTATTTGCTATCAGGAACTGAACTCAGGATCTCATGCTTGTCAGGCGGGCACTTGTGCCCCTGAGCTGTGTGCCCAGCTACTTTTTAAGATTGAATCCAGGAATTTGGTACAGCACGTGAAAAGCCTAAGTATTCTAGTGGATATCTTTGATGCTAGGCTGAAGTGAAGATAAATATAACTCCAAATTACGAAGAGCATTTCAAAATGATTTGAATAACTGATGAAACTTATCATTATGAAACTGCTGTTTATTTTTGTCAGCAAGAAAATGGATTCTGACTTAATCTTACAGTGTTGGACAGAGCACAGTGTTCTGACCAAGAAATCAATTTTTAGCTGGGTATTTCACAGCCAATGAGTAAAATACAAGTTCAGATTAATGCTTGGACCAGGGCTGACCAGGAACTCCCACTGCGTCTTAGGTTCCTCCGTCCATTGCAGCTGCAGGTATCAACCTTAGGCTCTGTCCTCTCCCCAGCCTGGGTGGGGAGCCATAGTCACAGTTGATCCGGGTTGGCCCATGAGATGAAGCCTAAGTATGCTTTCCTATTAATGTGTAAATATAATTACATGTAATTTAATACATAATTTGATCAGAGGACTTAAATATAATTTAAATGCGGGACTATATTTACAAGTTGTTTGTGACTAATATTGCATTACCTCCTCGTGTCCAATTAAGAACGTCCTCTTGAAAACTTGATGCTTTAATAGCAGAAGAATTTTTTAATAGCATCATGCTTCATGGCGTTTTTGATTGATCCCTTTACACAGCAGTGGGACCAAAGCAGTTTATTTTTCTTCCATGCTTTGAAAGCCATTTAAATTGGTTCCCCCTGTTGTCGGCCTCAAAGAAATTGAGGGAAACAGAAAATTTTCCAGATTAAATGCTGCAGCCATGTCCATGTGACACCAGCCATGTGACGCCTCCCCCATCTTCAGGCATCATCCACTCCTTAAGGACAAAAAAAAGCACTTATAAGCACAGAGATTTAATTTGTATTTTTGTTGTTCTTTTGTTTTTAAAACTAGAGAAACAACAACCAAAAAGAGATAATAGAGATACAGCCACGATCTAGGTTAGCAAGGATTATTTGTTTCTGAATCTGTAAAATCTATATGTAACAACTTGACTGTGTTTATTCACGTCAACAGATTAGTTTTGGACTCACTGCTGGCTTCAGTGTGGGGGCGACCTGCAGGGTCAGGCTGTGCACACTGCAGAGCAGAGCAGCACGGAGCTCATCCTCAGTTAAAGCTCCTTAATGTGTCAGCCCCATTAACGAGAAGGTACATAAAAGAGAGAATCTCCAGTCGAACAAAATGAAAGAATCGGTGAGCATCTTATGGTAATATGTGGTCTCTTCTAACCACTCAGTGTCACTTCAGTTTTCCTTATCAGACACTAGATGATACCCCTGTCTGAAATATACAATGTTCGGGATTTGCTTTTATTTTTTGGGTACATTTTCATGTGATTAAATTTTACATAGCATTTACATTTTCTTTGCTCATAATTTCAGAGCATTTAAGCCACATATGATTTCTTTTAGATATTTTAATGTTGAGGGTTGGTTTTTTTTTTGGTATTTTAAGGAAGGGTCAATAGGGTGTTCATGGTCTCACTACTAGATCTGACTGGTAGTGATCCACCTGTTTACAACCTCCCAAGAGCTGGGATTACAGGCGCGCACCACCACCCCCAGTCTGCAGTGTCATTTTAGCATGCCCTGGGGGCAGAGCTGGCATGGCAGGGCTGGGTATCGAACTCATGGCCTTTGCACCTGCTTGTAGGTGCTTTAATCTGCTGAGCTATTTGGCTGGCCCTTAATTTTGAGATATTAGAAATTCAGCATCATTAGTTTAAATTTAAGTGAATTACTTTAAATTTAAATTAGGTTGTGCCTAAGGAGAGTCACATGGGGAGAAGACACTCTCTCAGGCTTTCACAGAGAGCACATTGGCCAAGCAATGGCCGTGACTCATCCACATGGCTGACACTGACAAAGGTTCTGCAATCTGAGGTACAAGATCTCAGGATAAATCCTGAGGGCATTTCACTGACCTTATCAGACCCAGAAGCTACAACTCTTGTTGCACAGGTCCTGCTTTACCTTGGTCCTAACCATCCAGTAGAAAAGTATGAAGACGAAATATAGGAGTAAAGCCATGTTGTTATGTTGAGCTGTGGGGGACTCAGGTCAATAATTTCTGACATTGCCAGTTAAACAGAAGACCCAATGCTATTATGGGCTACTGGACTCTTTTAGAATATTTTGCTGAGTTTACACACCTATAATATTCAATAACGGAACTTAGAAAAAATGGGGTATACCGATGAATGTCCATTTTGTATCTGTGTATTCAAAGTGGTTAGGATAGATATATAGTTGCATTCTCTTAATGAATAGAATGATTTGTTCTATGGTATTTGTAAATAGGATCTCAAGTCTGCATCTTGTACAGCAATTAACCACTAAGAAGAATATATGCAGTGTGTTATTTGTTGAAACTGTACTTCCGATTTGATTTGAAACTGTCTCATTGCTATCTGTTTATCAATAAAATTTTGAAAAAAAAATTTAAATTAGGTTAAAATAAAGGTGGATTAATAGATTAGTAATATGGCTCTTAGGAAGTATGATAAGATGTTATTAGTAAGAACAAGGTAGTGAATAAGCAATTATTTACTATAAATTTATTTCAACTTTATTCTGTGTTGAAAGATGGCCATAAGAAAATGTTGGGAAAAATTACAATTTTAGATTCCAATACAGTTTATCTTGAATCAGCATTAGTAACTTAGAGTGTCACATGAATATTTTTGTTCCTTTTAATTTGATACAATTAAGAATTTTTTTTTAACTTAGAAACTGTCTCATAAACTATCACTATTGCATGGATTAAAAGATTATTACTTTGAAATTTTGGGTACCTGGCTTCATAGTTATAAAAGCCATAGCCTGATGTGAAATGTTAAAAATTATTATTATATTACAAAAATAACTGTCCATTAATTTTTCTAAAATAAATAATGGGGACCTTTCTTTTTAAGTCTTTGACTTTGTCTAAAAAAGCCCTAGTAGATAAAAGAACCTCATTCGCTGGAGTTGGTATGTAGTTGTTGCTTCACTACATATAAGGAAAATTGCAGGGCAATGAGAAATAGAGCCAATATCTGAGTCCTTAGCACACTTTTATAGGACATTTGACCATTTATATTTTACTGTTTCACCATTTTAAATGTCAGTCATGAATAACTGCTCCCTGTATTTATCCAAAGATTGTTCAAGTTTATGATAAAATAGAAGAAACAGGCCCCGAGCCTGGTACTGCAGCCCAGAGGCTTGCTCACTCCACATATTATATCCTTGTTGTTTCAAAGGTTTTGCTCTCCTTTTAGATTTGAGGCACGGGAAGAATAATGCCAACCTGATTATAATTCTCAAGTGAGCTCTCAAGAGTTCATTAAAAGTTGAGAAGAGAACAGCGTGCTCTAGGAAGCAGCTATTTTTAACAGCACCAAATTTGAATTCACCTACTTTAAAGCTGGTCGCTGTGTTTAGGAAATATTTCTATCATTAACTTTTAGATTACAAGTCTACTGAGGTTACAGTTCATAGTCTCTTGTTGCAATAATCTGACAGTTTGACTTCTGATTGAATTCATAAAAATCAAATTGTTTTACTTTGAGAGCAGTTGAAAAGAGAAATAGGGCATGCATGTCTGCTTCTCAAAGAAAGCAAGCAAAAATTCCCAATGGTTCTGTAGAGTGGAAGTCCGCAGGTGTGTACTGTTCCACTTTGGTTTAGTAGATTGGTGCTAAGTAGTGTGGCTGTGGGAAAATTTAGCTTTATATCAGAGGACTCCTTTTAAAAGGAATGTTTAACTTCCACTAAAGATAAAATCCTCTAAGTTTAGATATATTTTTATGTCAAACATAATTCAAAAATATCACTTGAAAACTAAAATTCCTGTCTGCTTAACTATATCACAAACTTAAATAGTTTTAAATATGTTTCAGTGACAGTTATATTGTTATGTTAGTTTGTTTAAATATTGAAAGATGCCCTGGAAAAAATATTCTTAAGATGGCAAAATGCATTTAAGAATAGCTACCAAGTCTGTGACGGTGGAGCACACCGATGGTCCCAGCTTTAGCCCTTAACATTAGCTGGGTCAAGACCTGCCTGGTCACCATGACAGGACTGTAGCTCATATACACAGAAACAGAACAGGAAGGAGAAGAGGAAGAGGGAGGCAGAGGAGATGCAGGAGGGGAAGGGAAGAGGAGGAGGGGAGAAGGCTACAAAATACAGACCGGAGAAGAAAAGCTAGTGTTTTGAGCTATCAGGCCTGAAACAGAATGTGACTGTGTTAGTGTTTAATTCTTTTAATGTTCTATCTTTGCTACATATGCTTATCGTTTCTTTTCACTCTTTGGTACCAGCTAACGTCGTTTCTTCTAGCTCCACGTTCTGAAGACTGAGCATCCTCTCAGATGTAGCCCTCCACAGCACTTTCCAAGGTTGTTTCTGCACTAGCATTTAAGCGTGAAGTACACAGGATTGTGATCTAGCCAGTGCTTTTAATGCTATTTTAAAGTTTTCTCCATACATGGAATGAATGCTCAATAAATTTGAATACTTACAGTGTGAACCCTCCCTTCTCTAACATTCTTCTTATGCAAGTCAACATTTCAGGGGCCTTGAAAGAGAAAATTCATTTCAGCATCTCTTCTTTTGCTTTTTCATATAAATATTTGTCGGAAAACTCCCAGAAGGTTTTAAATTCTAGGTCTTAATTAATGGTTTTAAATTCTAGATCTTGGTATTACTCTGTGGACATTGGATTCCTGGATGGACATTGTGGAAGATTTAAAAAAATGAAGAAAGTTTGAGGGCAGTACTGTTAATGACTTGGGCAAGGATGAGACAGGGAACCAGTCAGGGATTACTTCAGGAAATAACGGGACCCTGCAGTTGAAGTAGCCACCACAAACTTTATTCATGAACTGCCTCAGTAGAGGCAAGGAGTCTCCCCCCAGAGAATGGGGCTCAACACTGAATATAGCATGGATAAGTGGAGATTATTTTTTTTCCAGGAAGCAGGTTGAGATTCAGTGAATGGAAGATTTCTAAGAGAAAATGCCATGAGAATGGGGAAAGTTGGGCTGAAGCAACTTGCTTGGATTATTTCAGAAGGCAGGTCCTTAAGCTCCTACACTAACAGAAATGTGGCGCTAAGGGCAAGGAGAGTCATGAAGTGGCACGATGGTCACATGTACATGGAAAGAGATTCTCTGTAAAACTGGACTGTTAGCTTTTGATCTACAATGCACTCCAAAAGTCTCACGTGTTTTGAGGTGGGGTTTTGGAGTTTGATTGAGTCATCAGAGCACTATACTCATCAGTTCATCAGTGTCTTGATACTCACAGCTGCTCTGCTGTGCAGGGTGGGCCTGCTGGGAAGAGGGTCACTGTGGGTGCGATCTGGAGGGCTGCGTTGCACCTGGCTCCTGTCTTGCTGTCTGCTTTCTGACTGCTACCAGATGAGCAGCTTTCTCCTGGCGTGCCCTTCCAGCGTGCTTCAGCCTGAGAGCCGGTCCACTGTGGGCTGAGCCCTTGAAACCGTGACCTGGTATAAAACGCTTCATTTACATTTCAGGTGTTGGTTATTTTGTCCCAGCAATCAGAAAGTGATTAATATACTGACTTAGCAGGCATTTTCCTAAAATTGGACAGTACAAGATGGACACGAAAGTCTAAATGTTGACAAATAAGATTGTTTTTCTGTTGTTTTTTGGTAATGCTGGGAATGAAACCCATAGCTTCATGCATGCTAGGAAAGTGTTGTACTGCTGGGCTACATCCCCAGCCTGGGGCTTAGTTTTGAGGAATGCAGAAGTTAGATTCTTTTTTTTTTTTTTTTTTTTTGTATTTTAGGGAAGAGTCAACAGGGTGTTCAGGGTCATACTACTAGATCGGACTTGTAGTGATCCACCTGCTTGCAGCCTCCGAAGAGTTGGGATTATAGGCGCACACCACCATGCCCAGTCTGAATTGCTGAGGGTGGGGCCAGCACAGCAGGCCTGGGGAGGGGATTGAACCTCCAGCCCTTGGGGCTACTTGCAGGCGCTTTAATCTGCTGAGCTGTTTGGCCGGCCCCAGAAGCTAGATTTTAGCACAGCAGAGAATGTTTTTATCACCAGAAACTAGAAGCTCTTATCCCTCCTGGACCTCATGAAGCAAAGGGGAGGAACATTATATGATCTGGGGCTTCAAGCAGTACAACCACTGCTAAAATTGTACTCCAAGAATGCAGAGGCTGGGCACGTGGGGACTGGAGGTGTCCATAGAGAAGAACCACATGAACTCGTACTTGCAGGTACATTCAGACAATTTTCAGTCCCTCTAGATTCATTTTCTCACTAATAGCATGTAAAGAGTAAACCTAGCTCAGATGCAGAATTGAAAGAAAAGGAAGATGTGAGTTACTTTGCATATTGGTCCTCAGAGCTTCTTTATCCTTGATAATCTATGGTGATCTATGATAATCTGTGGTGCTAAAAATGTAAATCTTTTCTGATCCAAAACTTTGAACTTGGATTTGATTTTAGAGCTAATCAGTATGTTGAATACATCAAGAATAAGACTAAAGAATTACAAGATGCAGCATTTCAAAAATTTTGTTTTGGTGAATGTAAAATTTTACTGCAAGTATCTTATAAGAAAGAAAAGCTTCTTATGAATAGTAGTGGTAAATGTATGTAGGTAGCATGCCCATGCCCATGTGCTCTGTGGTAACAGAGTTCCTGTCTACCACAGCAACGTCCTTGCTCTGTGATTTTGCGCACGTTGCTTAATAACTGCACTGATTTGTATATTTAGGCAAAAGTGACAACAGTGTTGCTTGTTTGGGTGTAGTGTGAGAGCATGTTAAGCTCTGAAATTGTGTGAAACACTATAAACACTAATTACATGTTAGCATGATTACAGAACCATGTAATCTTTTTGTAATATGCTATCTTCCTTAATATAATATAGTATCATACTTTCTACGTTAGGAAGCCTTGTACAGTTTCCTATAGTTGATTATTATTTTCTTTTTTGGCAGAACCGGGGATTGAACTCAGACCCTTGCGCTTGCCAGGGAAGTGCTTATTCCACTGAGCCATCTCCCTGGCTCCCCTATAGTTGGTTATTAAGGTTATTTGAACAACTGATTTGTTGAGAATGGATGCAGCAGCGCCAAAGTACATTAAAAGTCATCGTTTTGCTTTTATATAGTCCCTTTGAGCTCCTTTCTTTAAACAGTGCTGAAATTGAGTTTAAGTCAGAAGTTCTTGTATTACTATGCTTTGTAGGTATATTTTTTCCCTAGCAAAGTGTTTGCATTTCTCTAAATTCCTGAAGTAATTGATGAA
This sequence comes from Octodon degus, assembly GCF_000260255.1. Classification (NCBI taxonomy): domain Eukaryota; kingdom Metazoa; phylum Chordata; class Mammalia; order Rodentia; family Octodontidae; genus Octodon; species Octodon degus. Next base: position 21,034,406 of record NW_004524577.1, read on the forward strand.
GGTAAATATGGCTTACTATAGTGAGATAGAGTCATTTTTGGGGTGTGTGTGCTTATGTGTATGTATATTTAGGAGAGAAAATATTTATATTAGTATAAAATACTCAGGAAAATATGTTTATTTTTATGCATTATTGTTTCCATTGAAAGTGCTTAATTAACAAAACTGAATCAAATGAGCTAAGATTATAGTTTCATCTATATATAATTATAAATTACTGAGAAATGATCTTTGTTCTTATTCTTCCATCAGTTATAACCATAGTAATTTGTGAGAGATACAAGAATGAATTGGGGTGATTTATTTTCAGCAGAACCCTGGTAGAGTGAGACCCGCAAGGGCACAGTTATTCCAGCCCTCTAACACTCCAATTGGCTTTCTCCTCAGAGCTCAAAGGGATCAGCCACAGTCCTGGGCCGGCCCAAGGACAGACAGACACTTAGACCGAGTCACTTGTCTCTTTCAGCCTTCCTCTCTGAGCTCAGAGCACCTCAAGGCCCAAGACCACATGTGAGAGGGTGGCTGAGGAGAGATAAGAGCAGTTCAAGTCCCAGAGAAACTAGATGAGCCCCCAGACAGCCTTGGCGGTTGAGCAAGGGCTGGAAATACAATGAATGCCTGGAGGATTTCCATTTGTTCTGCACTGTCATGGCGAGTCTGCACTTCAGGTGTTTGAGGATTTTTGATATAAACCTTCTGGACTTGAATCAGGTCAGAATTACACGTTTCCGGGACAGTTTTGGCATTGTGTCTCCCTCCTTTCACTTGAAAAAATTAAGATATTTTAAAACAGCTAAGTTGTGATAAAGAGAAACATAACCCAGGCCAGCCAGATCAAAATCATTTTTATATTTCTAGTTTTGTAAGAAATTGAAATTGCATGTACCCCTAAAATCATGATGGATTTTGTACTCTTGTGTCTGTTGTGCCCGAGCATATGTGAGCAGCAGCCTTCTTTAGGAGCATTTTTGTTCCCTTTGATCGGATTCATTCTGACCTAAGAAAATGGCATTCTCCAGTGAGGTTCCTGCTGGCTCAGTTTGTGCATGTATAAACTATGCAAGGTTAGCATAGTTAGAAGAACAGCTCATCTCACACTGTTAGAAATTTAGAAAACAAAATTGGAGGCATACCTAGCCAGAGAGAACCACTGGCACCTTTGCTAAATATTTTTCAAAACTGGGTTGTTTCAAAGATTGCTAATTAAGAACAAGATAGGGTCTTACTCTTGGTATATATCAACTTTGTACCAAGTTTCATTTAACATTTTTTGAAGTAGATTTGTCTTATAGAAAATTGAGTATTTTATAATAACAAATGTTATCTTATGAAATCCTGAATGTGAGCCTTTAAGAGCCTGATTAATGTCAGTGCCTATTCCAAACTGTACCCAATATCACTTTATAAAAAAATTGATAGCACTGAAGTAAAAAAGTCATTATGGCTCATTCATTGGCACATATCCTGAGGTTTTGATGAAACATATTTTGCATGTACTCTTTTAGTAAGGATTTGTTTAAAATGTAGGTTGTTCTACTTTAAAGCTCAATGCTCTGGACATTTTGAACCTTTTGCTTCATTAACTACATTCATTCTAAAATACCTTTCAATTTTAAACAGGAGATAATTGTAATACCTTGAAGCAAATGAGATGTTATTGCAATAATTAAATCCAAAATGCAATGCAGATACTTTAGACCTGCAGCTGCTTCAGCTAGTTAATAGCAAATACCATTTCCATTGGTCACACTGATTTCTTTCTTTTCCAGTTGAGATGGAGGACTGCATACTAATTGTATTCTAATGTGTTTTACAAGAGGTAAAATGTGTATTAAGCTCCATCATGCTATTTTAAATTAATTTAACTTTGCAGAAATTATAATAATTATATGACATGTTGCTTTCAACCCTTACAAAAATGCATCCGATTGAAGAAAATAATTTTACATAACAATGGGATTACTTTGAATAATAAGTACATGTTTCTCGACTAATGAATTTTCTGGTAGAATCAGGGCTTTTTATTAGTTTTCTCAAGCTTCGGAAACTTCCAGTATTTGAATGTGTCTGCATCAGCTAGACATGCAGGGCTGTCGGCGTGGTCAGCCGTGTACGTGGTTATGCTGAGAGCAGAAGTCACTGCTTTCTCTACAGAGTAGTATTTTTTAAAAGAAAAAAATACCATTTTTAATCAAGGGCACAGCCTCTTAGATATTAAATATTAAAGTGGGATATGTTATTTATGTCTAACTATGCAAAAGCAAGGTTCTGTTTATAGAAATGACCTAAATATAGTAGGCCATTTCTCTTGAAAAGCTTCTTCAAGTGGATGGATTTCTCTTTTGGCAAATGTCATGTGTTTAAGGTTTTGAGAAGCTGAACGCTGCCATGTGTTAGGGACCTTTCATTTTAGCCCTTGTTCCTCATTCTCTTCTTCCCTTTACTCGTTAAGATGATGTCCTACTAAATGGCCCGGGCTGGTCTCAGACATGCCCTCATCTTGCCTCAGCTTCTGAGTACCTAGGGTTGCATGTGTGCGCCACTGCACCTGGCTCAGTATTACTTTAATAATAGCACTGCTAGCCAACAGTGATGGAAGCTGACAGGTCAGTCGTATCGAGTGCTCATGCATGCTGAGTTCTGGGCTTAATGCTTTGAAAGACATAAGTATTATTTACTACTCTCAGTTCTCACAATAAATGGAAATTAGGTGTTCTTAATACCTACATTTTTGCAGAAAGCAAGCAAGCAAGCCAGGGAGCAAGCAAGCTGCTCAGTAACAGAAAGATGGTGGCTGGGGAGCCTCTCTGAGGCCCTAGAGCTCAAATCCCACTTGAACTAGGGAGTTCAGTCCGTGGCTCCTACTTTAATCAGTTTGTCTCCAGTCAGGGACTGGAGGTGATGGCAGTGGAGGTTGGAAGGGGGACAAATAAAAATGTACTTTTAAAAATGTTTTGAATGTAGCCTGTAACCAGAGCTCTTACTAAAAAGTCAGGGAACCTCATTCCCCTCTCTCCCGCTCATGCCCTCTGAACAGTCTTTAGTACTGTACAGCACCAGGGCTGAGTTTGTGCTTTCTTTGCCTCTGCCTCTGTGTTCCTTATGCTCTGCTGCAAGTTGTATTTTCCAGCTCCTCTTCCCGCCCTTATCACTGACCTTCCATCCTGACTTTGGTATTCCTTAAGGACTAGGGTCAACTCTTTGGGTTGAGCTGGTCTGTCTCCCAGCTCGGGATGAGAGTTACTGACTGTTTCAAGAAGATCCTGTTTTTCTTTCTTTCATCATTATTTTTATGATATTTCTAGCTTAAGGCAGACCTTTCTTCCTTCACTTTGGAAAGATGCCTAGAAACAGTCTTAGCATGTCACCGTGCCCTTGCAGGGTGCATCTGTACACTGACCATCAAGGGGATTCCTTTGCAGAAACAGCTTAGGATTTGAGGATTCCCTGCTCTTGACTTTTTTTTTAGAGCTTCCTATGTGGGGTAACTATAGCCCAATGTCTCCTCTCATTTCTTACTTCAGAGCCAGCTAGATGTCTCTATGGACATGAACTTCTGGAAATATGCAATCAGTTGTACATCTGCCTGAGAGCTTGGCTCTTTTAGAACCCCACTTAGGACCCCTTGTCCTTTTTAGGGCCCCATTTCTTGAAATAAGCAATAGACTTAAGTGGTGGGAGATTAACTTCTTTTTTCACTTCATTCCATCTCACCCCTCAAATTCTGCAGTGAAATAAGGTCTCTGTTTTGGGTTTGATGTTCCTTTTTCTACTTGGACCAGATCTTTCTCTGCCAGGTCTGTGCATCATGGAATGAGGGCAACTGATGCTATCTTTATCTCTCCTGACCTCCAATTCGTGACAAAAGACTTACTTCTTTTCTTCTATCAGGGGTGTGACCTGCTTACATTCTTGTCCTCTATATCTTAAGGTCATTATTATATTTTCTATTGCTTATTTCCTTTCCAGAATTCCAGCAAACTAATTTACAATCCCTCTCTTATAATGCATTTTATAAAAATAAATTCTACTTTCTATGATTGTTTATAGTTCGAAAGAAAGCAAATACAATTTACAGAGTCAACAAATATTGATTATTATAGAAATGCTGAAGAATATACCATGTCCTAAGTCAAAATGAAGTGGGAGCTAGGTATACTTTAAAATGTTCTGCAAAATAACCCCAGCCTTGATTTTCTGTGTAGAAGTTCCCTACAGGCATCCAGTTTGCATCTGGGGTCTCTGGTAGCCCAACAGCCTAACATCACGTTAGCCCAGCCTGGCTGCTGGGTCTTCTGTTGGCTCAGCTCTTCCACCATAGAGGCTTGGTCCCTTGTCTTTACGTTGTCTGTAGACATTCCTACTGGTTTAATTAGATGTTATCAGGGATGCAAAAACCACCTAACTTGTATCTACACTGTTACTTGTCATATGACACAAAGAAACCTGACTTGCTCATTTTTAGAAAAAGCCTAATGAACATTTTTGAGAGCTATTGGTGTGTCTGCAGAAATACCAGTCGACTGAGTTAGGACCAGGAGGAATTGCTTTTAGGGGAATGTGTTGTGTTTGGAAGGCATTTTAATATGACTGTATCTTAAAGATACTATTATTGGCATGAATTCTTATACTGTGGAACAAAAAGATAACTCCAGGATAAATATTTTTTTAAAAAATAAGAAAGTTCTAAAAATAACTTAGGGCAAAAAATTTTAATAAATTTGTTGACTTCCAAAGTGTACTTAAATTTTTATGAAGCATAAGGGAAGCATTTATGAAGCATAAGGCTTAATTTATGTGTGGAATATCATTTTGCAACTTATCTGAGTTCAGCAGAGATAAAAGTGCTTTCATGGAGAGGCAGCAGGTTTTGGTGGCCGTGAATGAGGAGGCAAAGGGCACAGTATATTATCAATTTTGGTCTTGATCTACGCCACAGACATTTGAATAGCTACCATTGGAAATTCATTTTGAAATTCATTTTAAATTCATTGGATTGCATTTTAATCACTTTGCTTCTAATGCTAGAATGCAAATGTGAATTCGTGCTTCTAGCATGTTTTATTCCTACCTTGTCAAAGTCAGTAGAAATCTATAGTCTTCCAGTACTGCCCTGTATTTTTCAGAATTTAAGAGGAGACAGAATGTGAGAGGGAACTGAGAAGATGTAAAACAGAATCTAGTGAAGGGGGACAGATGTAGAAACAGAGGTAGAAACACAAGAAAAGGACTGGGAAAGAGAAGACACTGGAGAAAGGAAACCTGAGAGGACAATTTAGTAAATTATGGGTGGGTATGTAGGCCAGCTGATTGGATTTAGTTTTCCTGTTGACCTGAGTAAGAAACATTCTCTACTTCTAGTATTATTGGGAATACAGTTTTTAATAGTTAAAAACATTCTTTTCTTCTTGGGAATAATTTTCTAGTTTTAATTTTCAGGGTTCAAAGTTTAATATTTTTGTAATAAATCTCATGGTATATTGATGGTTTTGCTAATGAAGAAATATTTTTAAATAAAATTACTTTTTTTTTTGTTTTTGTTTTTGATTTTTTTTGGTGGAACCAGAGATTGAACTCAGGCCCTTGCGCTTGCCAGGGAAGCACTTATTCCACTGAGCCATCTCCCCAACCCTAAAATTAGTTTTGAAACCTTACAGATTTTGGTCAATTCATTATATGTGTTTAAATGTCTCTTTGACATTCCAATAGTGACGGGAAAGCTTTATTTATTTATTATTATTATTATTATTATTATTATTATTATTTACTTTTTTAGATAATTAAAGATGCTATGTACCAAAATAGCTGAAGGTTATACTTTGCATCAGCAGATACTTCTTACTTCTCAGCCTTTTGTTTCAAATCAGGTTTATGGTTTAATTAGGGACAGCAGATGGTGTGCACAACAATAGCAAATGCCACCTTGAAAGAATTGAAAAAGCTGAGAGGTGAGTAGACTAGACACTTCCGCACAGTTTTCAACTTGTATGAGCAAATCATTCAGAAATGTTCTTCCAAGTCACAAAAACACAGCCCCTACTATTGGTCCATTTGTTCTCCCTGTTGCCTGGAAGATCTTTGTAATTCTTTTTTTTTTTTTTTTTCTCAGAACTGGGGATTGAACTCAGGCCTTTAAGTGTGCCAGGCAAGTGCTTATTCTACTGAGCCATCTCCCTGGCCTGAATCTTTGTAATTCTTAGAAAAGCAAAGGGCAAGTAGTAGGGCTGAGCCATTGTTGAACTGCAGAGACCCTAAGATTGGAGTTCTGTGTACTGAAACTACAGGTGAGACTTGGTGGGGTCACTGGGCAGTGCCGCAGTTGCTCGAGACTTCCAGGGTGTGGCTCTGGATTCTGTAGCATTCTTTCTTTTTTTATGATAACAAAATCATTCCTGGACAGACTTATGGGACCTTTTTGTCCCCTAGCTCTCTGTATCTCTGCTTCAGACTGTTCATTGCTTTTTGAGTCAAATGGAAATCTCCCGATACAACGTTAACATTTTTCTTTGCCTCGCCAACTTTGCTAATACTGCTGTGTACCATGGGGGTTCTTCCCTTGCGACCTTTCTTCTCACCAGTTTCCCTTGTCCTCCCTCCCACATTATAATTTCTTTTCTACTATCTCTTTAGACTAAGCACTTTAGGTTATTCATGAATCTCTCCTACCTTCAAATCTACATTAAATTTTTAAGTTTTTGCCTATGAAGTTGAAGTTAATATCTCAGGTTAATTTATCTGTGTGTATTATTTACTTATAGTTCTTAATCAATTTTATATACATTAATGCATTCATTATCAAATATGGATTGTAATCATTTAAAATAACCTCTATATATGTTGCTATATATTAGACACATATAATCCATACATAATACATGTATACATTTTAGATAGAAGAAACAATGTGAAATAATTTTCATTAACTATGAGGATAGTAATTTACAACTGATGTTTTAAAACAATCATTTTAGTATTTTACAGTGTAGCAAATTCTTATCTATAAAATGTTAATTCTTAATTGCTTGGATCTGTCTTTGCAATATTTGAATAATTTGCTTTTAACTTGTATTTCATACGTTAATTTCTGATACCATTTTTGAGTGGCAAGAGAATCACTAATCATGCATTTCTTTCAGAATCTATCATGCATTCTTCAGGCAGCCTGCTGACAACCTGAGCAACACTGTAGTTCTGGAAAGTAGCGTTGTATGAGATTAAACATATCCCCAATTAGGAGATCTTCAATTTCGCAAAACAAGGTTTCTCCGAACATGATTACGCAAATGGTATTTTTATTTCCCACATGCCAGGCACCGTTGTTGGTATGTATACAAGTTTTAGGACATATGGTAACAATAGGTGGCTCTAGGGACTCCCATGCTTGATTGTTTATTTTACCTAATCACCAATCTGGAAAATAATTAAAAATACTGAGCAAGTAGGAAAACACAGTTTAGGGCTGGCCAAATAGCTCAGTGGATTAAAGTGCCTACAAGCAGGCATAGGGGCCAGGGGTTCAATCCCTGGCCTTGCCCCCGGGGCATGCTGAGAGGCCAGTTGAGACTGGGAGTGTTGGCAAGTGCCTGTAATCCCAGCTCTTGGGAGGCTGTGAACAGGCGGATCACTATGAGTCTGATCTAGTACTGAGACCCTGAACACCCTGTAGAGCCTTCCATAAAATACAAAAATAAAAAAAGAAAGAAAAAAAACACACCTTGATTGAATGTCCCCTCTACCACAATCCATGTTAAAAATTATTTTGAAGATGTTTTCAATTTAAAATGTACATGTAATGAAGATAAAGGAAAAAACACTGAGTTAATACAGTATGATAATAGTAAGAGGAAAAAAATTCGTAACTTGATATATTGCGTGTTTCAGGACTAGCAGTCATTTTTGACACAGTAATATGAAATTCTTTTTCATCTTAAAATATTTTCTATTAAAATGTAATAAATGTTTAAAAGTGTGTAGACTTTGGAATTAGATCTGAGATCTGAGTTGCTTTCTCTTGTCTGACAGTTTCAGGTTTTTGGTCCTCCGGAAGGAAGTTCTCAGAGTGCACAGAGTCTGTGAGACCTGTGCCTGTTGCTGAAGTGAGAAAGGTTGAATGACTGAAGGCATCGTGCATGTTCTCACAGGGAGCCTTACAATGCATTGTCCTTGTCTTTATCCCCAATATGTTATTAGCTATTTTATATGAGAAAGCGTAAAGGTTTTGAAGTTATCTATTTCATGGCAAAGGTCACATAGGACTGACCTATAGTTTCATAGGAAAATAATTGGAAAGCACCTTAGTATCAATACTCATGATTGTTATGCATTGAAATTACTAGAGGTTCGAATGGCTCATTAGGAGTGCAGTAGTTTCTGTATGCCTGCAGGCTGTAGCTCTCCAGATTCTTCAACAGATAAATGCTGCTTGTATTCACCTCGCTTCTGTGCCCCTCCCTTTATCACAGCTTGTAAGAAAGAAGTTTACTGATGTTTATCAAGCATGACTGTGAGACATTTTCATTTTCTGCTGGCCCCTCACAATCATGTATTTCAATTTTTTTTTTTTTTCAGTGTATTTAGGACAGGGTCTACAGGGTCTCAATATGTGGATTGGACATGGAGTGATTCTCCAGTTTTCAGCTTCCCAAGTGCCGGGATTACAGGCATGTGACACCATGCCCAGTCTCAATCTCCATCTCAGCGTACCCTGAGGCACGGCTGGGGATTGAATCCTGGCTGCTGCACTCTGCCTCAGTAGGCACTTTAGTCTAGTCCTCTGAGTTATCAGGATGGCCTTTTTGGGGTTTTTTTGGTTGGCTCACGTGGCCTTAAGGGCATGTCTGGTAAGACATAAGGAGCTGGGAATCGAATTGTGGTCCCCTGAGCCTGACTGGGTTTGCCCAAGCAGGCACTTAAACAACTGAGCTAACACACAAGGTCCCTTGCAATCATAAATTTCCATTGATAGTGTTAGACTCTTTTAATAAATGACCTGAGGATTGTAGGAAATAATAGCTTGTCCATAGATATGGGACCCATGCGTGGTGTACCTGTGTCGGAGCTAAGGTTTCTCTCTTTATGTAACCTATTTCCCTAGTAGGCTCCACTGTTTCGAGGAATACTGTTTACCCATCTTTCTAACTTCTTGAAAGAAGGAAGGAAACATTTCGTTAGATGTGGGAACAACTGTTGTGCTTCATTGTAGGTATTTAACCTTGTGCTTTATATGTAACAGTTCTAACCATGGCTCTGCCTAATCTTCATTTCCTTTGTGTCCTTTGGACACTTAGGGGCTGAAAATAAAGGATCTTAACAAGATGTAATGTTAAAAAGAAGCTATTTTTCTAAGTTTGTGCCCTCAAATAAAAAGAAAAAAAAAAAAGGAATGACTGCTGGGTAGTCTACAGGCAGGATCAACTCTGCTTTTGATGGGAGGGTTGTGTTAGTGTGTGTCTGCCTCAAGGTGGAGGGTGGAATTGATGCTGAAGTACTGGAATTTCAGTCTGTAAGATCAGCAATGAAGTTCCCAATGCATTCTTTGCATTATCTTAGTAGAATGGGTATTTTCTAAATAAAATGTAAATGGAGGTCAATGTTAAATGAGTTTTTCAAGGTTATAAATCATAATTGGTAAGCTGTACATTCACATCTAAGTTTTCCTGCTTTAAAATCTATGGTTTCTCAAGGGACCACACCCTTCTTCTTCCATGGAAATGCGTGGTAGAACTTGGAGTTAATCCGGTTTCTGATTCACTTAGACTGCAAGGTGGATTTTTCACATGCGTAGTTTGTGATGCCTCCTCACGTACATGGCCTATGTGCATTAATGCGGCTTAGCTGAATGTACTGAAGTTATCACACTCGATTCATTGCAGCCTGAGCAGACCCACCTGCATGGATGGACCCTCAGAAGCCATAAACCAACGGGTGACTGCTTCTGTGAGTCAGCATATGCGTTCCGTATTGATTACACATGAAGTGTTTCATCAGAGCCCAGTTTTGCTGTCTTCCTGGAGATGTCAAGGAGTCAGCTCCTGCTAGGTCAGAGAACTCTGCCTGCGCTGCCGTCACCTGTGCATTTGCTTTCCCATTAGGGAAACAGAGGAAAGGCTCAGTTTAGGTTGCAGTTTGGGAGAAGTCAGTCCGCAGTTAGCCAACTCCAAGACAGTGTGATGGGCAGCAGGTGTGGCGGAAGGGCCTTGTACAACAAAGCTGCTTAGTTCCTGGGGTGCCGTCCTAGAGCAGAGTGGGGAGCAGCACCAGAGAGCAGTAGGAGAGGGATCATATACCCAAACCACGCTTTGTGACTCACTCAGACACCCCCAAGATCATTGTCATCCTAATCTGCAAGGCATTTCTTAAGTCAATAACATTGACACATCAGGATTAATGGTCACATTTTAGCAGTTTATAGTCACTTGTGGCAGGAAAGGTGACACCACAGACAACACACACTGAAGGTGGGAGCTTCTCATTTCCTCACATCCTTCCCACCTTCCTCAGCTGCAGGAGAGACAGTTGTTAATATTTTTTAAGTCCATTACTGCTTTTAACTCTTACTACTAGAAAACTTGCTAACCTATTGGTGAGATTTATGAAGAGCTGGCATCTAAGCAAAATAATTTACCCTCCTGTTCCCTACAGATAAGCTCTGACTTTGGAAATGATTCAGTTTCTCTGAGCCTGCAAGCTTGAGATTTAAATATTTTTCTTTATTAGATTTATTAATTTTCTCATGTCTTTATTTTCATGAATAGACCTTATGATAAGACTGACTCTTTTCTCGCTGAAGTGCTTATCTTTTTACATGGTATATTCAGCAGTTTTCGAGTTCTACAGAGGACTTCTTTGTTTGAAATGTCCCTTCTTTCTAAAAAGGGCCATTACATTTTTAAACATATTTATAAATAAATTGCTTCAACTTACTTTGAACATCCTTTCAATAAAGAACAATTTTAGGAAAATTTTTATTTTTGCCATATCAACAGTTCTAAACATTTAGCATGCACAACTTTTTATGAAGGCCCTCATAGCAATAGATCCTTACTAAACTCAAGTATTTTATAATTCCAAAAGTAGAGCCTCAGCTATAGATGCTGATATCTCCAGCTCAAATTACATTCAATAAAAAATCATCTTCAAAAATTATATATTTTAGGTTGCTACATCAGAGCAGATTTTGGTGTACAAATGTCTGCTTTCCAAAAAAAAATGAGAATAAAATTTGCTTTCTAGAAAATGTTCCTGAATAGATAAAATGAAAAAGGTGAACTTTAGTAAGGACAGGTACATTAAAGAAAAAAGGGTTCTACTTGGAAGGCTGTTAGCTCAAAGAAGCATTTTTATACTGAGAAAATGCTAGAAATGCTTAAAACAAAACAACTTGATGTATTTATATTGATCCAAGAAGTCTTGCATAGCATTAGCCACTAAAGTAGCTGAAAATTAGCACATGTTTTAAATAAAATCATGAAGTTATAGAAGACTAGTGTCTGTCTGCCCTGTTATATAAACTTTGTGAATGTGTCTCAGGAAATAAATATGGAAAAATACTATGCAAAGATGATTTGATCAGGAAAATAAGAGGAAAGGGATGTGAATGAGAATAATTAAGATGAGTTACATTTTACAGTTGAGACCTGGAAAAGGGATTATCTAAGTGTAAATTCTTGTCATTGAAATGTTATGGTCAACATGTTTGTTCAGTGAGTTCAGGTAACTTACAACAGAAGGCACTCCTTGGAGCCACTTTGAACAGTGACAACACCACCTTTGAAACTTTTTTTCTTGAAGAAGAAATAAAGTTTGAAAATGACTGAAAAATAATTCAGTGTTTATGTGTATTAAATGTTTGGCCTGTTTTATGTGTTTAAATAGCCTAGCTTGTCTGAAATTATTAAGGGAATGTATTAGAGGTGTTGTAACTAACCATGTATGTCACTGGTTCTCAAATTTAATGCTCTTCATTATTACAGGAGTATTTGCTGAAAATAGATATTTCTAAGCTCTACCATAGAACTACTGAATTGGATTTTGTTGGAATCGAAATTTCAGCAAATACCAATATGGTACAGCTGTAGTATAGAGTACTTAGAGAAATTCTGCTTTTTTTGGTGCTAAGAAGAAATCTTAATCTACTTTTAGAGGCATGCCTGCTTCCTAATACATATATATATATATATATATATTTATATTTATATATATTTATATATATTATATATATTATATATATTTGGGTGCCTTTGTCAACTCCATTTAGAATGATTTATCACTGACTCATTGAATAAGACCTGTGCCGTTAAATCTTTTGTCTTTTTTTGAAGCTGTTCCCTCTTTCTGAAATTCCCTTCTCTCTATATTTCTTTCATGACCTCCTACTGAGGTCATATTCATGTTTTAAGTTCCATTTCATATTTCATCTTTTCTGGGAAAGCTCGCTTCACTTAGTAAAAAAATCTGTCTCCCAACACTGTTTCCATAGACTTTGAAAGTATTACAGCTTTTATCACAGCACACCCATATAGAGTTCTTCACCTTCTCTGTGAATGTGTATCCATCAGCTACAGCAGAGGCTGCCAAATTACCGTCTGCAAGCTGAGTTGAGCCTACTGCCTGTTTGGTAAATAATGTCTATGGGAACACCGCCATCTCTATTCAATTACACATCCGTTAAGGCTGTCTTTGTGCTACGGCAGCAGGGTTGAGTAGTAGTGACAGGGCTGAATGGTCCTCAGAGCCTAAAATACGTGCCATCTGGTTCTTTAGTTTGCCAGGCTCTAACCTAGAATGCATGATGAACTATGTTCTAATTGTGTATTAACATGCAGTCACGTGTTTTGTAGAGGTTTGATGCTTGGAAGTTACATGAAACAATTAGAGAAGGAACTAATAAGGATACATATTTATTATTATAACAAAGGAAGTAAGACCCCTTTCCATTCTCATTTTAGTTGTTTTTGAGTCACCATTCTTACTGTTATGTAGAATCCATTGCAGATTTCTCTGCAACTATGGGAAGTGGAATATATAAATAATGTTGGTACAATAGCTTCTAGGCCCATGCTGCTATGGAGCACTTGACATGTCACTAGTGTAACTGAGTAACTTAATTTACATTTTATTTTAATTAATATAAAGTTAATTAAAAGATTGTGGCTAATGGTTACCATAGTGGATATTGTAAACATGGTCAAAAAAAGATTCATAAATCACTAAAGACAAGCCGTATTAGTAAGAATGGCAGGTACAATTTATTTGAGGCATGTTATAAAATAGGAAACTGATTATTCTGTACTTTAATAGTTATTCTTTAGAAAGAAGTATTACCCCAGTTGTATTTAGGCTAAGGAGTTTTAAGATTCGGTTGCTAAAATAATTAGAAATGAACTTTAAAATTTAGGTGAAAATTGTTACAGGTACACTCCTCTCATACTAGTATTTTTATCCCTTGAAACTGGAAGAATCACAAAAACCCCTCTTCTGTAATCTTCCAATATTTTTCATGGTGAATTAGCACCGGTTCAAAGAGTAATGAAGCCAGCCGGGTCTGGTGACAGTGCTTACAGTTCCAGCTTCTTGGAGGCATGGCAAGAAGATGGATTGAGCTCAGGAGTTGGAGACCAGCCTGGGCAGCATCACAAGACCTTGGGAAAGAAAAGAGAAAGAAAAGAATGGATAGAGGATGTGTCAGTCAGTGTTTTACTAGAGAAACAGATGTGACAAAAGATAGAGAGATGTATAAGAAATTACAAGATCAGTTTACGAAGGTCGGCAGCAGAGCCGGAAGAGGAGGCGTGCTGCACGCTGGAAACCAAAGGACTCAGTCCAAGGTTGGCGCTCCCTGAAGTGTCCCGGGCTAGCTCCTAGTAGGAGGCCACAGGGTCTGCTTCGGACAGCTGAAGAGTGTGCAGTGGCAGTCAGAAAGTCTGCAGTGGCAGCCAGGAGGGGACATCCAAGCTGAAGCGAGGAGAGGAGCTCCGCAGAAGAAGCAGAAGCAGATGCATCCTTCCTCATTCTTCTTTCAGATGATCCAGATGATGAGCCGCCCTCTGATGGGTTTTCTACCCCGTAGGATGTAGAATTGCTGAGCTTACTTAGTTGAGCTTCTCTTAACTCAACTTCTGAAGTTGACACGACTTGTCATCCATTACAGTGGAACATGCAAGATAAAAGTGCTAGAGGGAAAGCTGGGGAGATGGCTCAGTAGAATAAGTGCCTGCCTGGCAAACACAAGGTCCTGAGTTCAGTCCCCAGTACTGCCAAAAAAAAAGAATTACAACTTGATTAGGCAAAAAAAAAAAAAAAAAAGTGCTAGAGGGAAATCAGAAACAGGAGGATTCGCACTATAGGCTCTGTAACTGTCTGTGTGCATGCTGAGGCCCAGCAGTGAGGTGGTGGTGAGGTGCCGAGAGATATGGTGAGAGGACAGAGTAAGAGCTTTGGGGACATTATCACCAGTAACAGTGATAGAGGATGTTTGTGTTTCTACAGCTTATTTGCTCCACTTGAGTTTACTGAATTTTAATTAAACTTCATTGTATAAGTTAGCATATTTAATAATCCTACAGTTGTGGTAAAGTATAACTTTGAAGAATCCATTGTGAATTGATGTGTGTAAGCCTATAGGAGGCCTTTCCACTTTTTAGTGTATTTTTCGGTTACTTTGTGTGCTGTTTTGTAAATTTTATTGTAAAAGTTTTCCTTGTTTAGTCAGATTTTATCCTAGGCATTGTAATTTATTTTGTATACAGAGAAGCTTTTGAGTTTTGTATGTTTTTTTTAATCTTGCAGTTTTTAATGAATCAATTTATCAGTATTAATAATCTATTGGTGAAGCCCAGAGGTTTTTCCGTGCATAGAATCATGTCATCTGAAAAAGGTTATCATTTGATTTTCTACTTTCCTATGTGATAGATCTTGTATTCTTATGGATTGGGAAAATTACCATTATTAAAAAGTCCTTATTACTGAAATGATAGTTTCCTTGTGATCCCCATCAAAATATCAGTATTATTCATAGAGCTATAAAAGTAACCCTAGAATTCACATAAAAGCATAAAAAAACCCCTTAAATATCCAAAGAAATGTTGAGCAGAAAAGAGCAAAACTTGAAGCATCACAATATTTGCTTTTTTTTTTTTTTTTTTTTTTTTTTTTTTTAAATGTATTTGGTACACGGTCTGCAGGGTCTACAAGGTCTCACTACGTAGATCAGACTCTAGTGATTCTCCTCTTATGAGTCTCAGCCTCCCAAGAATTGGGATTACGGGCGTTCACCACCACACCCAGTCTCAATCACCATCTCAGTGGGCCACGGGCAGGGCCAGTGCAGTATGCCAGAAATTGAGCTCCAGCTGCTGCACTCTGCCTAAGCAGGCGCTTTAGTCTGCTGAGCTATCTGGCCAGCCCAGTGTTTGCTTTTAAGACATACTTAAATATGGGTTTCAGAAGGAATATCCTCTTTAACAAGTGGTGATGGCAAAACTCAATCTCCGTTTGCTGAAGATTCGCACTTGATCCCTGTATTTTGCCCTGAATAAAAAACAACTCAAAGTGATCAAGACTGTAATTTAAAATCTTAGCCTCTAGGAGTACAAGAGAAAAATATAGGGGAGACACTTTCTGATATTAGCGAGACGTGATTTTCTGGATAGTGGAGTAAGAGATTAGAATGTGGCACAGTGGCTGGGCAAGTGGGTATGAACTCTCAATCACAGATGTACAGGACACAGAAAAGCAGTTCCCATGGATCTGTGCCTGGGGCCAATCAGGTCAGATCTTCACAGCAGAAATCAAGCAGGATTTTGATAGGACAGCCTAGATCTGACGTCAGCCTGTGGAGTGGGCAGACTGTGTTGTGTCTTTCAGAGTGGTCTGCTCTCATGCTCTAGAGCGTACCTGTTTTTTTTCTGTGCTTTTAATTACCTGGCACTAACTCTACAGAACATGTTTCTTTTCCTAACTATAATACCTTTAATGAATGTAGTCTCTTGCTATCTTTTTCAGTTATCTTGATAAACTTTTTGTGTAGGACAGCAAAAAACTTGAAAAATGTGTGTAAGAAGTCTTCATCATCCCAGAATCCCACTAATAATAGGAGTACAAAAGCGTAGAAAACAAAAGAAAAACTGGTAGCTGGTATTAAATCAATCTAAGAACATTCTGCATAGCAAAGAAGAGGATGAACAGAGAAAAGAGGCAGCCTACACATTGGTAAAAAATATTTGCCAGCTTTTCATATGATAGAGGGTTAATATTCAAAATTTACAAAGAACTCTTTGAAAAATAACAAAAACAGGGCCAGCAAGATAGCTCAGTGAACTAAATACTGCTTTGCAAGCACAGGAACCACGGTTCAACCCTTGGACCCCCCTCTAGGGCATGTTGAGCCAGAGACAAGAGTCCAGGTGTGGTGGTGCATGCCTATAATCCCAGTGCTGGGGAGGCTGAAAATAGGATCATTACAAGTGAGACCCTGTACCAAATACATAAAAATTTTTAAAAAATCACAAAAACAAAGAATTCAATTAAAAGATGAACAGGTCACCTGAATAGACACATCTAAAGGAAGAAGTACAAATGGCCAATAAATACAAGGAAAAAAGGCCCAAACCAAGAAAATGCAAGTCAAAACTATAGTGAGATACCTTCTCATCCCAGGTACAGTGGCTTTTGTCTAATCAACAAGAGAACAAAGATTGGCAAAGATGTGTTGATCAAGGTGCCCTTACATACCATTGATAGGAACATACATTTCCCCCCACTGTTGAAAGTAATAATGGAGGTTGATCAGAATGATAAATCACACTGGTATCCTATTCCTCAGGGTGCAGGTAGAGGAAATTAAGTCAGCAGCAACAAGCGATACCTGCGCACTTTTGTTTATTGCAGCAGTATTCACAATAGCTAAGAAAAGGAATCTGCCTTAGTGCTCAAAGGCAGATGAATGGATTAAATAAGGTGGTACTTGTATACAATGGAGTATACATAGCCACAAGGGAGAATAAAATTGTCATTTTCATGAAAGTAGGTAGAGTGTGATGCATAATGTTATGCAAAATAAGTTAGATACACAAAAATAGTCATCACACATTCTCACATGTATAAGCAAACAAATATGTATTGTGGACTTGAAAATAGAAGAGGGATTACTAGGGATTAGGAGGAGTACTTGCGGAGGGTTATGAGGACAGCTGGATAAAATCTGTGCATAAAGTATTCATCATGAAAATGCCACAGGAATTCCACTGATTTATATAGTGTGTGTGTGTGTGTGTGTGTGTGTGTGTGTGTAAGTCTATACACCTGCTTCAAGGCAAAGAGAATAAAGAGCTAGCTAGCTAATCATGACATGGATCAATAATTGGAGAAGGAGATTTTCCTTTTTCAAGATGCTAAACTGGGATGTGGTCACAGTAGGAGACAGTAGCTCCTCCCCACTAACTTCTCAGGCACTACTATTTATAAGGCCTTATATAAATATCAGGCACATTTCCCATGACCACTCCACAGTTTTCATATTCTCCTTTTGTGGTTGTGTTATTTTTATTTAAGACTGACCTTGGGTACTTAATTTTACCAGATTATATTAACATAATTTTTTTTAGAGAAGCATGCACTCGGTAAGCTTTAAACCAGAAATTTTAGCATCTATAAGAGAAGTGTGTCTTATCAAAGTTACAAGTGAGATTAGTTGATTATGTTAATGATGATATATTTCCTCATTTCCACATGAAATAAATGCAAGGTATTATAATTTTATTGAGGTTTTTTTTTTTTTTTTCCCCCAGTACTGGGGATTGAACTTAGGACCTTGCGCTTGCCAGGCAAGCGCTTATTCTACTGAGCTATCTCCCCAGTCCCTGTAATTTTAAACCTATTAGCATTTATAGATTCAAGTGCATGCCTTATTTACAGTGGTGTGCAGTCTTGTAAATATAAAATGGAAAACAGAAAAAAAATATACCTGAGCTCTGTCTGTCCCATAGCTCCCTTGCCAAGTCCAGTGACCCATAGGAAAAAGTTACCTTGCTGCGGATGCTGGTGTTATGGTGGCACCTAGAGGGTGAAAGAAGAGTCATTTTTTATTTTACCTGCAGATTCTGCAGGTGAATAAAATGTCAGATTCTCAAGATCATAACAGTCCCTCACTTTTTCTCTTGCATAGCCATTTTAATATGATGTTCAGGCTTTTTGTGATGTTTCTGCTTTTTAAAATGGAGAGATGTGCCGGTACATCGTCACCTCACCTTTAGTATGCTATACCTGTGTGTATTTAAAATAAAATGCTGTTGCTGGGCGTGAAGCTGCACACCTGTACCCCCACACTCTGGGAGCTGAGGGATGGGGAGGGCTAGTTGCAGCCCAATCTTTGCAAAATCCTATAAATCTTGTCTTAGTAAAATCTTGTCTCAAAAAATGGAAAAGGACTAGGGCTGCAGGTAAGGACAGAGGTTCTTGGTTCGATCCCCAGTACCCCAAAATAAATTAATGAAGTAAAGTATAGCCAAGTATTTTGATCTTTCCAAAATTGCTCTAGCAAAGAAGAGGAAAGGGAGGGCCTTTGTGCTCAAGTGAGTGCCAACACCTACCTAGCACAGGCCGGGGTGAATTCTTCTTTTCCAACGTGAGTAGCTTTAAACGGGGGTGTGGTCTTTCATTTTTAGAAATGTAGATTACATAGTTCTTAACTTCTGGTATTTAATTTAATAAAGAAGCATGCAATAATTTTGCTATTTGTCTTTCACTCATTTTATAAAATAATTCTGATTTGTTTCATATGTATTTTTGGCAGCTGTATCTACATTATAAAGGCATTCTTTCTGTAGTTATATAATACTATTTTATAAAAATTTTCTATTGGCTTTGAAACAACAGTCCTTAAATCGATGGATGGTTTTATATCCAGTGACATTTAGTTTATTTTTATAAATTAAGCATATTAAATTTGATCCTGAAAAAAAAATATATATATTCCACAAAACATCACTGTTATTTAAAAGAAAGTTATACTGCCTTAGTGTTTTTTGTTGAAAAGTTTTTCTCTTTTTTAACTAAAGCTAAGAGCATAATTTGTGTCCCAAAACATTACTGCTTCAAGGCATTTTAGGTTGCTGTGCATTCTCCATAAAGTTTCGTTTTTCCAAATGAAATTATTAAATATTGTTCTATAAGATATTATGTAAATTTTCAAATAGAAATTAAATCCTTTTTCCTAAGACATACTTCTGCAAGTGAGCTCATTTTTTAAGTAATAATTACAAACAGTGTGTTCCTTTAGAAAGAAGAACAAGAAACCAACCAAGAGTCAGAGATAGAAATCGAGGGAGGGCGTGGATCAGAAAATGGACAGGACCATGAGCCATTCTGGTCCTGGCAAACAGAGGGCGTTGTCTTGGTAATGCTCTGCTTTTGGAAATGGCTGTCCTCAGAGAACTATTTGACAGTATTAAGTACTCTGAAATAAAACTGACTTTTGTTCAGATTTTCTGCTCAGCTTGCAAACTACTGATAATTTGGTCTCCTGGGCAGTTTGCTTATGAAGAGATACCATGAAGATATGACTTGTAAAAAGATAACATCCTATGCAGAGTCTGTTTTGGTTCTACGAGGCCTTCTGTTTGTCTTGATAACGTCCCTTGTCTTTTTCCCAAAGTCACACTGGGCTCCTCTCACTCATGTTTTCTGTCTCCAGATGTTAATACAGCCAGTGCTGGCAGACCTGGAAGACGTGTGACCTTCTCTAAGATGACTTTTTGTGACTTCTGTCTTAGCTGCCAAATGAGAATTTGAAGCGGAGTGCACAGAGGGCAATGTTATTTCCCACTTGTAGGAGTCAATAATCCCTGAGGAGAATGGCCATACAAACACAAGAAATCATAAAAAATCATGTTGCATACTGCAAGGACGTGAAATACTGTTAGTTTTGTAGGGTTTTCCGGAAGTTGAGAATAATTGAATGTCTTCTGTCAGTGCTTACAGATTGAATATACCTCGAGGCTGATACGTACTTTTAGGATTGGTGGGATAGAGTAAAACAGATAATTAAATATTAGTTCTTACTAAGTTTACTTTAGGAAGTATTCATTCTTAAAAATATTTATTATGTGAGGTGCTATGCCATCTGGTAACTGTGAAGAATCGTTAGGCGTATTTCTAATCGTCCAAAGCAGTGACTCTCAACTATAGATGGTTGTGCCCCATTGCAGCGACACTTGGCAATATTTGGGG
This sequence comes from Octodon degus, assembly GCF_000260255.1. Lineage (NCBI taxonomy): Eukaryota > Metazoa > Chordata > Mammalia > Rodentia > Octodontidae > Octodon > Octodon degus. The sequence continues at coordinate 21,054,632 of NW_004524577.1, forward strand.
AAATTTCTCAGTGTTCTAGTTGAGGAGTATTGATTGACATCTAGAAATACTTAGTGAGATTCATGGGTATTACAAAACATCACACAAGGCGTAGGAAGTTCTCTCCATCAAAGGAATATCAGCTCAGTAGTGCTGCAGTTGAGGAACATCGACCTAGGTAATTAGGACAAATAAAAATACGTTTTAGAATGACATGGTAGGATCTCTGACAAATACACAGGAAGTACTATGAAACAGCCTCCGTGGGAAGATAATTTACCCAATTGATATTTGTTTATTTCTATGATGCTTATGATATAGTGGTCCAGTAAATGTGGTAGTCTGAGTAAATCCTTTCCAGACTCATATATGTGGCATATTGTCACGTGAAGGAGTCTGGGATCTTTACAATGCATCCTTTCAGTTATCGCTGCACAGACTTCAAATTTATGATGAGAAACAGTTAATTGGCAACATGGAGAACATGAAATTAGATTAGAGGTTCAATGGACTTTTATTGACTTTTGGGAATGGTCAAAACATAGGTCAAATGCAGGTCAGTTTTATGTATCTCAATAGTCTATTGTCCTAGGACGTACTTAGAAAGTCTTATTGATGATGGCAACAAACTCTTCTATTTCCTGGATACTACTTGTTTTAAAATGAGAAAAGTAGACCAATACCAAAAGCCCTACAAAATTTTATGTTGAAGTAAGGGAAAAAGTGAAAACATAAAAGTTTAATTTAAACCACATGCTGAAATAAGAGAACTCATTATTGATTTTGTGTGTTCCTTTATTTCTTAGTGTTATTATTCTGGCTGTTAAGCATGAACAAAGTAAATTGTCTATAAAATTCACAATTTTCTTGATTTTTTATGAGAGGCATTCCCATTCTTCCCTTTTTCTTTAACTTTGGTCATTGAGGTAAAATACCCAAGAAGCCTCTACTTAGTCCATTGAGGAAGTGATCTCTTTGCTAGATGCTTAGAATATCAATTAGAGCAAGGCATGGTCTGGGCATCTGACAGAAGACTGGTTCCTGAGGGTTTAACAAGGGTACTCAGACAACCATCTTATATCCCTGAATTTCTGGAACCATCCTAATGCCTAATGCCTAGTAAGCCAAGCTATCGTTTCCATAAAGTATTTGTACCTGGCAGACCTTGTGGCTGTGTTACTGGGATATGGAGAACTGCGCTATTAATTCTCTTGAGGGGTCATAAAGAAACCTCAGTGATTATGAAGAGGTTGGCATAGTCGAAGGCATATTTGTAGCAGGAATATACATCACATGTTTAATAAAGAGTAACTCTTTCTCCTTTGGTTCCTTGGCACATCCTTGGGAGTTGGGATCATGGCTTCAGTCTAGAAAGACTTTAGAGGATATATTGAGAATGTGGGGTTTTATTTCACGTATAGTTCACTTCCCTAAAATTTAACATTGTGAGACTGACAGCAGGTTCTTGCTTCAGAATAATTCTGACAGTTACTCCAATGATTAAGTAGATTGAGGACAAGGAAAATCATAGAATTGAATAAAGAGGATATTGCAGTAGTTTGTGTGTGAACACTTTGAAATAAGCAAGATGCTGTTACCCACAAGAGATGTATTCAGTCAGCATTGCCAGCACAAATCGGAGAGATTGATGGTCAGTTAGATGTCAGAGTGAACAAAAAACAAGTGAGGATGATGCCATGGTTTTGTCTTGAGAGACATAGAAAATACAGAGTTGATTCAAGGATTGTTTTGAGAGTACAGATGGCTTCTGTTACCTGTGCAGTATTTAGGAAGAGGTTGGACCTTGGAAGGGAGGCTACAGTAGAATATTGGGATTTGAGAATTGCTCACAGCACTCAGTGGTAGTCCTGATTGGAAAATGAGGTGCATTAAAGCGAAAACAGGATGGTTCATAGCAGCTTAAGGAGAGGGTCTAGCATAAGAGACCAGGAGTCTAAAATTAAATTTAATTCAAGACATACCAAATGCTTTAAGGAGAGTGCTGTGTCAGGTGTCAGGATTGAAATAGAAGTCCAGGGACTGAAGGACAGATTCAAGTGTTGCAAAGCAGCTAACAGAGATAAAGGCTATTAAAGACCTTTCTGGCTGTGGCAACTAGAATGATACTAATATTGCTGGTTATTTTTGGAAATCCAGGACTGAACAGCAGTTTGAGGGGCTAAAGTAAGTGTATGGGTGGGTTGCTGTTTACTTGAAATTATTTCCGGTGAAACATAGCTATCAAATGTTTTATGCTTGAAAGTTTTGCTTCTGTCAGATTTCGTTGTTTACATCTGAGTGATTTCTGTTTACAGCCAAAGATAGGTATATATACTCAAAAGTAGAAGAGGGATATATAAATGAACTTTGGGCTGATCTTATCCTTCTATTCAATTTAGAGAGGGAAGGATTAGGATAAAAAATGTTCAGTGTTTCCCCCAGTGTGCACACAGTTGCAAAACTCAACCTGGGATTAGTCTCCAGATTCCTGATCTGGTAAGTTATCCATTACTCCGTAAACAGAAAGATAGAGGTCATTTCTATGCAGCGAAAAACAAATGAGCTGTGTCATTGCAAAAATGTTCTGTATGGTTTGTTGCCATCTGTCTTCAAGCTCAATCTGGACTCCCAGGAGTTGACACTGCTGAGTTGCATTTAGATGGACCACGTGGGCAGAGCATGTAAAATCTTTTATTTGGAGAGTCTGGTCATCTTCGTATATGGAAAATAGAAGCTTGAAAATACCTCGGACAAAATTAAGACTCTAGAGCTATGGACTTTAGGGGCTCTGACCTTGCCGTCCTTATTTGGGAGAGTCTGGACTTGTGAGGTTTTGTTGTTGTTGTAGACATGCATAGTCTCTGCATGGTAGCGTGCTGTGAGAGGTTACACACTACGTGTTGCTTTTAGGAGGAAAAAGTACAGAATAGTCCGAACTCTGGGATGGAAGAATTCAGGTAACCTGAACTCTAACTGAACTGTAATATCACGTGCCTGTGAACACTTCACACTGTCAGGGACATAGTTTCCTTTGCGGACGAAGGCAAGGGTGAAATATGAAGTATGTGGAAGCCCTCTGGAGATTTCTGTAAGTTACACCACACAGATTTTGGTACTTTAATGTCTTTGTGTCCTTACCACATATCCATGCTCTAGCCTTTAGAAGCACCTGCGTTTTATGACTCCTAGGGTCTTAATTCCCTTTCAGCTTTGCCATTCAGTGGTTCTCTAATAAAAAAGATTCATAGTTGGTAGTTTTGTAGGTGCTTGTTTTTGGAATAATGATTAACTATGTTGAAAATGTAAAAAGATGGCCCTAAAACTCTACCCAATAAAAGGAAAATAGATGCAGAGATATACTGAGGTATTTTCTAGACCTGTTGTTTGTTACCCATAATGATACAGTTGAAACTTCGGGGAAGTGAATTTAAGAGCAGAACTTAAGAATCCTTTAAGATAGGAGCTACATGTCATTAAACGGAATTAAGGTTGTATAGTAATTATCAACTGAATTGCATCAAGCTATGACCAAGAGGCTATTCTTTCTTGAATGCTTGTTTTTAAACCTCATCTTCGAACTAGTTTGTACAGAGTTTATTAAAAAAGCACAAGATGTGTACAGAGAATTGTGCTGGTACATTCTAATTTAGCATGCTGTGAGAGGTTAGCATGCTAAACATTGTTTTTAGAGGGAGAATATAGAAAACAGTCAGGACTCTAGAGTGGATCTCAGGTAACCTGAATTCTAAAAGGTAATCTGGGTTATTCCTTGACAAGTCAGTTTTTAAGTGACCATTTAAGGACTCACTATAACTCTGTGTTTTGTTTTGCAGGAATTCTCTTTATTTACCTATAACTAGTTCATAAGATTTTTATTAATATAGAACATTGAGCTCTTGTGTCTAAGAGGCGTTCCTTGGAAATCCAAATGCCACATTAAAAAAAAATAGAAAATGAATGCTGAGAATTCTTCGTATGAATTCACTGAAGTGTACCAGCTGACAGCAAGTTTTTCTGGGTGATAAAATGGTTGTCATCTCAGTCAGATGATGCAAAACAATTCTCCAGAGTCCAGCTGAATTTCTTCACCAGATATTACTGTTGAACTTTGAATAGTTTCTGAAAATGACATAATCAGGCACTTGTTTGTCAGAAGCCTAATACCAATTTTTTCTCTTTTATTTTATCTGGGCATTTTTATTGAATTTTACTTGAGTTAATTTTTCTTGTTCTTCTGTGAGACTAGCATTTTACTTGTAAGTTTCACTCAAATTGACATTTTGGTGGTTTAACACATTAATAAATTTTGTGAAAAATAGGCCCTGTTCTTTGAAAAATAAAACATTGACAGAGTACACTAGGGGGACATTTCAAATTGCACTTGATGTCCTTTGTAGCTTGATAGCATATTTACTGGTGTCTGGTAGCCCCCAAAGCCATACTTTCCACTCCGGGTCCAGATGAGGTCTGACAGTGTTGCAGTCCATCTTAGTGTGTCTAGATTAATGTATGCAAGCTGAGTTCTTAGCAGCCTGTGAGCACGGTGCAGTGTCATCTCCCAGGCTGACTGTATGGGGCCAAAAAGTGCTCTCTTAAAGGCTCAGTCGATAGAGAAATCTTTTCCATTGACACTGAAGTTTCCAGACCACTCAGTCTTATTTGCTGTGCAGAATATTTTATTTTACAAAGAAATCACACGTATGCTTATAAACATTTTCGTGGCATAGTTCCAGGCCTTCTTCTAAATTATACACATGCAGATGTATAAGTAGACACTGATATAAATGAAAACATAGATGAATATAGTGGCGATCTATACATCTTCATCTCATGTTTCCTGATAGTGTCTTTCATGGCCTAGTCTATTATTAGCCTTGTTTTGCAGATGAAAAATGGAGTGACACGGAGGTTATGTCATCGCCTGATGTCACCTTGTCGGCAAGGAGAGAGCCAAAGCTGCACAGGACTGCTCAGGTCTAGGGTCCTCAAACCTCCTCAACAAACTGTGCTGTGCACCGTGCACACGCATGAGCAGAGGGTTCTGTCTAGTGTTGTCCCTACAGGCACTATGCGTACCGGAAGTTCTTGCTTAATGGTAATTCTCTGTATACTATTTTTGTTCACAATGAGACATGCATATATCTTCCCCTTTCCCACTATTAAAAAGCTTAGATTAGTTACTCTGGTATAAGCAAGGAATTTAGAAGATATAAAGATATAAGAATAAAAGTATGTGAAAAGCAAGTGAATTGAAAATATTTTGGGATTATCAGGTGAAATAAAAGCCGCAGTTATAGAAGTGGTACTGGTCCTCCTGCGGGAGTTCTTCCTCTGCCCGTTACCCTGCTCTGCACGACCTTCTTAGACGTGGAGCTCCTGCAGTAGCTCATCTATGTAGGTGTAGCGTCAATACAAAAGGCTTCTGGGTAAGTGATTAGTAAATTCTGGGATCCCGTTAAGATGTGTGATTGTGAACTTAATACTTCCTAAGAGGACCTTTAGGACAGTAAGGGGCTAAGAAGCCATGTGGCGTCTCATCCCAAGGAGTGGAAATGTGGAGCCCCCCATGTCACCCAGGAGCAGGATGGGCACTGCGAGATCAGGCCAGAATGCAGAGAGAGGCAAGGGGCGCCGCAGAGTAGATCCTCGGGGATTTCACTTGCTTCTGCTGCTGTGTAGCCTGAATTTTGTGGGGGCTTTTGTGCACTCTGGCATGCAGCTAAAGGCACTGAGCCAGCCTGGGTCCTGTATAAGTCCCTGAGAAGCACTTTCCCATACAATTTACAGAATCAGGGCCAAAATTTCATTGTTGTTGTGGGGTTGTTGCAATTACAGTCTCTATTATGGTGGCACTTCGCACAACAGCCACCCTCAGTGCTATGCTGAGGGAAGCCGAGTCAGATAATGGCTTTTCTCCTTGCTTTATTGATTCTCCATTTACAAATACACAGCTTTTTCTATATCCCTACACTATAGATCCCATTTCTAGATGCCAGAGATCTAGTGTGCCAAGTTATAAACCGGTGAAGTGCTCTGGTCAGCTCTGTGGCTATAAAGATGAATAAGAAATTGCCTTTGCCGTAGAGAGGTTTACAGTCTGGCTGCAAAGCACGCTTAAAAAGAAAATGGCACCTGCTACTTGGAAATGAGGCTGTATTTTATTTCATTTGTCTCCGTAGTTAAATATTGAAATGCTGAAAACTGAGACCAGGGTCTCACTCTTCTGTTTTTGTTATATACACATCAGACTCTCCCCTAACCAAATCAAATAAATACATGAATTCTCATGCCAGGTTAAAGGTACTCTAAATTAATATTAAAAATTCAAGTACATTTTTACCCAAAAAGAGTCAGGTTAGTTCATATAACTCATTTCAGTCTTTCAAACTTGGAGACGCATCATTAGAATTTGATGAAGTATTATAAGAGTGAAGTTAATTCATTAAGAATAGCGTCATTTTATGGACATGTAATTGATTAAAATCTGCGTTTTTCTTAGGCAGATGCAGAGGCAGGGGGTTTGATCCCCAGCCTGCTGTGCCGTCCCCACCCCCAGGGCATGCTGAGACAATGATTGAGGCTGGGCATGGTGGCGCACACCTGTAATCCCACTGCTGGGGAGGCTGAAAAGCAGGAAGGCTCATTGCAAGTCCAATCTGTGTAGTGAGACCCTATAGACCCTATATTAAATACATTTTATATATTTCTATATGGAACTTATTTCTATATGGAACTTAAACACCAGGATGCTTCTCTGTTTTGGCATTAGCATCTTTGCATGGGCAGTATAGCTCAGTGGCACCACACCTGCCTGACAAGCACCAGGTCATGAATTTGCTTCCTGGTGCCAAAAAAAGAAGAACGAAATAAAGTTAGCACCTTTGGTGGAATTATGAGAGATGGGCACTACACATCCAATACAGATGATAATTCAGGCAGTGTGGAGCCAGAGAATGGATTAGGAAATTGGCACCTCAGTACTGAAGCGATCCGCATGGAGATAATTCACATGCAACAAACTCTTAATTATTAAAATCTGAGAAGTATGTTTACTGTATTCTTCTATTCTTTTGCCTATTGCTGGGCTCATTCTTCATACAGTTGGGTATGTCTGAACAAAGCTAAAGGTAAAACTCAAATGAGTCAATTCCAGAATTTTATCAAGTCAGTTGTAAAGAGAGTTAATGGTGAAAGACAGTAAAACTAACAATTCAAATGAGACTTTAAAATTATTTAAAATTATTAATATGCTGAGTTGTAAAAGGCTCAAGTCAACAACTTTGGACAATTTCCAGTTGTGCTGGTAATTCGCTGGTAGCCTTCATTCATGCATGAGTACAGCAGTTTTCAGTTAGTTTTAAGTCTTTAATTAGCTTTTATTCTAGAGATTAATCTCCAGATTGCAACAAGTGCTAATCTCCAATATCAGTACTAGCTTTAATATTAAACATAGGCATTCAGGGTTTCATTCCAAAAGACAGACAAAATGCATGGCTATTTAAAAAGGAAAGGAAAGCTTCTTTAGGGAGGAAACAAAAAAATTAATGGTGTTTTCTGATGTATAGTGCAACAGTAACTAAATCTAATGTATTTGAGCAGGTTTAAGACATCTTTTAGGAAAAGGATCCAATGTAGTTTTTTTCCACAACTATGCTACAAGCGAAAAAGACTTCACACAATGTTAGATTAATCAATTTTTATTTAGCCAATTATATCTAATTCTTTTCTCTTGATAGAATGTTTTCCAAATATTTCTATGTTCTCATGTTTTCAACTGCAGATCAGTTCAATTACATACTGTTTTAATGTTTTCCCAAACAATATTTGATTTAAATTATTTTTATTTGATTTGTTAATAAGAAATATGCACAATAAATTAATGAAGTTAGATAAACTATAATGTATTCCTGTTCATTGTATGACATGGATTCCCTCATGTCAAAACAAGTACAGCTCTGGGCGTGGTGGCTTGGTGCTTCTAGTCCTAGCCTCCCGAGGGAGGATTACTTGTGCTCAGGAGTTCAAGACTTCCCTTGATGGTTCTCTTGTGGGTCTCTGTGACCAGAAATCACACCGTCTAGCTATTGCTTCAGACCAAAATCCCAAATGTGAAAAGTTTTCATCAGTAAATATTTAGGGGACACTTCTGACAGGCTGCACACCACTTTCTGGGCTTTCACGCAGGAGGAAAGAGCTGCCTTATGGGAGTTCATCTCTTAGTGGCCAGGGGCCAATGAGAAATGGATCTGTCGAGTAAATTGATACATTTTACCAGCTGGTGATAAGTGCTATGAAGAGAAACAAAAGGGAGCAGGAAAGGTGTTGCTGGGAGCAGGAATGCAAGTTGTAGTGGAGAGGCTAGGAAGAGCTTTACAAGGGGGTTTATTGAGAGCAAAGACCGGAAGAAAACCAACTGAGCCAGGCTGATGGCTGAGCTTAACTGTGCCCATTGGATGCAACAGTGAATCCCCAAGGTGCTGTACATGGTTCCAGGGCAAAACCTGAGGGGATGTGACTGACCTTATCAGGTAGCAGAAGTTACATTTTAGTTCTATAAGTCTTGCTTTAACTTGGTCTTAGCCATCCAGCATAAAAGTGTAACCATGAGGTATAAAAATAAAGCTATATTAATATGCTGAGCTGTAAAAGGCTCAAGTCAACAACTTTGGACAATTTCCAGTTGTGCTGGTAACTCAGTACTGCTATGGACTGTTGGACTACTATACTGGGTTATTTTGCTGAATTCAAGTACCTACAATATTTAGACTGGCATCAAGTATGAAAAGGTCCTTTAAAGACTTCTCCAAATACATCTTCTCTAATAGCAATGGAACACCCATCTCTGACAAAACAAACCAAAAAGGGGGGTACAGATAAAGGACTGTTTTGTAGTGAAAAAAAAATATATGTATGTATAAGATAGGATAGATAAACAGCTACTTTCTCTTAGTTCAGTGAGAAGAAAGGTTTGTACTAATATTGTGTAGACAAGATATCATGTCTACATCTTGTCCTCTGAATAACTACTCTAAGACAACAATATGCAATGTATTAACTATAACTGTCCTGCTAACCTTTTTTGAAACTGTTTCATTGCTATTTTATCTTTTTCTCATAAAAATGAATTAAAAAATTAAAATAGATAAAAATGTTGCTTTTCTTTTCGAACAACAGTAACAAAAGAAGCAACAGTGAGTGCAGATATTCAGCGGGGTAAGTTCTGGGCCTTTGGGGCGGGCGGGAAGGCTGCTGCGCTCCTGGCAACCCATTAAGAGGAGGAGAGCAGGGTAGGCCGGTGTCAGTGGTGCTGGCATTAGCACATCTGTGGCTGTTCCCCGAGTGAAATGGGGATGGACTGGAGGGTTGACTGTTCTGCCCGGTGACATGCGGATGGACTGGAGGGTTTTGTGCCATGATGTGACATTGTCTGCACACATTGTAAGTGGAACTGAAGTTGGTTTGGCAAAGGGGGAACAAAGGAGACATCAGGGTGGGGGAATAAAGGAATGTGCGAACTGTGAAGCTGGGGAGAAGGTAGTGGAGAGGGTGCGAAATGACTGTGTCTAACTGTATTTTGAAGGAGGAGCCAGCAGGAGGCCCTGAATGTGTAAATAAACACTGTGAAAGTAAAAGCACTGCCAAGAATGGGCTTGAAGTTGAAAAACTTAATAATGTAGTTGCTGTTAATAAAACAAGGAAGACCATAGGAGCAAGAATTTTGCAGGATTACTATTATGATTTGAGTCATAATAAATATGTAATGGGTATTTCACATTCAGATAACAGCTTTTCTTATACCTATTTGAGAAGAAAGCTCCAAATAGAGATAAAAATAGGAAAGTTATCAATAACTGTTCAGGACTATGAGATTGTATGCTCTTCCCACGATAAAGAGGACACGCGCAAGTAGAGGTTCCAGAATTGTGATTTCCAACATCCCAAAATAACATTTTTGGAGGATGTGAAGAGTGAACGGTAAAGGAGACTGACGCGGTCGCATCAGGAAGTTGGAGAACTAAGTGTGTGGTGTCCTGCGTGCTGAGCAAGGAGAGGGAAACACTCAATGTGAAACCCTCAATGTGAACAAATATTTTAGATTCTGCTGCAGCCTTGTGAAGGAGGGCAGATCACTGCTCACTAGCTGAGGAACAGAGTGGTCCCTGACGATATCACCAGCTCACTTCTGGTGCAGTTTTAAGAGGCAGAAGTGTGAATGACTGCAGTGGAAGAGAGGGCTTGAGAGCACCAAGTCAAGTCAGATCCTTTGAGGGACTTTGTCGGAAGAGGAGCAAACAAATGAACTGGAAGTCGGCAAAGCCTGCGTGACCAGGTGCACATTCTAAGAAGGGTTAGAATGCTTTAATAGGCTGAGGAGAATATGTTATAGAGAGAAAAGAAAAGATGATGTAAGCACTGAAGAGACTGCCAGCTTCTTGGTAAGTAGGTGAGGGATGGGGCTTGTACACACCGGGGGGCCTCTCCTCCAAAGAGCTTGGAGTGAGATGAGAGGTGCCACGTTGTGTGGTGGGAGAAAGGTAAGGAGTGGGTGAGAGATAAAACCTAGGAGAAGGCTATTCTCTTCTAGTTTGTGCAGGAAAGTAGCTGGGAGTGAGTATCAGAGATCTTGAGGAGCTTCAGCTGTTGCCAGGGCAGATACTAGGGCCATGAAGGAGAGGCAGAGTGGAACATAGTAGTTGACTAGGCAAATGGCTTTTCCTTCCTTGACTGACTTTTTTAAAAATCTGTTTTACTAAAAACAATCCAAAAAATAAAAAAATAAAAAATAAAAAAAAAAAATAAAAACAATCCAAAGCGTGTTCATATATTCAAATGGTAAATTAATTATTAACAGTCATCATCCAACCATCTATGCCGTTCATTATAGAGTTTAAACTATCAATCAGTTAGATTCATTCTGTTGCCTGTTCGGCTGTAATTAACTTCCTAGGCTTTTGTTTAACTTCCTGGACTACAGGAAGCAAGAGGTGTAGTTTGTTAAGAGAAATGCTCACTTAAATTTTCAAGATACATCACCAGCAGTTACAGCTGTAGGAGGCTAGTACCAATTAGGGGAAGTAATAGAGCTACATGAAATTTCCTGACAACTAATTTTTCAGTTACTCTACACTTGATTGGACCCAACTTTCTCCAATTCTGTGGATTTCTGCTAATTAATAAAGAATTCCTTTCAAAACAACCCTCAGGGTTTATTTTAGGGCATTGAAGTTTGTTTTATGTTCTGTTAATAATTTTGTACAGTGATGCCAACCTATACTGAGAAATGGAAAACAAATACTAAGAACAAACAGGAAAATTATTATGGATAATCTAATTATGTTAAAATCAACTTGCAGTAGTAACCTTTGGTGAATATGTGGCAGAATGGTAGATTTTGAGCTAGATACCCCTGTTTTCGAAGCATCCCATTTGGCTAGTGAAAATGAATCATACATTTCATAGGAACCCTGTCCTTGTATGGACCACATTGTCTGTGTTAATTTTTCCATATTATTTTTTTTTAATTTGCTTTTACCTTTCCAAGTAATCTTTTCATGACATTATGTACGAGTTAAACAATATGTAGTTATCCACATTGTATGCAAAACTATCTTCATTGTATCTATCAGAAGATATGTTTAATATTTTACAGAATTTAAATTGGAACAAAACCTTCTTTTTTCTGTTCCCTAGCAAAGATTAATGGAGTCTGTAGGAAACGCAATACGGAGATGACCTGTGTAGGTCACGCCAGTCCTTTGTGGGACACTTACATCCTGCTCCCTTTTTCTATAAAATGCAGACGACGATCCTCAACTTAGGTGCAAGAGATGAGAAGCTAAGTTTTATTTTTATATTTCACAAAAATGAAATATTTTTCTAAGATGAGAAAGGGAGCAGAAGATTAGAGGGTGAATTTAAAAGTTTTTAACGTAATCATTATTTTGAAAGATTCCAGCGTGTATAAAGTTTGAGAAAAAATTTTATTAGTTTTATTTGACAGGAAAAATACAAGGAATGCACACATGTGTGCTTGTGCGTGCGTGCGCGCGCGCACACACACACACACACACACACACAAAGTCATACACAAAATCATGATGTCCAGCATCTACATAGAGCTTACTATGTGTGAACCTTTGTTTTTAGTGTTTGTGTTTATTAACACGTTTAATCTTCAGGAAAATGTTGCAGATGTTCTCTTTATACACATCCTACAGATTGCAAAACTGGACGTAGGAGATAAAGTAGCTATTGTCCGGTCTTCTGGCTGTCAGGTGGCAGAGCTGTGTTTTAACCCAAGCAGGCTGGCTCTTTCACCACTGTGTATGCTGTCTTTTCTATTATAGCCTTAAACGTGGAACCTTATATCCAACTGGCTTATTAAGTGACATTGTGAATTTTGGGAGCTACTTCCTTAGCACTTAAAATTTACTTCTGTTGATGAATTTTTCTTTTTCCTTTTTTTTGTGACTGGTTTCACTATGTAGTTCAGGCTGTCACTGAACTCATGATATAGCCCAGGATGGCTTCAAACTCTAGCAATCCTCCTGCCTCAGCTTCCTGAGTGCTGAGATCACAGATGTACACTATCAAGTCCAGATGTTGAAATAGTCTTTAAATAAACGTGTTCATTTCCTATTTTTATTTCTTAAGTAGTTTAGCCAACTGCCAATTCCCATATCGTTTTTCACAGTGACTGCATTTTTCTTTAAGGAAAACATGAGAAAGATCACAGTAATTTTGAATCCAAATTCCTTTCTCAAAAGTTTAAAGGACTGAATATGCAAATATGTGCTGTATGAAGAATTTGGTCTGAAAAATAAAACACATAGCAACACGTGCTCTGAAGAGCTTGTGTAATTATGATGCTGTTCACTACTGTTGCTTTGCAAGTAACTTTTGAAGAAATCCTAGAAGATAAATTGCTTGTTCTTTCTTTGCAGTCTTGTCACAAATTGTTGCTCATGAGTAGCTTCTTCATGAGATAAAATAGCTTCAAATTCAGCACACATTGTGGGTTCCTCAAGTTCTAATTAAGCACATTCTTTATATATTTTATCTCAGCATAAATGTCTGAATGAAGATTCAAGCCTGTCCAATGGCAGATGATACATATTTTTAAAGGAAATTTGACAGATTTTCTACTTCCTCTGGGACTTGACTCTGACAGAGGGGAAAGAGAAATAGAAATTCGACCTAAACCCATCATTCTCAGCAGAAAGTTTCATTTTTTGAGAAAGGAGTTGGAGTAGTTGATAAAGGAGAAATGTACACTTGGCCAATTAGAAATTACCTCATTCTTATGCTTCTTGCCTCTGTGTCTGACGAACAAGTTACTGTGGATAAAAAGATGATAAAAAAAAAAATACTGGCTACCTACGTATCCTGGGAAGTTTAATTTGAAATAATGGATATAACTATGTGCAGTGAAATGTATCCAAGGTGTGGTTACTGTTATTTGAAATAACAGAGATGTCAGCATTTGCCTGCTATGTTTTGTACTCAACAAATGCTAAGGGGCTGGGGAGATGGCTCAGTAAAATAAGTGCTTCCCTGCTAAGTGCAAGGGCCTGAGTTCAATTCCTGGTTCTGCCCCCACTGCCCCCCCCAAAAAAAAGCTGAGTTACTCTAAAATATTAAACAAAGTCTTCAGATACATTATGATGATGAAATATCCATATAATATTCTAATTACTTGTTGTCTTCACATATGAAAATAAACTAAACACTAGTGTGGGACTTCAAAGATTTATTTCACATGATTGTGGAGGATAGTTTTTATTCTTAAAGACTCAGTATTTCATCAAATATTATAAAGATGTATTGTTTGTTGTCCCTAAAAACAACTGTTTTACTTCCACTTTCTGGCGTTGTATAGCACTTTTAATGCTTATTTTTACAACTCAATCAATTACCAGATATAACTACATATTTTTTTCTGATACAACTAGACTGAGCCCTTTTTATCTATTGAATAAAGTGCTCATATATTTATTTAGCTCAGAAAAAAAGAACTGCTACTGCTGTGAAATATTTAATATTCATGCGCTCTCTTTCAGTTCCTTCTTCTGTAGTTGTGGTTATTTGATGGTTAGACTGCAGACGTTTATCTGCCAATTCTCATTTGTTTGTTCATTTCCATTTTCCTTCTGGTCTTCTTTCAAAGTGTTAATGATCAGAAAATGACAATTCTCCCTTCAAGTTTTATCTTTGGCTGGCCTCAGTTGTGGAACCTGAGTCTTCACTCTGTCTTTCGTGTGCACAGATGTTCTCTGCAGTGATGGGTTTTGAATTCCTTTGCTGCTTCATTTCTTTTTCTGCTTATAATAGTTCCTCTTCCAGTAGTTCTGCATCATCAGATGTGTTCAATCTCTTTAGGCTTATCTGTCTTTGCCTATTAACTGGAGTGTATGAATGTGAATCTTCATTTTTTCTTCCTTTAAAGTTAGCTCTGGGAAGATGGTTGAGTTATATGAGTCAAGGAGAACTTGGCTTATAAACCTCCAAAGAGGAGGAAAATGCTTGAAAAGTAATAAAAATATACATGCAGTTTTATGTGTCCATTAACATGTAATTAATTTTAAATAATATGATACTTAGAACTTTCCAGAAAGATATAAATTACAAGCATTTATTTATTTATTTTTTCTCTATTTTAAGGAAGGGTCTACAGGGTGTTAAGGGTCTCACTATTTGATCGGACTTTAAGTGATTCTCCTCTTTACAGCTTGCCAAGAGCTGGGATTTCAGGCGCGCACCACCACGCCCAGTCTCATTTGCCATCTCAGCATGCCTCAGGGGTGGGGCTGGCATGGCAGGCCGGGGGATCGACCCTGGCCCCTGCGCCTACTTGCAGGTGCTTTAATCTGCTGAGCTATATGGCCAGCACAAAAGGAGCATTTATTTTACACCAGAAACTATAATAGGGAAAACAGGTTTACTTATAAATTGCTAATAGAAATGATAATTGTGATAACCTAAATTTTTCTTGAAAGTAGTCTGCAGTGTACTAAAATCTAAAAGTCTCAATGTGGATGATGGAAGGTATATTTGTGTAGAGTCATTTAATCATGGAAAACAAATGGCCAATTGTTAGTCTGGATAAATAGTGTTTGTTTGGTTATGATTTGAGAGCTGAGTCAAGAGTTGAGCAGGGTGAACTAAAAGAAGGAAAACATAACAGTTTTATCTGTGAGGCTCCTTTCTTATTCATTGCTTTTTAAATAAAAAAAAGTACATTTCATTTTGTTAAAATATAGAAATGGATCCACATGGCTGCTGCTTCTTGAAGCCATGGGTGAGTGGTCACACTGGTGTGTAAAACAGCATGACTGGCAATTCCCTTGTGGAAAAGCATCCAAAAGAGTAAAAGAAGGTCCAGAAGATGTATTTGCACATGCACTTCCATAGCAGCCTTATTCCACCACAAGATGAGAGTAACCGAAATGTGAATTGAAGGATACGCAACATGGAACACACATACATGTGGCGAGCTCTCGGTGCCCTGAAGACTGTGCCACAGTAATCCATGTTGCACAATGCCAGTGGGCCTTGAGTGTGCTGGTTCACTCAAATAAGCTGGCCACAAGACAGTGAAAACTGTACAATTCCACTTCCATGAGTTATCTAAACTAGTCAAATTCATAGCAGGAAAAGTAGAATGAGGGTTGCCAGGGGCTGAGAGGTGGCCCATTTTATACATAATGTATTTGATACATTAACGGGTGTAAAATGGAAAGCTAACAAAATTACAGAAATCTGATTCACAGCAATGTGAATAGATTTAGCACTGTGAAATGTTTCATTTAAAAAACAGCTAATAGCATACGTTTTGTGTTATTTGTTTTTGTAAGAATGAAAAAAACACTGTGTACCCTTCCATCTTTCCTCAGGACTTTTGTGCATAATTATGTATGTTTTAGTATATATAATTATATTTAAATAAATATTCATTATGCTTATATATCTGATATGTAAATATATGTACATTTAGAATATGCTCATAAATATACCTATCTATGCACACCTGAGCATACTCATAAATATGTAGTAGATATATGCTCTTACATCCATCTAGTTACTGTCTTCTTCCCAGTGCTTATTTTGAGCTGCTCCCGTCCTTCCTTGTGCCCTTCCCATATACTACAGCTGTCCATCCAGCCTGGTTATCACAGTTGTAACAAGTGTGATGTTGATGATTATAACCATACAGTTTGGGCAGCATGCTCTTTAGTGCAGCCTACTTTGCATCATCTACTAATGGGCTACATGGCTGGGGAGACAGCTCAGCGGCTTAGGTGCCTGCAGGGTTAGCACAAGGCCGTGAGTTTAATCCCTGGTACAAATCAAAACAAAAAGACAACACTGCTACAGTGGACCACTACGCACATTTCCTCATAACTGTGTCCCACAGTGGAATTCTGGATCACAGATACAAACAGTAAAATTTTCTAATTAAAAAAAAAATTAATACTGCCAAATTAACCTCTAAAGAGCTTAAGAATTTCCTGTCTGCCATCACTCCGCCATTTTGGATAGAATCAGTTTAAATAATTGATTGACAAAACTTCAAAGTTGTGGCTACTGTATTTTCAAGTGTGTCATATCTTTGTTTTAATTAACCTTTCTTTGATGTTTGCTGAAGTGAAATCTCATATTTGTAAGTGATTTATATTTTTTTCTTACTTCATGCACTTAACTCATTTCTCCTTTTTTTGGTTAGATTACTACTTTCCTTGTATTGATTTCGAAGACCTTTGTCTATAACTTTGTTTAGAAATAATCTTGCTCAGGCTGGTAAGATGGCTCAGTGGTCTAAAGCACCTACTTAGAACAAGCTTAGCAAAGCACAGGGACTGCAGTTCGATTCCCCAGCACCACATGCCAGCCAGCCCCGCCCCTAGGTGGGCTGAGCTGGCCACACACACACACAATAAATAAACTTAAAAAAAGAAATAATCTTGCTCTTTAAGTGCTTATAATTTATAATTAAACATATAATTTTCTTGAAGTAAACATGATAGCACAATGTAGTCAGAATCTTGTTTTCTCTCTTGCACAGCTCCTTGAGCTATGTTGAGTGACAGGCATGTTTTCCCCCTGGCCTTTAGCTTTCTCTCTTTCATAAAAAAGTTGTTTTCTTTTATCCCTTCCTGTTTCTGGCAGAGCATTTTATTATTTATGGCATTTATTTTTTTAATTTTTTATTTACTGAGTCAGGGTCTCACTCTGCAGTTCAGGCTGGCCTTGAACAACTGTGTAGACCAGGTTGACCTTGACCTCATGGTGATCCTCCTGCCTCAGCCTCTCAGTGCTGGATTACAGGTGTGCCACCATGGCCGGCCTCTGTAGACATTTTCTTGTGTATTTTTTCCCCAGACTCTCAAAAGCATGCACTTTTTCTTTAGTAGCTCTCTGACTCAGGTTCTTTTTAGGAATATTTGTATTTTATTAGCACTCTTTGAAGATGGTATGATCTCCACCCCTCTAATATTTCCATCCATATCCTTAATCGCTTTGTCCATCTCCTTCCCCTCAAGGACTGCTGAATGTGCTCAGTTGCTGGGTAATTGTGCTTTTGAAGCAGAGCACATCAGTCATGAAAGTGCAGGCCCAGGATAATCTTAGGATGCACACGGCTGCTCTCTCTGAAGGCAGTGTGGGCCAGTCGAGATTTCCTCAGGCATCTGTGAGGAACATGACAGGGAGTGAGCATTGGAAATTAAAAAGAAAATCAGCTTTGGTGAATTGCATGTGATACATGCAGTTCTCTCTATGAATTTTCTTTAATATATATATATATATATATATATATATATATATATATATTTGGTACAGGCTCTTACTGTGTAGCCTGGTCTCCTAATGATCCTCCTGTTCTGAGCCTCCCCAGTTCTGGGCTTACAGGCGTGTGCCACCACGCCAGGTCTGGTGACTATCCCAGTGTGCCCAGGGGCAGGGCTGTTGAGGTGTGGTACCAAGGATTGAACCTGGTCCCAACACTTTCCTAAGCAGGCTTAGTCCGCTGAGTTGTCTCACAGGCACAGTGTATGAATGTATTTGTACGTACACACAAACAAAAAAACCCACTGTGCTTTAGATATAAAAGTATTTTCCTTTAATCAGAAAAAGAGCTGGCCTGGAGATCTTGTCCTTATGCTGCTGACCCACCTGTGTGATTGCTCCGGCTTATATGGGCAGGAGAATATCGTCGTGTGTGCTTGGCCTCTGTGATGCTTTTCAGAAAGCCAGGAATTGTCTAGACATGTATGCTGAGGAGCAGAACTAGTGAAATCACCCAGCATCAAATGCTTAGGTAGTGTTCATGTCTATAGCAGAGTTTGTGCTAATAAGTAAACTAATTAATAACTTTGTTGCTGTGTGCAGTCAGCTGCCTTTTAACTCTTCTTCTTTGTCCATTTGAACCTATAGAATCAATTTCCATGCTCAGAAGGAACCTGCTGGAACAGATTCCGAATCTGCACATCCCATTTCCATATATGTTAGCATAATTTATTTAACTACTGTAAGTGGAATCGTTTTATCCAATTGCTTTTGCAAATTTGGCTCTAAACATAAAGTAGGAAAGAAGATTGATATAAAAGTGTGAAATGGAAGAATCGTTGAATAGTTTATGGGAGATTATGAAATCTTGAAATGTCAGAATTATCCAGTTGAGAGTTTTCTTGGCAACAAAATGCTTGCAGCCTTCAAGTTACCATTTGACAAAAAATAGCATTAGCAGTGTGGGTATTTCATTGGTGATATGGCATATAAATTAGCCCTGCATTGTAAAGTTGAATAAAAGTGACGAGAAATAATGACATCATGATTATGTTTTGTGCCAATCTGAAGTTATCTAAAAATAATCTTGATTATCAAATCAATGTTATTAAATTTTATGTCATCAGGGCCTAATGGTGATAATTACCTGTTCTACATGTTTGTGGCAAGAAATGTTGCATGGCTGCAGGATACAGAACGAAGGATTCTAGGAGGCCAGGTGTGGTGGCTCACACATGTAATGCCAGCACTGTGGGGAACCTAGTGGCAGGATTGCACATCTGAGCCCAGCTGGAGGTTGTGGGGGGGCTTAGTGAGACCCTGTCTCATAGAAACAAAAAGAATTTGGAAGTACAGCTCCGTGTGAACATCGCAGGTTCAATGCCTAGTATTGAAAAAAACAAAGACAAAGAAAAAGACCCTATGACATTCTAACTTAAGGACTGTGATAAATAATGCATAAATCAAAATAATCAGAGTATGCCTTTCACACCTAACACTTTTGTAACCCCCCTTTTTTTTGGTGGAACCAGGGATTGAACTCAGGCCCTTGCGCTAGACAGGCAAGCGCTTATTCTACTGAACCATCTCCCCAGCCCCTGTAGCCCATGTTTTTAAGCACCAGAAAAGGTACATGCAGTGACATTCATGATCCTAAAGTACCACAACTCCAAAAGCACAATCTGAAGCCAAAAATACCCATTAAATTGTTTATACTTATAATTGAAGAATTAACCCTTTCATGGATTCTTCTAAATGTCAGGTAGTTGTTAGCCCTTATACAGCTTCTCTATGTTAACTAAAATATTAGATAAATGAATATTTTATGATCATCCAGAGAAATTCTTTTTTTTTAATGTATTTAGTACATGGTCTACAGGGTCTCTTTGCACAGATTGGACTCAGTGATCCTCCTGTTTGCAGCCTCCCAAGTGCTAGGATTACAGGCCCACACCACCACGCCCAGTCTCAATGGCTGTCTCTGTGCCCCAGAGGTGAGGCCGGCAAGGCATGCCGGGATCGAACCCAGGTCCCTGCATCTACCTAAGCAGTCTCTTTAATCCACTGAACTTTCTAGTCCGCAGAGAAATTCTTAAAAATTTAAAATTTTAGCAGCTATATTATGAAACTAGACTTGTTGCATTCAAACAATTAACACTGATACCATGAACATAAATGATACCATAAGTATCTGCGTATTTTGTAGTAATCAAAACATTTCACTTTTTAAAAAACAAGGATTAGGGTATTTTATATTTAAGTTAGTATTGAATTTATGAACTTTCATTAAGCATTAAGTTTTCTTGTGGTCAGTGAGTTGTTCCCAAAGCTTTTTCATGTTTTTAGAATATACACTGTTGAGCATAGATTTTGAATAGCTACCCGTTTGGAAAATTGATTAACTATTCAAAATAGGTCATCAATATTATTTATTGTCACAGGACGGTATTTTTATCTTCTTGTTGTTTAGGTCCAATGAATACATAGTTTATACATTTCACTAGATCAGCCTTTTTTTTCCATGTCAGCAGATGTACTAATTTTGTATATTAAAACAAAGTATTAACAACAAATAAGCTTAGGGGCTGGGGAGATACTCAGTAGAATAAGCGCTTCCCTGGCAAGCACAGGGTCCTGAGTTCAATCCCCAGTACCAGAAAAAAAAAAGAAAAAGAAATAAGCTTAATGTGACCTTTGTTTGTTTACAGCCTTGTTTCTCAGCCTGTCCCCAGGTCCCATCCACCTCCCTCACGTCCTCACCCCCAGCACTGAACACCAGTTCACTGTTCCTCCTTGAGTCCCATGGAGCATTGCCATACATTTTATAAACTGCTTGCTGTGCATTTAGCAGCTGTGTCGTGGCCTACTCTGGGTGGACTTCTGGCTGAGGAAAGGGGAGGGCACGTTAGTGGGAGAGGTGTGTAACGTGGTATCCATCATGCTTGAGCATGCCCTGGCTACATCACAGTGTGGGATCGAGCTCTTTGCTAGGTTTCTTCTCCCATGTATTTGTAGGAATCTCACGAAAATCTTGCCTTTTGCACTCTCTGTTTATCGCTCCTCTTGGAGTTACCTCTTACCCCACAAGGGTCCCTTTCAGAACCGTGTTCTTCTGCTGCTACTGCTGCCTGTCCCGTCACAGGCACAGGCTACTCTGTGTCCAAGACTAGCTGAGTGTGACTGTTGTTCAGTGGTACTCTGAAGGCCAGACGCTGCAAGTGTGATTGCAGTAACTGCTCTCAGCTTCCGTGCAATGGCCTTTACCTTGGTGCCTTACTGTGTACTCAGGGGTTACTAAGATTCCTACCACATTTTATTGGGGAGTCACCTCTTTCAATAAAAATGTCCTTAATGCGTCAGTTACTTCTCCAGAAACGTTATACTTACCTTTGTCATCCCTCTGCTGTTAAAAATGTGCTGAGGCCACAGAAAAGCAAACAAATTAGTGAAAGTACAATGGAATCTGTAAATTTAATATCCAAGAACCTATAATTTAATTTATAGAGATATGTACATGTGAATTAGAGGTGATTATAAACAATATATACAAAATAGCACAAAGCCAATGCATTATAAGTAAGTGTTACAACTCAATGTGGGTATCGGCTTAGTTAACATGTTAAAATGTTTCAGAAATTGATATGATTGAAAGAATGGATTTCAGTTACCCTAGAATATTCTTCAAAGAAACATGCACACATTAGAATGTCTCACAGATGAATAGATTGAACAAAGAGAAATGTTTAATAAGAGAAAATGGATCCCCTTGACGGGCACTTTTCCAAATCAAAGTGAACTATTGAGATTAGAGTCAAGAGTCAACGTTGTAAATTCCAGCTCCACAGAGCACAGGCACATGCATTGCATGTTTGGTTAATTGTTTGATAGATGAAGCAGTGGTTTGTGGGTAAATCTGATGCACAGTTGTAAAACATTCATTGATGATAATTTGTAAGCAAATTGTGCTCAAAGAAGCAGACTTGTGTCAAGAAGAAATAGCATTAGCCTGGGAAATCATTAAGAAGCTGCTGGTAGAAAATGAAGGTGATGAGTGTAGGTTAAATAAAGGTGGTGTGAGAGGTAGCACATGCAAAGTGAGGCTCTCATGAAAAAGTGTCTTTGGAAAATCATGGTCTAGCCTGCTGAATAGGACTTGCAGCAAGAGTGGTCTTCGCACACAGAAAGTGTCAGTGACAAAGAAGACTTCACTCACCTTGCAGCTGTCAGACTCGGGCGAGTGCTCGCCATGGAAGACGGATTGGAGAGTCTTCTGAACAAAACTTTATTTGAGATGGACATTTCAGTAAAGTGGGAGAAAAAGCAAAACCTGGGCACCCTGGCCCATGATTACAGTTTCAGCACCCGGACACTGAGAGGCTGAAGCCAGAGGGTCACAAGTTTCCATGAAGTTTGGGCAACTTAATGACACAGCAAGACCCTGTCTTAAAATGTAAAAATTTATGAAGGGCTGAGGATATATTCCATTATGAAATGCTGGAGTTCAATTGCCAGTACCACAAAAGAAGAAAATGATACAAAAGAGAAGAAATTATCTAAGACAAGAATTATGCAAAGGACTAATGAGACATCCAGTTGGCAAGGTCTGCCAAATTGAGTGGAGCTCATCTTGTTAGCAAGGAGAGCTTAGGGAAGGCTTTTAAATGGAGGCTGACGTGAAAATAATTATTTTGGGGAGTCAGGAACATGTTTGCACTCTTTGACAGGAAGTAGGAGCTAGAGGCAAGCTGAGCACTCACGGCATGATTAGAAGAACAGCGAGGTGGGCTCCTCAGCATGCAGGGCAGAGTAATAAGAATATGAGACATGGCAGACTCTAGATAGTATAAAAATTAATGTCAGATACCAGAAGTAAGAGACTGCAAGTAAAGAAAAATCCTTTCCCCTAACCTGGGTGTTTGCGAGATGATATTTCATTGACAAAAATAAAGTAGTTCAGTGCTGTGTGTCCCTGACCGACTTGGGAGGTTTTAGAAGGGTACACAGCTAAAAATATTTACTACACATTTGTTTGGAGATGAAACTTTTGAAAGCAGAAGGTCATTTTAAAATGGGATTTTAGAAATTAAATCACTTTAAATACAGAGACTTTGGGATCAAGAAGGAGTGCGTTTTTTGTTTGAGGCAGTGGCAGGATATAGGAAGAGAAGGTAAATCCTTTGGGAGTTAAGAGTTCTGAAAAGACAGCGCCTAGGAAAGAGCCCCATGGTACACCGTGATTTGGATCCTCCGGTTAGCAAGCAAGATTGACTGTTCTCTGCAGTCGGAGATTAAAACAAGGATAAAAAGATACCAAGCGCTTGCAAGTGCAGTACGTATTAACCCACATTGCTGGGGGTTGAGTAGGAAAGCATTATCCCTATGCTGGATTAGGAAAGCCAGACTTCTGGTAGTGTCTGAATGTTCAAGTGGGGGAATCTTGGATTTGAGGGACTGGGAGGTGCAGCAAGTTGGGACAAAGCTGATCTTGTGAGCCCGAGAACCATGAAGGAAGTGGAGAGGCCACCCCTCCTGCTCTCTGCAGGGCAGGCTGGGTTGACTTTGCCCCCACTCCACCCAGCCCAGCCTGCTCTTGTTTTCTCTTTGCCAGGGAACTTTGAAAGCACCTGTGTCCTCAGCGCTTGCAGCGCCTGAGAGGCGGCCAGTGAGTGTTCACAGCGTGCTCACTGTGCACAGTATTGTTATGGGGTAGCTACTTGCAGAAGTGGCTTGCCATTTAGACAGGTTCCCGGCCCTTCGCTTCAAACAAAGAATTGAACAAGACTTGTACAAAAGGAGAAAAGGTTGATTTGAAAAGGAGTGGATGTGAGGGAGAGCTGGCTCAGCACTGAATGAGGGAGGAAAGGGGAAAGGCGAAAGCAGAAGTCCTCCCTACACCTGGGAGACTCACTGTGGGTCACTGGCCAGGAGACACCATAGCAGCTCCTGTGGACTTGGTCTTTGTGCCCCGTCTCTGCCACACCTCTCTTCCTAGGTACCCAAGTCACACTGTAGCTCCTGTTTCTTTGCCCTTTGAGGAAAATGGGAGATTAAGGATCGTATCAAATATAAAATATGTTCCTGGCCTCAAATAACTCGTCAACTCTATTTAGAGGAGATGCCGTCCGTCCATTCATGAGGAAGCTACGGGGCATAGAGGAGCCAGGAGACGCCGTGGGCATTGATCTTCTCTCTGAGGGTGCAGAGAGGAGCAGTCACTGAATGACAGGTGTGTAGAAGGAAGGAAGAGGACCCATGAAGAGCAGCCAGCCAGATGGACGAGAATTGGTGCAGTGTGTGAGGAAAACGAGTCAATATGATGCACTAGTCACAGATCACGGCTGAGGACACGGCATGTGTATATGTGTGGTCAAGAGAGAGAGAGAAGAGAGAGAGAGAGAGAGAGAGAGAGAGAGAGAGAGAGAGAGCATACTTGTACTATAAACCTAAGTGTATTTAGACACAGAAATAGAAGAGGAAGGCCAAGGATACAGCTCAGTGGTACAGCGCCTGCCTGCCTGCCTGGTGAGCGCAAGATCCTGCGGTCATGATTTTGATTCGTGATACCAAAAGAAAAGGGAGTGGGTGGGTGGGGGGGAGGCCATTTCAAGGCATTAATTTCTCTGCAATGATGGAGAGCTGAGTGTCCAGGAATACCCTCAAGAATGAATGAGTAGGACCAGATACATTTTGGGAGTAAGGTATTATTTTTCCAAGTTTTATTATTGCTAATTTTTAAAGATATAAAGGAAAGCCATAAAGTGAGACAGCAAACGTGCTCACCCTAAGAAAAGGAAAGGAAAGAAGAAGGAGAGGAGGAGGAAAGGACAGGACAAGACAGGACAGGACAGGGAAAAGGAAAGGCCCACAGGGAGAGGCAGTGTGGGCCTGGGGTCTGGGTAGTTTGGGCCTGACTGGGCAAGACTGACTGCCTCTGGTTTTCCCTGTTGAGGAGAAGAGAAGTGGCAGAAGAGGCCCTCACTGAAGTGCAGGCAGAGTACTGGCAGCACTCTCCGTAGATTAGAGTTCTCTCTGCATTTTCTGTGGAGAATTAGGAGGTAAGGCCACTTGCTGACAAGAGGTGGATGTAAGCCTGAGAGAAAGGGCAGTGGAGAATGGCGGCTCTGCGGGAGGTGATCCATAAAACAATGAGGGGGATGGTGACAGCTGGAGGGAAACCAGGGAACTTCTGGGGAAGCCAGCAAGTTAGTGTTTGAGGGAAGAAGGAAAGGACATACAAGGTCGGGGGCTGGGGGTTGAGGCAACCAGGATTCAAAGTGGTTATGGTAGTGTCAGAGAAGATGGAGGAGAAGGCTGTGGGTGCAGGGAGTAGAGGGGCCAAGACTCACAGGAAATCCTTTCTTAAAAATGTACTCAGGGCATTCTCTTTGCTCCCTTAAACCTAAGTGTTCGTATGTTCTGATAAATGGTATTTTCTTTGTGTCAACGTTCTGATGTATATGCAGCCCTTTTGTCTAGCTTTACATTTTTTTTTTCAAAAATAATCATCTGTAAGGACCATAATTCTCAGGTAAACAGAAAATTTATCTGCCTTTTTTCCAGGCTCTGTTAGAGCTTTTGGAAAGCGCTGATGTATGTGTCTCCATAAGCCCCAAGCCCTGAGCCCGATTACTGGGCATGTTGGCAGGTTTCCGCCTCCGTCACCTGCTGGCTCGTAGCTCTGGGAAATCTCTTCGGGTCGAATTAAGGGGAGAGGACAGAGCACAGTGCCCCAGGAGACGGCTGTATATAACTCTCATTTAAATGCCACCTGTGAAAAAAAATTTCCTGGGTTTAATTTAGAGCATTTGGTTAAGGAGAAAGTTACTTCATAATTGAATAACGCTGCTTCCTTCCTATCTACCTCATGAGTGTGCGAGTTAAGGAATAAAACAATTTAATAAGATAATATTTCAGGTGCATACAGTTCTTCCATTTCCATACACAGAGCTCTTTAAATCCAAGGAGACTTGGGAGTGCCCAGGCAGTAGTGAAAGCTGGGTTTGTGGAAGAAAAATGGTTGCAGAAATACAACCAAAGCTACAAATAAAAGCACAGACTCCATGTTTGATAGGATGTGATGGATTTTTTTTTTCTGGAGTGCAGGTGCTTCTGTTACTTTTGGGCACATTGCATACCAAGAAACAAATAAATTGTATCTGTACCCCTCTCTCTGTTTCTCTGTCTCTGTCTCTGTCTCTGTCTCTGCCTCTGTCTCTGTCTCTGTCTCTGCCTCTGTAAGTCTCCCTGTTTCTATCTCTGTGTGTCTCTCTGTCTCTGTCTCTCTCAGTCTGTCTGTCTCTGTGTCTGTCTCTGTCCCTCTCCCCCTTCCTCCCTTCCCTTTCCCTTCCTCCCTCTTCCTCTCCCTCCCTCGTTCTAATTCCCTCCCTCTTCCTCTCACTCTCTCTCTCCCTCTCTTCCCCCTTCCCCTCTCCCTCTCCTAAAAAAATAGAGGGCTTCCTGTTCTGCACAGAGAGACCTGATGGCTGCTTGGGGCCGTTTGGTTTATCATATGGCCTTTAGTGTTGGAGGAAGTGGCTGTGAGGAGGAGAAACTGTTTGATTCCAAAAGCTTTGGTATTCTCAAACTTGGAGACACACTGTTTCTGCAGAGAACACATTTCATATTCATGGAGTGATTAAAATTGTTTGAGTATAGTGTTCCTCCTGGTGTGATAATGGACATTTAATCGCATTGCATGTGCCATCGTTTGTGAAGTTTCATGTAGTGTTCAGCCGAGTTGGCAGCGATGTCTTCCATAGTGTTTGTCATGACAGTGGCCCTCCTCCGTCTCCCCAAATGCCTGCTACCTCTTTCCTTTCACTTTTGTACACTTTTTCCCCTGCTGTTTCCTGTTGCTTGGAGAAGTTAGAAACTACTTGTCTAGAATGATTTTACCGTGCTGCAGTCTGCTTTGTGCTCCTGTCTCACGTCTGCCTTGTTCTGCTCCTCCACACTGCTCGGTTCCCTTCTGCATATGGCCTGTCTCAGGACCTCGTCCTGAGCCCAGAGTGTCTTGTCTCCACCTGTCCAGATGTGCAGGCATTGTCTGCTGAATTCCCCAATGCAGTGCTTGTTTCCACCCAGTGACACCACCGATACTACAGAGATTCTCTCCTGTCCTTGTGGAAAATAGATTGATTTAACTTCTGTACACATCTTTTTCGCTAAGCAGGACCTCCAAAATCAGTCTGAGCCTTAGAGGTAACCTTTTCTGCACTCCACATTCAATGAATTTTGACTTTAGCTCATCCTCGATCAGGCCATTGATTTGGAAGTCAAAAATGCCTTTAGTTTCTGTCTGTTGATTTGGCTTACTTATCTACCATTTCTTTTAATCCTACAGAGGTTTTTTGCCCTACAATAGTTGCTTCTGCCTCTTCCTCATACTGCCCTGAAGTGACTTTGTTACTCTTTTATGACTATTTTTCTGCAAATCCTAAAGATGATTGAGTCTTCCCTGTCATGATAAGCAATACACACATAAAAGTATTTTATAAACACCTTCTTTTGGTCTTGCTTTCCTTCCACAAAATAAGTCCCCCTCTTATACATCTTTCTAGAAAACCCCTGGAAGCTTCCCCAGAACATTTTCATCTCCTGCAGTTTGGCTTCCATAGTGAGCATTTATTGTTAACTGTTTTCTGTCATTATGAGCCTCTCCGATGATGAGTTTCAGTACTTGTGTATAATATTTATACTTATTTGTTACTTGTTTCTGTTAAAGTTTGTTTGGAAGCTCACGGTCCCCTTCTTTTGGCCTGTAAAGGTGAGCATGCCTTTCTGATCACTAATGGGGAGCCGTGTGGTGGGTGTGGTGCTGAGCACTGTATGTGGGTGTGGAGCAGCCTTCAGGTCAACTGTCCTGGTGTCTGCTGGTGTGTGACCTCAGGGCCCTCACTTCCTTGATCAGTTGGAGATACTTTCTTCTTAGACTTGCCATTAAAATCAGAAGTAATGGGTATCAGTGCTCCACAGGTTCTTGATGTATATGAAAAGCTTCCTAAACAGGTGCTGCTGTCCCCACCCTATGGTCCCTGTCACCATCACTGCCATTGCCGTCCTGACCATAGCATCTGCATAGTCGCCGCCTTCCTTACTGGATCCTTTTTTTTTTCTTTCTTTCTTTTTCTGGCGGAACCAGGGATTGAACTCAGGCCCTTGCACTTGCCAGGGAAGGGCTTATTCCACTGAGCCATCTCCCCAGCCCCTTGCTGGATCCTTAATGCACTCCTCCCACTTGCACTGTTCCTTCCTGCTGCAGCTCATCTTCTTCCTCCAGCAGTAACAAAACAACTGCTACAGGGTTTGAGAAAACAGCATCTGTGAACCTGGCTTTGTAAGACGTCCGTTTAGAACCCATTTCCTCCTAATGGACATTCACATCCTCATTGATCCCCGGGTGCTAAAGCATTGCTCTCAGGTCTAAGCCACAGCGTACCACATACTTCCAGATTTCTTCCTCTAAATTGTTGACCTATGCAGGAAAATGCCATGTACGTATATAGCGGAGCTAAATTACTAACTCCTTGAGGTCATTTCTATAGCTCCCAGTTGGAAATGAATAATTACATATTCCTTCCACTGTGTTTATTTAGTGTTTTCTTCTTTTCCAGTGCTAGGGATGGAACTGAGGATGTCACATGTGCGAAGTGAGGGCTCTATCACTGAGCTACACCCCGGCCCCACACTCAGCACTGCTTATAGCATTATGGTATTTATGTTTTGTTTGGTAGCAGAACAAATTGCTTATGTCTGTTCGACCACCTTTTCCCCAGTTCTAAAAGCTACTCTACGGTAACCACACTGTTGCATTCATTTTTTTTAATTACACTCCTTTTCTACCTCAAATATTTTTTCTGAAGTTGACACTTTCCAATATACATGTTTATAAATGTAATTTCAAAGGTACTTAAATATAGCAGGTGCTCAGAATAGTCAGTGCTGGACCATGAACTGTAGGCTTGACAAGCTTGGAATGTTCACCCATCAGAAGATTCCTGTCCAGCTGAAGTATCGCAAAGCGAGCACTCTGCCCTGACAATTTACTTACCTGCGGAGAAATTATTTACATAATGGCTTAGGCCCATGTCTCACTGTATATTGTACATGTACAGCTCTTTGCAGCCAGTAAATTAATTTATATTTCAGATATTTGAGGTAAATGAAAGGAAAATGGAACCAATATACTCTAAATCATTTTGATATTATTTATCAATTCAAAATATTTATATAATCTTGTGAAACTGTTCCAAATATATTTTATTCAGTTGCTTTTAAATTAAATTTTTTGGTACATTTTAATTATGCATTACGATCACATTCATCATAGGGAGTGTGTACCTGTAAGCCATTTATCTTTTTATCATTTATATAGCATTGCCAGTAAAATATGTGCTCCTCATAGACTGTGTACTTTTGCATTGCTTCTGTGTTAGT
This sequence comes from Octodon degus, assembly GCF_000260255.1. Classification (NCBI taxonomy): domain Eukaryota; kingdom Metazoa; phylum Chordata; class Mammalia; order Rodentia; family Octodontidae; genus Octodon; species Octodon degus. The sequence goes on from NW_004524577.1 coordinate 21,083,831, forward strand.
TGACTTCATTAATTTCAATCTTAACCTCTTTTTTTAGCTTCAAGAGTTTTATTCTAGAATAAATATTCATTGTAATTTTGTATTGATATTTATTATATAATCAGATCACTTTATGTGCATTAGCCAGATTAAATATCACCACTTAAAACTGTTAAAACATAGAATTAAACTGATAATAATTCCACATTTTTACCTACCCCCTTTTTTATTTTTGAGCCATTATGTATGCAAAGGTAAGCCATCGTTTTCCTTCTCGAGACCTGTACTCACATTCTGACGTGGCCTGTTTGTGTGCAGTGGTGCTGGTGGAACTTGTGTATCAAGTTGATTTTTCATGTCCACAATATTTCCCAAAACTTATTTTTTGTCAATATTTTCTAAATAGAACTTAACTGCAGAGAATTTATTCTATTAGTACAAACCTTCTGAATTTATAAAGAGGAACATCTCCTAAAAATATAGATTGAGAGGTGAAAATGAAGATGATGGTTGAAACAATTGGGTATCAATAGCATAAATTATTTCATTAACATTGTTATAAATTATAATTTTTTTCATGTGTATATTTGGTACAGAGTCTCACTACATAGTTCGGAGTTGTAGTGATCTTCCTGTTTTCAGCCTCCCCAGAGCTGGGATTACAGGTGTGCGCCACCATGCCTGGGCTTGTTCCCTGGCTCAGTGCACGCCTGGGGTGAGACCAGCACAGCATGAGGGGCTGGGGATTGAACCCTGGTCCCTGCACTTGCCAAAGCAGGCTCTTAGTTCACTGAGCTATCTTGCTGGACCTATATTATAAAATTTGACTGAAGAAAACCTAGAGTATTTTTCTTCATTAACTAAAGTAAGATAGTAGTTTTTTTGAAGTTCTTTATTTTGAGTTCAGTTTCAGTACCATGTTATACCTTTGATTTCATTCTAATGATTAAATCGTTAACTTAAAAAATAATAAACACAAAATTTGCTAATTATTGCCTATTTTTATCATGTCATGATTAAAAGCATAAAATAATAGAATCAAATAATTTAATATGTTTGAGTATTGTATAAGTCTTATACAATACTGTACTTACTATTGCATAATAAGTCATCATTTATTTTAAATAGTACTAGTTCCTGTGCCATTGAAGATAATGGATACATTTGGTACTAAAGTTATTTCCAAGAGTTGCACATTTGTAGACAGACAGGAACACACACACACACACACACACACACACACACACCAAGGACATCCCTCTCTTAGGAGTGCTTGTCATATGCTTCAGTAATAGAGATTAAATTCCTACGAGTTAGTTGAATAGATCTTTTCCTAACAGAGAAACTAAAATTCATTAAAATCTAATTTAAAATATAGAGAAGGTTAATTTTCCATGTTGAGCCTTATTAGAGTGAGATAAGTAATTCATAACGTATCAAATGATTGCTCTGGACAGAAAACCAAACAGAATGGTACTACCAAATATTGTGTCCTAATAAATTACAGTAGCTATGAAAGCGAGTGAAGGCAAAAATTGAGGTCCAGCCCATCTTGATTTTCATCAAGGAAAACAACATAATGTCCACACAACTCTATTAAATGGTGGCTTCTGGCAAAGAGTCTGGGAAGCAGCAGCTGCCTGCACAGGTGGGCCGCCTCCCTTTTCGTATTGGAGCTAGACAAAATCATGCCATTTGCCAGGATAAATTTACCCTCAGCAAAATGTAACTGGGTATGAAATCTCGCTAGATTCAATGTCCAATTACTGAGCTGCCACAGGACACTATAATAACAGTATGTCCAGTTCTCTGAATAAATTTGTCAGCTGTTCTCAACTTGCAATTTAAATATATGGCATAGAGTGGGAACCAAAGAAAAAATTCAAATACTATAATTTTTCTTTTTGCAAAACTTATAATTTCTAGGATATATTATTCTCATTTTAAATATTGCCTCCTAACTAGGCATGGGTTATTTTTATGCTGGAAAACTTCATCTGGTTTTGTTGACATTTTTTCTTCTTACCTCCTACAGTGAGTGTTCTTACTTCTTGATGCCTCTAATAGACAGGGCAGCTGCTGAGAGTGGTACACAGCAGTGCGATTCCTGCAGCCCCAGTTCAGCTCCTGGCTCTGTGCAGGCGGTGAGCTCTCTGTGAGGGGCAGCAAGGTGAGGGGGTGGGTCAGAGGCGGGCAGTGCCCTGTGTACTCTCGAGCAAGGATGCTTTGCTATAGGGTATCTGAGGCAGTGCCCGAAGCTTCTTGGCTTGGGTCCTTGTTTTGACTACCTGGTTTTTTATTTAGTAACTTAGGAGACAATCTGTGAAGTGCCCAGGTTCTCCAGGGTGCTACCATGGGCCTAAACTTGGGTTCTAACCCACTGGTATTTCTCATGAAATGTGCCAGGGGCACTTCCACTCAGCAGTACCTGTGTGGCTCTTGCCTGCTTTTCTGTACCTGCACACTGCTTGCTGGCATATTCCAGATTATGCAGGGGTTGTGTGTTGATATTCTGTAGTTGGTGTTAAGTTGGGGTCTTTTCTCATACCTTTTCTTATGCACACTTATCGTATGTACACCTATTTTCCTTAGATTGTCTATAAATTATTTACTTATTTTTATTGAATTTAGGACAGGGTTTGCAGGGTATTTACAGGGTCTATGTAGTGAGTTTATACCCTCCGAAGAGCTGGGATGACAGACACATAGTGATCCACCTGACTACAGCCTCCCAAGAGCTGGGAGGACAGGCGCAGAGTGATCCACCTGTTTATAGCCTCCCAAGAGCTGGGATTATAGATGCATAGTGATCCACCTGATTACAGCCTCCCAAGAGCTGGGATAACAGGCATATGTCACCAGGCCCAGTCTTAAGTGCTGTCTCAGTAAGCCCCCGGGGCAGGGCTGGCTTAGCAGGCCTGGGGATCCCTTGGCCTCTGTGCTTGCTTGCAGGTGCTTTAATACACTGAGCTATTTGGCCAGCCCAAAATTCAGAGTTTTTAAAGTTGTGTTCTTTAACAATTTCCTCTTCCTTGTCCTCCTTTTCTTCTATCTTGAATTTCATCTCTCCTCCTATTTTCTCCTCTTTAACTTTCTTCTCTTATTCCCCCTGAAATTACTCTTTTTCCTATCTGCTTTAAAAAGCTGAAAAGTTAATGTACATGCTGGAGTTTATAGACAAATGTAAGTGGGAGAAAAGTAACTTCCTGATTTACTTTGTAAAATTTGGTAATGATGAACAAATTGGTATTAGGGCTGCACCTCATTGTTGTATGAAGTGTGAATAAAATAAACTGTGGGGCAGGTGTGATCAAGAAATTGAATCAAAGAACTTTTAACTGGTAAATTAATTATTTGAAAAAGTAAATGAAGGGAAAAAGAAAGATTGTATCCTCATAAAAGCAAAGAAATATCATAAATATATCTGTATATGTTACTAATCATACGATAAAGCCAGTATTGTCACAGATGGTTGATTAGTGGAACCCAAATACAGTTACTAAAGAATTAGACTTGTAGTTACAAATAATAACATAAGAAATATAGTAATTATAATACACCTATCCTACACTGAAATCTTAACATTGTTTTAAGGATCCTGTGACATTATTTAATTATAATAACAAAATTAATCTCCTATGAATCACATATTATAACCTTTGTGAAATTCAAATGAAGGTATAAGGGCTTAAATATTGAAACTCAGAGTCAGAATTTAAACTTCAGCCTGATTCCATGTTTCTATTTACAGTACTCCTGTTCGGAGTCATTTGTTTCAATTAATATTATGACACTTTGGATACACAAGCATACACATACACATAGCATACACATACACGTATGTTTATCTAAGAAAGACACAGGTTTTAGTCTTCTGTTGTGATTAAGTTGAGTTGTTAAGTAAAGGAAAATGGAAGGAATCAGTTTCAAGAAAATAAGTGAAAACCTATGGGCAAAATCCTCAATGTGAATGGCTACAGTCCCCCAGTCAAAGGACACAGACTGGCCGAATGGCCCAAGAAACAAAATCTAGTGGTATACTATATAAGAAATATATGAGAAATTTGTACAACCCACACCAAAACTCCCAGTCTAAACACCAGAGGATGAAATACAATCTTCCATATATTTTTCATACAAAGAAAATACTGAACAAAGTGGATATAGACAGACTATATCTCAATGTGATACAATCCATTTAGAACAAACTCATTGGCAACTTTATATTACCTTGAGAAATCTAAAAGTTTTCCCTCTGATGTCAGAAGCAACATAAGAATGTCCAGTGTCACCAGTCTTGTTTAAGTCATGTAGCACTTGAAACTTGCAATAAGGCAAGAAAAAGAAATTAATCAGGTATGTATAAGATACCGGGACCGGGGAGATGGCTCAGTGGAATAAGCGCTTCCCTAGCAAGTGCAAGGACCTGAGTTCAATCCCCAGTTCTGCCAAAAAAAAAAAAAAAAGAAAAAAAGATACCAAGAAGTCAAATTATCACTCTTTGCCAGTGACATGATCTTCTACATGAGACCAAAAAAATCTGTTAAAAGATTCTTAGAATTAATAAAAAAGTTCAAGAATGTAGGATGCAAAATTAATACAAAAAATGATGTTCTACTTGCTGAGAAAGTAATTAAGGGGAAAAGTACCATTTACAACAGCACAAAGAAAAAATAAAAATTAAAAATTAAAATTTTATACAGATTTAACCCAGTAAAGTGTAAAACCTCTACAGTAAAAGCTATTTAACTCTAAGAAAAAGAGTTGAAGAGAATATCAAAAAATGGAAAGATGTCCTGTATTGTTGGGTAGGCAGAACCTATATCGTCAGTCTGGGCATACTTCCAAAACTGACATACAGATTTTATGCAGTTTCAATCGGCATAACAAGAGCATTCCTCAAGAACTGGAGAATACAGTTCTGAAATTCATGAGAACCAGAAAAGACCCCAAATAGCAAAAATAAACCTAGATAACAAGAGCGCGGTTGGAGGTATCACAGTTTTTACAAAGCTACAGTGATAAAAACAACATGCTTCTGGCACAAAACCAGACCCAGGAGGCTAAGTAGAACAGAACAGACAATGCAGAAACATACCAAGTACATTCACCTATGCAATATTTGACACATGTGCTAAAAATGCACACTGGATGGAGGACTCTTTAATAAAACTGTACCCCCAAAATTAGCCATCCACATGCAGAAGATTTGAGTTTAGACCCATATCTTTTATCATGTACTACACTGAAATCAAAATGAGTCAAAGAGCTTAATGTAAAACAGAAACATTGCTGGTGGATAAAATAGGCAAAATGTTGGAATAATAGGGATAGACAAGGACATTTGGAACAAAACCTTGATTGCAGAGCAAGCAGTACCAAGAATCAAGAAAGTGATCTTATCAGATTAAAAAGCTGCCCAGGAAATGAAACAGCCATCAGAGTGAAAAAGCAACCTACACAATGCAGAGCAAACTTGGCCAGCTACTCTTCACGTGGAGGACTAAGATCGAAGATACGTAAGGAACTCAGGAACTTAGATCCTCCAGAATGCAAACAACGACTGAGTCAAGTGAGTAGATATGTTGCAGGAGAAGTGCAAATGGGCAGTATGTGTGTAAGAAATGTTCAATATCACGGACCATTAAAGGAATGCAAATTAAAACAACACTGAGCTTCCTTTTTTCCCAGCAAGAATGAACCTCACTAAAATTAAAATAAATCCTAGCAAGAAATGCAGGGGGAAAAGGCATACTTGCACACTGGTCGTGGGAATGTAACATAGTATAACCACTATGGAAAAACAGAATTAAAGCTAAAACTTCCATTTGACGTAGCTATCCCCTTCTAGCTATCTACCTGAAAGAGCTAAAGTCATCACATTACAGTGATCTGTACTTACCCATGTTTATGGCAGCACAACTTATAATAACTAAATCTTGGAACTAGCCTGTCCATCAACAGATGAATGGCTAAAAAAAAATGGTATTTTCAATGGAATATTACTCTGAAATACTATAACAGAATAGTTCTCTGCCACAAAAAGGAAAAAAAAAACCAAGTCATTTGTAGGGTACTGGCTTCACCTGGATCATAATTTTAGGAGAAACAAATTAGACACACAAGTTTATATATCACATGGATTCTTTTAATGAGAAACTCAAATTATAAATAAAAAGCAAAGTAATAGATAATAGGAAGTTGGGAGATAAGAGTTCTTAGAAAGAGGATCAAGAGATACAGGGAAGGGAGAGAAAGGTGAAGAAAGGGAATCCTAAAAGGACTTAAGATGTGTTGTGTACTTCTACCAAACCGGAACCACTTGTGTGAATAGGCATGTACTAATGGGTTTATTAGTCCAAAAAATTGTGTTCATTTAATGTCATAGTACTGGATATATTTAATATTTATTACTTTCCCTAGAACAAGGAAGTTAGTATGAACATTTATATATACCCATATTTTTGTGTGAAGTACTTCATCCTTCCAGTATATTTACTGCAAAGCATGACAGGGAGGTGCCTTTTTTTTTTTTTTTTTTTTTTTTTTTTTTTTTTTTGTACCAGAGATTGAGCTCAGAACTTAACTCTTGGCCAGGCAGGTGCTTCTGCTACTGAGCTGTCTCCCCAGCCCCAAGGCGGGTGTACATTTTACACCTTAGCTGCTGGATGTTTTCATTATGTCTTGTTGCTTGCTCCAAAGGAAATGTGTCTGAAGATTGGCCAGTGAGGATAATCTCACTTCAGATTCACTGTGTAGGTGCTAAGATTCTTTAGCTAACGGTTTGTCTTCTGCTTCTTTCCATAACTAATATTTTAGACAGGACTGGGCTCTAGACTGCAACAGGATTTTCTGCACAGTTGTTTTCACTTAATTGTGACAGTATTTCATGTTCTTGTAACAATCTTGTGTCTACTAACTGAGAATCTAGAGTGTGTCTGGATGGAGTATGTCGATTTGAGCACACTGTTATTCAGCATAGGCATGAGGGGCATAAAACGCTCCATACAGTTCCTCTGGCAATTACAAAAGCAGCCTGCAACCAGAAGATGGCAATCTGCACAGGGGGCCACAGGGGTGTCAAGAGGAAGCCGAGGCATCACCCTGGAGGCTGACTGTCGTGCCCATTACCCTGCTGGACTGAAACCAGAAATGAAGATGGGATGACTGAGGAAGACTGGTCAATGCCGAATAAAGAAAATCAAAACAACACAGCATAGCCCTGCAGTTTCTCGGTTGAATGCAAATGAGGAGTCATGATGGAGAAGGCGATCCTTAGATTACATTCATTGTGTTCCTCAAGTTGTCCTTAGGACGCCAGCAGTGTAAGGATAATAATAGCAATGACAGTTGTCCAAATCCTTTACATTAGGAATTTGGTAAGAATTGATTTCATCCATTAATTTAATTAATATCCTTGAAGTAATGATGGTAGTTTATTGCTTCTGTCACTTCAGTAAGAAACTAGTAAAAATGACAGAAATTATAATTTTTTATGCAAAATGTTCCACATTTTTAAACATTTGTTACATTATACTTCATGAAAGTTTATTCATTTATTTAATGTATTTAGTACAGAGTCTACAGGGTCTCACTACACGGATCAGACTCCTAGTGATTCTTCTGTTTTCAGCCTCCCAAGTGCTGGGATTATAGGCACACCCCACCACGCCCAGTTTCAATTGCTGTCTCAGCATGCCCAGGGAGCAGCGCCCTCATGACATGCTGGGGATTGAACCCTGGTCCCTGTGCACGCCTAAGCAGGTGCTTTAACTGCTGAGCTATCCGACTGGCCCTTCATAAAATTTTAGTTCCCGGCATATCTACTTGATTATTGCTGCTATCCATGGAATGCTGTGGAATTCAGCTAGCCTTGTACCTAGCTTTCTTCTTAACTGTCTTTTGATTTCTGAGGGGTTTAGGTTCTTTAGGATCACATGAAGATTAAAAGTGGCTGTTTTCTAAAAAAGAAGTGCTAATTTTATTCCACTTTATAATTTTTCTTTTTTAATTTTTGTTATGTTTGCCTTATCTGCCTACTGTATATGTTAATGTTGAATAGCAGAAATAATAGCAAATATTTATGCTTCAGCTCATATGGAATGCTTGGAATCTTTCACCAAGAGGGGTGATGTCTGATTTATTGTTTTTTTCCTCTTTTTTTTGAAAAAGGAGAACTTTTAATAGATGAAGGAATCTATTTTCTACATTTGATATTTACAATTTTTAGTCGTAAATGGACATTGGATTTCAGTAAATACTGTTATTGATTATATTGGTTGTCCTTTCTATGATGAAATTACAGTAGTGGATTTCCTAAATTTGTACCTTTATTGAAAAATATTTTTCTGTTTATGATTATTGAAACAACTGGAGCAGAAAGTTATTTTAATTATACTCTATAGTTTATAGTGGGTCTTATTAATCTCTGCAAGTTTCTTGAAAATTTTTGTTTATTTGTTTGAAAGGCTTATCATTGTCTTTCTCAGGAATGCCTAAAAGTTATAGTAATCTCATCAAATTTAGCTTTTTTGTCTCTTATTCTATATTATGAAACTGTGTATAAAATGAAATGCTTATTCCATGAAATTATGCAAGAATATTTTGTAAAATCTCTGGACAGGATAACTTCCTGTTTTGACATTTTGTTTAATTCATCTATTTGTAAGTATTTTCATGGTTTTGAGTTTCATTTAGATTTTCGTATGTCTTGGCATATTTTAATAATAACTCATTTTAAATAATAAATTTGTGCGTGGATGCTTTCATTTTATTTTTAAAATTGTGTATGGCTGTACAATTTTTCTCAGCCTTGCCAAAAGTTACTTTATCTTTCATTTCATTATTAATTTGGTGATTGTATTTGACAGGTTAAACTGTGTGTTCTTATCATGTACATGATATTTTGGAATCTATATCCATTGTGGAAAGACTGAATCTTGCCAAGTAGCATCGTGTCACTTTGCCATCATTTTTGTGAGAGCACTTAGCTCCGTCTGTAGTAGTATTTTTCCAGCTAAAGTACATGGTTATTAGCTGCAGTTACAACACTGGAGCAGGCTCTTTTGAGCACATTCTTTTTGTCTGACTGAAACTTAGTTTTCTATGACCAGCAGTGCCCGGCACCCCCACCCTGTCCACCTTATCCTCCCGTGACCTCTATTTGTTACTACAGTTTTAGGAAAGATTTTTTAAATTCATGTACTGGTGGATCAAGCATGGATCTTTTTGTTCCTGCTTGCTATTTAACTTAGCTTCTTATTTAACAAGTTCATTACATTAATTTTTTCTTTTCGAGACTGGGCCTTGAACTCAGGACCTTGTGCTGCTTGCCAGCAGGGCATTTGTGCCCCTTAACTGTATCCCAGCCCTTTCTTTTTTATGGTGTTGGGGCCTTTCCACTGAGTTGTATCTCCAGGTTTCCCCTTTTTCTCTTTTCTTTTATTTTTTATTTTGCGACAGAGTCTTGCTAAGTTGCCCAGGCTGACCCCTAACCCAAAGTCTCTCTGCCTCAGCCTTCCAGAGTGCTAGGATTATAGAAGTGCACCATCAGGCCTATCTAGGTGCCTTAAAAAAAAAAATTACATGATTTCACAGGAAGCTCCATTCTGTCGTGATGTGTTCCTAATAGTTTTGCTGATTCTTATGCTCCCAGCAGTGCCTAAGGCTCCCTTTTCTCAGTATTCTCAGAGACACTTGACCTTTGGTACTTGCCGTCCTAACAGGTCCAAGTGGCCAGTCACTGTGCGTTTACTGTGGATTTCCCTGATGAGTAGTGATGTGGACTGTTTTGATGGACTTGTTCTTCCCAGTGTCCTCTCTTTTAGCTCCTTTTTTAATTGGTTCGTTTTCCTGCCACTTGGTTGTTGGTTTTCTATCTATTAGATATTAATTCTTTGTATATATAGCTCATAAATATTTTCTCTCATTACCAGTTTTTTTCTTTCTCTGCTTAGTTGATTTTATTTTTACTCTGAAGAAGCTTTTTAATTTTCTGCAATATCTTCTGCCCATTTTTGCTTTTGTAGCCTGTGGTTTGGACATCATAGGAAATTATTGTTGTGAACCATCTCTCTTGTGCTTTTACTTTTAATTTAAATCTTATTTATTGTTTTTCTTGACTTTTTGTCTCCTACATTGTGTTTCATACTTACTGTCCTGGAAGCTCAGATGGGTAATTTTAAAATTTTCATGTGCTCTCAATGTTTTGGCTAAGCATTTCCCTGACAGTCTTATATTCATTGCTTCATATGTAGTTTCTAATGTTTTAAAAGAAGCAAACCCACATTGACTGTTACCTTACACAGATGATGATGATTTTTATATATAGGATCAATGTCAACAAGTAAATGGTTTAGGGCCTTTAGACCTTCTAGGTAGTTTGTAATTTAATAGGCAAAAATGACATATTCTGTTTACATTAAAGTGTTTGCTAACTTCTTACACAAGATCACATTAAATATAATTTTATATTTACTTGATTTATGTTTTCTTGATTCAACACAGTTTCACTTAAAGATTATTGTTCTTTTCTTTTTTTTCATTTATGAGTTTGATATAGGGTCTTACTACACAGTTCAGACTCCTGTTGATCCTCCTGTCTCAGCCTCTCCAGTGCTGGGATTACAGGTGTGGACCACCACACCTGGATTGGGTTGCTGGCTCAGTGTCCCTGGGAGTGGGCCTGGCACAGCATGCAGGACTCGGGGTCAAATCCCGGTCCCTGCACTTGCCAAAGCAGGCGCTTATTCCACTGAGCTATTGCACCAGCCCTACTTAAAGATTATTTTTAACAAGCATGCTAAATGATGCCACTTAGTTGATATTAATCTATCTATCTTTATTTCTGGCCTCATTTCTTTGAAGATCAGTTATACTTAGAAAATTAGGTTCTGAGACTGGGCTTGGTGGCGCACACCTGTAATTTCAGCTCTGGAGAGGCTGAGACAGGAGAACCAACAGAAGTCTGAACTGTGTAGTGAGACCCTGTACCAAATACATTTTTTAAAAAAGGAAGTTAAGTTTTGACAAAGTAGTTTAATTTTTTTAAATTAAAGAACAAACTGTAGAAATCTATCAGGTAAGAAGATATTTCTAAAGTTTCTCTCCTCCTACTGCAGGTCGAGGTTATTGAGAATTTATCATGGAGAAAATGTCTGAAATTTTTAATGAGCTCCTTTTGAAATTAGCTTAAGCTAAAATTAAAAGCATGGAGATATATATATATAGAGAGAGAGATAGATAGGTAGGTAGTTTTTCTTTTATGTATTTGGTACAGGGTTCCACTACATAATACATATATCTATATCTATATCTATACATACATATTATATATATATATATATATACATGCATACATACATACATATATATACTGCATTTCTGTACAGTATTTCATTATTTTGAATTACTCTGCCTGTTCTCATTTTTATCTGCTAACCACTGTCTTATTATCCTAATAGGATGAGAAAAAGAAATTTTGTGTACTTTGTTTTCTGGTGGTTTATGCACAAGTCGTAGTAATTGGATTCTCAGAATCCATTCTCATTTTTCTCCCAGGGCCCTTATTGATTATTTGGCCAGGGCGATAGGCGCTTTGGAAGGAGCGCATTACGAGGACAGCAGTGCCATGTGATGAGTGGTTGCCCAAACTCCGATGTTGTAATTTTGGCAGTGAACGTCTCCAGCATCACTCACGAGGCTGGCGGAATGCAGACCCTGTCCTCAGCGCTTTGTGCAGTATCTGGTCCTGTTTTCCCTTCAGTATTGCAACTTAACAAGCGCCAAAACTACAGAAAACAACTACAACTTTGGAGAGAATAAGTTGGGAGACTTTTCTGCTTTTCATAAGAATGCACTTACTAACCCATACTCAATCTAGAAGAAATAATTAGTCATTAAAAGAATTAATTTCATTTTAAAATTAGTAATTAATTAATTGTCTCTTTATCCAGAGAATTTACTCAAGTAGGCCAACAGTTATTTTCAAGCAAGAGTTGTTTTAGTCTTGCAGACATGCTTTCGTTGTATTCTAAAATTAATAGTTTATCCCCAGTTGTGAGGATATAATTTGTCATTGTTGCTTAGATTTCATTTTATTAAAACAAGAGGAGTTTTTAAATATGTCCAGTGTCAGCAGCTGATTCATTATAAGTAAGAGGAAGTTAAGGCCCAGGAAAGCAAGCTTTTAGCTGGGCGAATGCGGGTGCCCGTGTTTTGTGATCAGCATGAGATAGCGGCCTCACGAGGAGAGCCGAGTCCTCTAGAAAACATCATGGGATTCATGGGAGCACCGCTCGTTCATTGTCCAGGTGTGTCTGTGAGTTGTTCACGAGGCACTAAAGCGTCCTTCGCTCTCTCTAATGTGCTGCTCAGCATGGCTGTCAGTTTAGGCCGGTGCTGTGGGCATTGTGACCAGCGTGTGCCTGGACAGATAGCGTAGGCAATTTTTTGGTTTTTGGTATCACAGGAATGCTAAGTTAGGGTGCTTTTTTCTTGATGGAGGAAAGAATGTAGACAGTAATGGATCATAGTGAATTGGTTTGTTATGTAATTGAAGCTTTCGCTCTATAAACTTTTACTTGGAATGTGGCATATTTCAGCTTCCATATATCACATTTTGGTTACTGCAACAGTAAAAAGACTGAATGCACAAAATATTTTCTGCATTGGGGTTCTCTAAAAGAACAAACTCAATATAAAAAGTACATTTGATTATGCATGGGGTTTATTAGATCTAAGGAACTTACTGGATGAGAAGCGGAAGAGTCACAAAGACCATCTTGCAGAGCAGAGATTCAAGAATGCAAAGTAGCGGTCTGCACACAAGAAAGCCAGAGAAGGCTGCAGTAGTCAAAGGTCAAGAGCCTGGGAGCTCACTTTGAGTAGCTGAAGTGTCGGCACAGGAAGCAGAAGGAACTCAGACAACCTCCAGAGGCCGTAGTGAAGACTCCAGTTTTTCCAGAGTGAGGGAAACACTTCCTCCCTCTTTCCTTTTGTCTGTACCCAAACTACAAACCTATTGGTTGATGCCATCTGCATCTGCGAGAGTCTCTCCTGCTCAGTTTGCTGGCTACCAATGGACCCAGTCAGAATTGCTAGGCAATGTCTTAGTCACGTTGTTGTGTCATAATTGATCTCAGATTTTGTTTTATCTGTTGCCTTAACTTACTGATGTCAGTAATTATAAAATAAAATACCCCAAGTGGGCACATCATCCAACTTCATTTCCCATTTATTGAACATAAGTAATGTGTCAGAAAGCCTGATACATACCATAGGGAAAATGCATACGGCATGCAGTTATGTTCATATGAAGTTTAATTTGTTTGAAGAGATTTAAACATACACAACTGTTTACATTTTAAGGCCTAGTGTAATAGGCATATTCGTTCATCCCGGAGTTCAGTAGGTTTTAAAATCTACTCTGAGTCACAAATGTGTTGTTGTAAGTACTGAGGTTACAACAGTTGGAGGAACTAAGCCTTTGTGTCCAGTGAGTTTGCATTCTAAGAGAAAGACACAAATTATAAGCAAGTTAATATGCAATTGCAAGTGCTGTGAATAACAGAAGCAGAAGGTGGTACAGACTGGCATGGGGCAGGAGTTCCAGGTTCAGTGGGATTCGGGGGCAGGAGTTCTCTGACCATCTTGCATCTGGCTGGCAAGGAGAAGGAGAGGTTGTATGATCAGAAAATATGGGGAATTTGAGGGGAAGAAGTTGTTTTAGAGGCATGGTTGCAGTCGATCCCGTGGAATTCTGAGTGCTGGATGAGAAGGGTAGTCTCTGGGGAAGGGGGAAACAGTATCAGCTCTGTTTATTACTTGCATCTATTTTTAAGCAGTGAACCACAGTAAGGAGCTTGGTATTTTAAGAATGAATTGCTCCACCGACTCTTTGTAGGAGGAACTGGAGTAAGCAGGAGCCTCCAGCACATGCATCAGTTAGCAGCAAGAACAATGCCCTCCTTAAGTGAGCAATGGAATTGTCATGGGGAAGTGGAAGTGAAGCCACGCAGAAGCCAAGCTGAAAATGGGGTGCAAAGGAGGCAAATAGTAGAGCTCAAAGAGGGGAGGACCAGAGGCCCCTCTGGCATTTGGAACGGGGAGAGTGGTGGGATGCAGAGCCATTTCGGGAAACCAGAAGCAATGAGTTTTTCTGGAACTGCTGCAGTTGATTTCAGATTGGATTTTTTGAGGTATTTGGAAAGCTGTTTGCTTGAGATATTTGGGAGTCTCCTAGAGCTGTCAGTTAGAAATTGAGGATACAGATTTGGGAGTGGAATGTTCAGTTTAGAAATGGGATGACTGGGACTTAGACAAACTGTCTGTAATGAATGACCATTAGCAGAATCCATTCTGAGGTATTTATTATTCTTTCAGTCATTCAGTAGGAAAAGTCAAGATCTCTGATGCAGAACAAGAGTAAAGCATCTTGGCAGCCTCAGCAAAACCACTCCCATTCGTGTTGCTAACAGAAACAGGTATCTCTGTAAATAGCTTCTTACGTTATTAAAACATAAACAAAATTATGTTTTGTGTGTATTATCCGTCTTGGTTTTTACTCATCAGTGCTGTTGATTTAATATTACTGAGTTTATCATTTAACAAAGAAGTTGAGAGGGATTCGAAGCAGTTTTGTAGTCGTTCAGTTTATACAGGCCCAACTACAGCTCCTCTCCTCTTGGAGCAGCCTTTGTCTGCCCTGCGCTGTGCTCAGAGCATTGGTAGTTTCCTGGACGGCCCCAGCTGTGAATGAATTTGGAGACATCAGTGAACCTGGTCCCAACACAAAGTGCTCCCCAGGCCACACCGCTCGGGAGTGCGCAGGAGTTCGGGCCACTCGTGCATTCTTCTCATCGGTGGACACTGAGTGCACAGCTCCCTTGTTGGGCACTGGATTACCCTAGAGATTTGTAGCTGAATGAGAATTTAATCCTTTCACTATTAGCCTGGTGTTCAGTGGAGGAGATAGCAAGACGGACAGCTGTAAATCACACTGGAGAAGTCGTGCGCTGGAAGTTCACGGTGGCCTAACAACATGTAGCCCAGACCTGGAGGGCCAGGGAGGCTTTCCCTGGGAGGAGTGTCTGAGCCAAGGCCAGCAGGAGTTGCTGAGAGCAAGGTGGGTTCCTTCAGGAGACGCCAGTGCCTGCAGCCCTCCATGTGAGCTGGACTGGGGTAGATAATCTTTAAAGCAGGTACAGGGCTGCGGGCGCAGGGGCGAGGTGGGAGGAATGCACATGTAAACCAGCAAAGTAAAGAAAGACAGAAAGGGCTTTCATACCTAAAGGACACAGAATGAGACATTCTCTGGCTTTAGGGGACACAGATAGGGTTGGAATTTCTATGTGAAAATGTCTTTTAAAAGACTATAAAGGAGTATGTAAAATTGTATTTTTCTAGAAAACTACATTGTGTCAATTTTGTATTCTTAAATAAAGGAAGCTTTCCTGTTATTCCTTGTGTTATTAAGTCTTTGGGTCTAAAAAAGGTACAGAATTAGTGTAAAAAGCAGGAAAAGATCATATTACATAATTCTAATAATCATTGTTATGCGCTCTAGTAGCTTTTTATGTGACTAGTGTTGAGTCTTGTTCTTGGCCTCTTGGCCTTTTTGAGGAAATATGGAATTACTCCAATTTTCCCTGGACTTCCTTAACAGCAGTCTCCTCAGAATTCTTCCAAGTATATATGAATTTAACTAGCACAATTCCAAAATCAAACCTGTTAATTCTTGCTCTAATTTTACCAGTATAATTACCTACATTTTCAAGTAATTTTAATCAAAGGACAGAACTTTTCTGCATTGGGCCTGTGGTGACATATGACCTTTTAAAATTTATTACTCTTTTCTTTTACAGAACAAATATATGACACTGTGTTCAGAAGAACCTTAATGCTTCAATGAATTCTTTATAAGGATCATTTTTGAAAATGTAAAACACAAAAGGAGGTCTAAGAATTCATCCTAGTGGGTCTCCATATTATGTTGCCGTGAAACATTAATTTTCATGTAAATGAAATTTAAAATAGTAACATTTTATCAAAAAGTAGTTTTATCACAGTAATAAGCATCGCCAGGGGTACAAATAGTGTTCTGAGTCAACAGATCTTTGGCAGCCACCAAGCAGAAACCTACCTGTAGATAGGATTCATCCTATGGGGTTGGGGAGGAAACGTTCCGGCAGAGAAAATTTTCTTCTGGCGAAGGATGTTTAAGCATATAATTTGGAAGGGATGGAGGGAGGCCTAGGGAGCTGTGAAGGGCCCCAGGCGGTCGCTTGTGAAGTGGGGATAAGAACCTTTCTTGTGAGGATTACAGGAGATAAGCTCCATGAAACTCTTACTTCATGTCTCTCAGAAGCTACTTGTTTAAAAAAAAAAAAAAAGTGTTGGTTTTCTTGCCTCTGCCCACTTGGCCTCCGTCTACACTCCCTGGGCATGAGGAGATGCTTGCTGGGGCAGGAGGCTGAGGACTGTGGTCTGGCCCTGAGCACCAGAGAGCGCCACCTGAAGGCCAGGGAGCAGTAGCACACCACTTGCAAGCCTCCTTGGTCCTGTGGCCTCAGGTGCCTGTCCTTCCACAGAAGGCCACTGGGGCAAGAGATGGGTGACTCCATATTCCTGGGCAGGAAAATAAGATGAACACAGATGACCAGTTTCTTGTGAAGGTCCTCTTGCTTGTCTTTGGTGTCCAAGATTAAATGGGTTAATATTCATAAAGCACTCAGTAATTGGCATGGAGCAGACGCTGTAACTGTCCCGTCTTCGTCACCTGTCATATTCCAAAAACAGTACGTAAGAATAACAAGAATCTGCTTTGTGACTTGTATCTCTTTTCATACTCTCTGTTCACAGACTTCTCTCCTATCTGTGAGCTGTAATCTTGCCATGAGAAGCTACCTTCTCTTCCTCAATTCCTTTTGAATCCAGACAAGCTGGCTGCTGAAATAAATTGTCAACTGGCCATGGTGTTGCATGCCTATGATCCCAGAACTTGGGAGACTGAGGCTACAGGATCCTTGTGAGTTAGAGATCAGCCTGGGCTACAAAATGAGCTCAAGGCCAGCTTGAGCTGCATAGTGAGACCTTGTCTCGAACAGAAAAAAAAAAAAAAAAAAATTGTCCTTCTTATTTCTATTTTTTTCTTTCTGTCTGTCTTTCTGTCTTTCTGTCTTCCTGTCTTTCTTTCTTTCTTTTTTTTTGTGGTACTGGGGTTTGAATTCAGGACCCTGCCCTTGTCAGGCAAGCACTTATTCTACTGAGCTATCTCCCCAGGCCCCCTTATTTCTTTTTGTAGGATACATATCCATCTGATTTGTGGTACATTGTTGTATTCAGGTAGTATTAGTTAAATGCTAAGTTGCATTTTTTTGCTGTCATAGTTGAGGTTTTGCAAGGGGACTAATAAAATACATATATTTTTATAAGATAGTTTATACTACTGCCCAAAAATCAAATACTGAAAGGGACTGCAGGGGATCTGTCCACACATTAAAGACTAGAGATCCAGCTAGGGTCTGACTCCATGATAGTGTCCTGTCGGAATCCAGCTGAGAACCTGGAGCTTATAACAGTGTCTCCTATGCATCCAGCTGGATGCTGACAGCCCATGACAGTGTCTAATGCAGCCTGTTTCGTGGATCTGCGCTGGGAAGGTCCACAGGTCATTGGTGGAAGCTAGAAAGTCTGTGCCAGTGGGTTGAAGGATCTTTGCCAGCAGGCTGAGTGATCTGCACTGGAGCCAGGAAGTGATGCTCAAAGTAAGAACCAGAGCTCCCCTAAAAAGTATCATGGCCATCCTCAATGACAGTGAGATCCGAGCTCCTCTGATGAGGAAAGCTGAGTTCCCATCATGAAAGCTGATGCAACAAGCTTCTCCAGGACCCTGAGCAGTGCACCACCTTCCCCTCCAGAGCCAGGAAGCAATGCTCAAAGTGAAGACCAGAGCTTTCCCCACATGAACTGTAACCGTCCTTAGTGACCTCGAGGTCCTGAGTTCCTCCTGCGAAAATGGCCAAGTTCATCAGGAAAGCCAGCAAGATGAGGTCCTCCAGGAGAAACAATAGCACTTCTTCCTCTGTTCTGCTTCTTATGCTGATGGTCACAATCCTCCAGGGGCTTCCCACTCCCAGCACCATGGTGGTTCAGTCCAGCTGGATGTGTCAAGTTGACCATCAGGTGGCAATCCACCACAGTTGCCATCAGCCAAACCCCAAACCAGGATTGGTGAGGTCAGTGTAGGATGGTACTGTGTCACTGAAGCCTTGGTTGGGGCCACTGAGGAGACCCTCACCTGGGTGTGACCCTTGAGGTGTGCATCTGAGTTGTGAGCTAGACACCGATTGCCTCTCTGTGCAGTTCACCGGTCATTTTCCTGCTTCCCAATACCTGAATTTTAACTAAGTAAAAAAAAAAAAAATGAGAAGGCAAATCACTACTTTTTTCCTAGCCAAAAGCTCTAATAAGAGCTTTTAGTGTAAAAAAACAACAATAAGCAAAAGTTGTGTGAAAATTCAGCGCAGAATCTCTTTCTTCACCCCTGCCCTAGCCAAGTGGGGAGCAGTTACGTGTGCTGATGGCTAAAAGCAGGATGTGTTGCACCTGCCCAGACTGGCTGAAAAACAGTGCCAACCCCAAGGCCAGGGCGTGGGTACAGAGTGACCTCCACAGCTTCCTTTTGCTTTTGGATTCCGTAATTTGAGTGCATAATTTTATATGCATGTATTCAGAAGTATGTGTACTTAGACTATTTTCTGCTAAATTCAGACTCCCACTCTTAAACCCCTGTGTGAGAAGCCTGTCAACTGACATTTGCAGTTTTAGGGTGGCATCGTGTGGGAGAGAGAACTGCCAATCATTGCTGCCAACACCGCTCTCGGGGGGGCGCTGAAGGGAGCCAGCTCGGTCCAATTAAACGAAGCCGTCGTGAGTAGTGGAAAGTAAATAAATCTAAGAAAAAATACATTGCAGATTATGGAGGGTACTCGTAATGAATGTCTATAGTCTATGAGTCATCTTTATATTTAACACAATTGCCTTTTTCTTGAAGATTTTTATGTGAAACAGAAATGCTGAAACCTTTCCATAACTGTTCAGAATCCATCTTAATGGAAAAATTAAAATGCTCTCTACAGTTCTTTAATTAGGTCAAATTTCTACATGGCCTTTGGGTTAGGAAAAATGCATAATATATTATACTGTGACCCATTTAACTGCTTGACTATAGAAAATGTGACAAAACAACCTAGCCTAGATTTTCTTTTCTTGCTGAGGTTGAATGTGCAATATAGAAAGTCTCCATTTGGGTTGCATTGCAATCCAACTGATACATAATGTCACCTGTAGCAAGCTGTGTCTTTATGCCTTCCCTCTACAGAGGACGGTTTTCAAGCAGTATGGTGTGTGTGTGTGTGTGTGTGTGTGTGTGTGTGTTTCTGAAAGCTGAATGGTGGAGCATTGTCACCATTGCCAACTAACATTATATTAAATGAATTGAACTTAGTTCGCTATGCTACGATGCAAAAAGGCAAATATCTTCATCAGTGTTTGTTTTTTTTTTTAAAGTTTATTTATTTGGTGTGTGTGTGTGTGTGTGTGTGTGTGTGTGTGTGTGTGTGTGTGTGCGTATGGCCAGCTCAGCCCACCAGGGGGCGGGGTTCGCTGGCATGTGGTGCTGGGGGATCGAACCACGGTCCCTGTGCTTTGCTAAGCTTGTTCTAAGTAGGTGCTTTAGACCACTGAGCCATCTCACCAGCCCCATCAGTGTTTTGATTGTATAGAAAAATATACATAATTCGAAGTTCTGGAAAGAATATAGAAAATCAATTTTACCATTTTTCCGGCTCTGAATGACTGAAAAATTTGGCCAAGTGAGATAAATTTATATCGGAGAGTAACAGTACAAATTTGTATTACCTACTCCTGATAACCAGAATGATTAAGGAGAAAAGTACAGATCTGAGGGTAACATGCTTTTGGATGCAGGGAAATTGATGGTGAATAACTACTAAAGAGCACTCTCTTCTTTCATAGTGGAAAATTGTTAATGGGACCAAAGGAATAGGGCACGATCCATTGATCTCATTAGGAGCTCAGAAATCCACTGAAGGTAGACCGATGTGCATTGGTACATCTGTGGAAGGTATTTCTAGCTGGCACTCAGAGGTGTTTAAACCTGACTTCCAGCTGAGAGGAGATGAAGGTCCAGCAGCTTCATGCATGGATGTGAACACAGTCCAGTTCAAAAACAGGGAATTGAAGCTAATGCCAAACTTGGCTTCAGAAGAGCCTGGCCATATCGAAAGACACCCCATTCCTAAGCAAGGGAAGCAAAGCCAGCCTAATCTAGAAAGCCAGTCTGTCTTTAATGTGGAAGCCTCAGCCTGTTGATGCCAGCGTGGTGAGTTGCACTGGAGGAGAGGCTGCCTGTGGTGAGAGCGCCCACTCTGCTCTATGGAACTGGCCTTTTAGCTGGTCACGGACATCACCCCAGGCATCCTGAAGTAGATGCTATTTCATTAGCATCACTTACTGCCAGCAAATGACATGGTCTTGAAGCAGAGCCAAGCTCCTGGCTTGCTGGCTTGGGCGATGCATTTGAGGTCCTGGAGTGGATTTCTTCAAGGGGTGGGTGCGAGCAATCTAGTCAGTGGCTCGGCTAAGGCAGCAGTGAAGGACACGGAGTAGCTTCCTAGATCCCTCATCCTTGGACAAAACTAGATTTTTAAAATCCTTGTTGCACTGCGCCTCCTAGTTATTCCCACACCTGTGGGTATCGTGCTCCATGTGCCAGCTGCGCTGTGTCATACCCACTTTTCAAGTGAAAAAGTTGAGGCAGATTTTAAGTACAAAGCAGGAATATATTCAGAATACCAAATGTGTACTCAGTTCAGTGAGGGGGACCACAAACTTGAATACATTCTGTAGTTCGTATATTTGTTTGCAATTCTTCCAGCATCCTGTGGTGAATGCTCCGGGTGGTCACTGAAATATTTTTAATTTAGATGGGTCCAGTTGTTGGCTTTTTTTTTTTTTTTCTGTTTACTGTTCCGACTTCCTACAAAGCACCTAGGTTTTACTTTCTTCTTGAACCAGTCTGTATCCCCCAACCCCGTTTTCCCATTCCAGGATGTACCCAAGCTGCCTACTGCTCTGGCAGAGTCATCCCTCCCTCCCCTCCCCCACCCATCCCGTCCTGATGTGGGACTGCCATCTGGTGGCGCGCAGACGCCACTTCTGCCGTGGTCCTCACCAAAACTCTATCAAAGTGATTTTTTTTTTTTTTTTTTTTTGTCTGATTAACACAGAACGGAGATACCAAATCAGGGGCAGCCCTGTTTCTGGTGTCCAGTGAGAGTGAACAGGCTGAGGACAGAGGCTCAGGCCATGCTTACCGCAGCTGGCAGCCCCGGGAGCTGCTGAGTCTGACGGGTGGGGAATCACCCAGAACAGATCACACACTTGTTAGCCGTGTTTTAAATGTGTGCACATATACTGTGTACAGTGAGTGAGAGTGTGTGTGTGTGTGTGTGTGTGTGTGTGTGTGTGTGTGTAATGGACCAAATATGGGTATCAGGGGGACTCAGGAGAGCTTTAGGATGCAACTTGAACTATGCTCCAACACTCTTTCGCCCTTCGTCTGTCACCACTGCTGTTTGCCGTGGCAAACCATGAATTTTACTTGAGAGAAGGTTCAATATCTGGTGTACCTGTCATTGAACTAAATCAGCATTTATCATTAGTGGGAAGAAAGCAGGGCTTCTGAGCAGTATGGCTGCTTCTGGCATGCTAGCTTTTAGGGAGAAGGGAGCTTTTATGTGCTGAACGCCAGGTCACTTTTCACTGAATTGACCACAGACTTCAAACATAAGGTACTGTTCATCTGAATAGAAAGCACGGAGAGATTATAAGCTTTCTCTGAGCCACATAGCATTCAGGTATGCAAATGAGAGAGACAGGGAAAGACGCTCTACTCAGTTCTTACATCCTTGACATACTTGATCTCTGCTTGTGTAATGCGAGTGACTGTTCGGAAGACGATCAAGCCCCAGGGAAGAAGGCTAAAGATCAGTTTTCCTAAAAGTATGTTTTGTTTTGGAAATGTTGCCCTTTATGCAGAAACTTTCCATTTTATCATAAAAAGATGCATGCTTCCTTTTCTTCTGGAGCAAAATTAAAACGGTCACTTAAATAACTGCAAAGCTTGTATTTAGGGTTACAGCTGGGGCTGAGTCATCAGCTTGACTAAGTGTAGGAAGAGCCTGACTCAGGCTGGACTCCGTGCCTGTGCGATTGGAGGTCCAGGCCAAAGTGCCGCATGGTTAAGAATAGAATGTGCTGTCTGTCTGCACATTTCTCCACTTCATCTTGTGTTTCGGGGCATGCGCCGAGCCTCCCACCTCTCTCTGACCCACAGTCTGTTTGTTATTTGGAAAGCTGAGCTGTGGAGGATGTGGTGAGAACCCCCATTGGGTGTTCCTGGGAAGTGCCTGAACCTTAAGGGAACAGAGGGTGCAGTTACTTGGCAGCCATACCACCGCGGTGAAAGATGAGAAGACCAGAGGATAGAAGGCCGAGCTGTGGGTCAGCCATAGAGTGCTTACCCGGCATGCAGAGCGTCGTGGCTCCCACCGCAGCACAGAGGCAGAGAGAGACCGAGACAAAGACACACGGTACATGGGGGGAGGAACGTGTGGCAGTGGGGTAGCAAACAGTGCGTCATGCTTGGCTGTGATTGTAGTGTGATTTAATAAACGATGCGTGAATGTCTGAGCTATGAGGTGAAGGTAAGAACTCTTCGTCTTCAATTTCACGTCGGATGATCTGTTCAGGGCTGCAATTTTGCACCTCAACTTTTTAATTCTTTCTGATGTACTGAACACAGATTTTTTTCAAGCTTTTGATTTTAAAATAGTTTTGGATTCACCAAGTGATGTAAAAATAGGATAGAGTTCCTGTGTATTCTTCCCTTAGCTTTCCTCAGTGGTAACATTTTACATAACTAGAATTCATTATCAAAACAAGGAAATTCACATTAGTACACTAGAACTAACCATCCACCATGTTTAGATTTAGTTAGGTAGCTTTTGAAAATGTTAATTAACCTGTTTGAATAATAATCTGGGTTACTTTATTATTTTTCAAACTGTTTTACTTGAAATTTTCCTTGAAATTTGAATTACTTAAATCTTTGCTCGCAACTTTTTAAGTCTTGCCTTTGTTTCTGATTTTGTTATTCTCAAGTGAGTGCGTAATATAACCTACGATTGCATGAGAGCTTGTGGGGTTTAACTTGCCTGCCCTTCTACAAAATTTCAGTTTGTAATGAATTCTAGGGTGAATGTCTCACAGATGGCTCTGTGTCTTGAGTGAAGTCGTAATTTTCACTCCTTCCATTTCTGTCTTCTGAGGAGCATGTCTCCTACCATGTCTGCTGCCCAACCTGAGATAAGGTTTTAGCTCTTCTTTTGAATCTAACATGTAAATGACAGGGTGGTGCTGTGCACTTCGGTTAACTTCCTGAGCCTCCCTGCTACATCTCTGTGAAACCTCACTGCTCACAGTTGGGTTTGGGTGACAGTGTGTGGCTTCACAGTGCTGTCATGCGCATATCTTCCTTGGCCTCTCCAAGCAACCCTGTGCCATCAGGGAAATAATACGTACCCAAGGTTTGGGGTACCCAGCAGCGAACGCCACATTCACTCACTGAGGCAACTGTTTTTTGAGTCAGGAAGACAGGATTATGTTAGATAAATAAGTGGTGAAAATTGAACAGAGAGAATTTTATATGCTGATTAGAATTAAAGAACTCCAAGACCCAGCAGGTGAGGAGGAGGCCAACAGGAGCTGGCTGCCCAGAGCTGCTTGGCGACGAAGACCGCTGGGGGAGACTGAATGCAGCAATGGCTGGTGCTTCACCCACCACCGCCACCTACCGGCCGAGCGGCGCTGCCCGCCTAAAGGCGAGGGATCCGGATGATTTCTCTGAGCAGAAAGGGGGAAAGGAGAGGAACAGATCCGAGAGCCTGTGTGCCAGTGACATCAAGCCAGGCGCACATTCTTACAGACACAGCGTGCCACAGGGGGCAGAGAGAGATGAAAGGGACCTTATCTTGTGCGATAAGGTTTAATTTTTAAAAGGGGCAGTGTCATGTAAACAGCAGCCATTGGTGTTATTTGAGCTGCTGACGTTTACTACAAGCTAACATTTATGGAGTATGACTTACTAGGAACTGAAAGAAATGATTTACATGTAATTTCTCATTTAGTCTTTTGGGTTATTCATTCTCCTTGTTTTGGAGATGATAAAATCGAGACGTTAGGAAGTGTTACTTCCCGGGTTCAAGGCTGGATCGCCAAGATCGATGTAGACCCTCTGACTCTGCGATCCGTGTTCCTTGCGCTACCTGGCCTTGGATAATAAAGTGTTCAGGCTACTTCTGTACTCTGGCTATAGTGCAGTGACTACATGACCTAGCAGGAAGACTAGAGAGGAGGGAGTGTGTTCAAGGTGAAGCTGTAGTAAGAGGGACGTTTTCTTCAAGTGACCAAAAAAGGCTAGCGCTGCAGAGGAGGGCAGCAGTGTGAGCACTGTGAACTGTGTTCTGGCGACTTGTTGTGTGTGGCCACCAGGTCACACAGAGGGCAGTGTGGGAGGTGCTCCCGGAAAGGGCAAGGGCCAGGGAGAAGGTTGGGAGCCCTCTTGTGCTTAGGAGACAGCAATGCTCTGGAAAGTGGGAGGCTGGCAAGGGCTGGGCGCTGCGGAGAGTTTGCAGGCGGTGCTGTAGGGATGTCATTATATGGCTATTGTCACGCGTTTGCCAAGCACATGTCATGGTGTGGAGAACAGGTTGGATACCGGAAGGATGCCTGAAGAATACTGACCTGGGAGCAGATGCAGCAGTGTAGGAAGTACTCCCAGCTCTGTCTGACCTCCTACCACTCTCTCTTTGCTTCCTGGTGATATCCTTGAGAAACGGCTGCAGATACTTGACAGTAGGCATCTGTGTGAACATTTGCTTGCTGTCCTTCATTAAAATGCTACCTGAGTACGTGTAGTTATATAATTGTATGTGCTATTAGACTTTTTCTTAAAATTTTTACATTTGATCTCCAAATAACCCTGATTTTAATAACGCAGGGTTTTTTTTTTTTTTTTTAACTACATTTTAGTGATGAGAAAAATGAGCACCAGAAAGGGCAAAAGCATTGCAACTTACCTATTAAATAGCACACCCTACGCTGTACTGGCGGTCCTTTGTTCACGCCAGTGCTACTTGTGCATATCCTTGTACAGCATGCTTTTCACATTTAGGGAAAAAAAATAATGACAAAAATGATAAGAGAATAACATTAGCTAATGCACTATCATTTTGATCTAAGTATCATTTTGATCAAATATCTTTCATATATTATAGTTATGTTTTAAAAATAATTTTATTGAGAAACAAATAGCAATGAGATAGTTTCAAAACCGATTAGTAGGACAGTTTCAATAATTCATACATTGCATATTGTTGTCTTAGTGCTTATTCATTGTAGGAGATGCAAACAGGATATCCTGTCCACAAACACTATTAGAACAACTCTTTTTATTCATTGAATTAAGAGAATTCAACTGTATATCTATCCTATTTTGAATATATAGATACAAAATGGACATCATTTGTATCCCCTTTTTTGCTTAGTGTTGTCAGAGAAGGGTATTCCATTGTCATTTAAATATTGTAGGTGTGTGAATTCAGCAAAATATTCCAACATAGTTATGTCAGATAGTTATTCAATGATATTACATTTTGTTGTGATAACCTTTCAAGATTCCCTCTATAATGTATTTTCCTTTGTATTTACATACATATTCATTATTGCCCACAAATAGACTTCCATATGGATTTTTAACTGGCAATTAGCTAGGTCTCTGAATGTTACCTGTGAAGTATATACATTCTTCAATAAATAAAAAGCTATTTAGTATTTTATATGAGCTTAAATTTAGCTTCAGGGAGTTTTAAAGGAAGAAATGCAGTTTTGATCTGCTCACTAATGGGTAAAAAATATTTTCTTGGCTTTTTGATTTTACTTTCCTGGAGACGCTGGAGTTTTACCTCACTTATGCTACAATGGAGATAGCTTTCTATCAGTAAAGCTGAAAGAAGATTTGATGTTAAAATAAAATATTTTCTTTTTAGTAATAATTTAATAGTGTCCATTTTATATATTTGATTGTGAAATTCTCTAGGTCACAGGCTTATACTGTGATTAAAAGTTTAGCTGGATGGAGAAAAATGAAAGCTTTAATTATAAGTAATGCCTGCATTACAAAGAGAAGAAAAAAAGCTCCTTGTAGCAAAATGATTATTTGGGATTAATGAGTTTATGTAATTTTTTTTCTGTTACTAATAAAATACTTATATCTTTAAATGACAGCCTGCATTTTATCTCCTAAATTTCTTTAGTGATAGCTTCCTGTCACATTTCTATAGGATTTTGTCCAGAAGAAAATTAAAACTTGTTATTAGTATGATTCGAAATGGAATGTACCTTCATACCCTTCCACACCTGCACCCAGATACACATAAATATGTAAAATGAATTATAATTTTATAGGAAAAGATTAGAAAATGATGCTTCCTGCCTATATCTTGTAATCTGAGCAACTACTCTGAATATAACAATATGTCATTTAATAACCCTTGTTACTTTCCTGTCATTTTGTTTGGATATTCTGTATCTTCATTGTTTCTCTTTTTTCCTTTCATTAAAATATTTATTTAGGGGCCGGGGAGATGGCTCAGTAGGATAAGCGCTTGACTGGCAAATGCAAGGATATGAGTTAAATCCCTGGTTCTGCAAAAAAAAAAAAAAAAAAAAAAAAAAAAAAAAAAATTATTTATTCAGTTATTTATTTGGCAGAACCAGGGTTTGAACTTAGGCCCTTGCACTTGCCAGGCAAGTGCTTATTCTACTGAGCCATCTCCCTGGCCCCTCCTCTCTTTAAAATAAAAGAAAGAAAATGATCCTTCTAAAAAATTAAAGTATATTTATATATAATATAAATATGAAATGTAAATATGATAACTGTAGGCAAAATAGAAACAGTTGGTTATATAAAATTGGTTTCATAATTTCAATGGAAAGCGGCTAGGAAAATTTACTTTTTGGAAAAAATTAATGGAAGGTGATATATAGACAGTGCAGACTTTCTGATTTGGAATAGCTGAGCCTCATGTCTGACAGTAATTTTAAATGACTTGTTAACTTTAAATGAAATTTTGCCTCATTTTCCATTTATATAAAAATGTAAGGGCAGGCCAAATAGCTCAGCGGATTAAAGCACCTGCAAGCAGGCACAGGGGCCAGGGTTTTGATCCAGGGGCCTGCCCTGCTGGCCCCACCCCTGGGGCATGCCGATACAGCAGTTGAGACTGGGCGTGGTGGCACAAGCCTGATATTCCAGCACTTGGGAGGCTGTAAACAGGAGAATCACTACAAGTCCAATCTACGTAGTGAGACCCTGAATACTCTGTAGACCCTTCCTTAAAATACAGAAAAATAAATAAATATGTGATCACATCCTCATAGTCACAAATAGTTTTTTGAAGACAAATTGAAATATTACTAAGGAGACACTTTGATGAGGAAGTTCCAGGTATATTATTCAATTACATACTTGAAATTATGTTTAAATCAGTAATTTAGGAGTTGGTTCATTCTGGCATTTGGGAGCCTTTTGCCAAGTGGTGTAGATCTGAAGTGTCCCCCCAGCATCTCAAGTGATCAGAAGTGTGGCTTTTGGAAGGTGATTGGATCAATTTCACATTATTCTCATCAGTGGGATTAATCACTTGCTGAGCTCATACTAGAAGTGCTGTAGGAGCACCTGATGGGAAGGCTGAGCGACTGGAGGGAAGGCCGGGAAGGCTGAGTTCTTACCTCTGGCTCTTGTGCTCTCATTGTTTCTGTTTTTCATAGATTAACTATTGTGTTTTGCCCTGCTTTGTCCCTGTGCTGTTTCTGCCTGGGAGGCAGAATGTGAAACCAGGGACCAAAATATACCTCTTCTTAAACTGCAGGTTGGATATTTTGTCCCATGAACAGGAACATGACTAATGCAGAGAACTTATAATAAGAGTAGGGCTAAGGCTGTATCTGTGTCTGACTATGAGATAGAGAAGCTTTTAGAACTGATTTACAAGGAGGAATTTGAGAAGATTTGGAGATGTGCGTTAGAGAAAGCCTAAAATAATACAAACAGAACTTTATGCAGAGTTCTGATGGAAGCTCAAAAGAGCAGAATGCTGATAGGAATGTGGATAGAAAAGGATAGGCTCTGAAGTTTTGAATGGGAACAAGAGCTTTATTGGAAACTGGACTAGAACTATGGCTGTACCTTCTGGCAAATAACATGTTTTCATTTCTGTCATGACTGAGCTTAATGGTGGTGAACTGCTGGGCATGACAGTGCACACCTGTAATGCCAGAAGTCGGGAACAATGAGACAAGAAGTTTACAAATTCAAGCTCAGCAATTATTTTCCAGTACCAAGCAAAAATATGGCAGACTTAATTTAGAGTATGGTGTGGGCACTGCTGGCTTCTTTCAGCCAAATTTGCAGTAAGAATCAGGACCAAAAAAAATAGTGGAGCCAAAAGATATTTAAAAGTTAACTGGGCAGCCTAGCCAGAAAGGAAATGCCTCTAAAGTTGAGGCTGAGAATAGGGTTGCCAAAAAATTGGTGCCATGGAAGAGAAGCCAAGTACTGTATTTTGCATGAAAACAATTTTAGGCTTGTGACTTGAGAGCATCGCAGGAATTGGCCAGCTCCCGTCCTTCATGGGCTAAACGGTATAAACAAGAAACTAGTTAATTGCCTTTAAAAGACTTTGCTTTGTGAAGAAAGCTTGAGCATTTCCTGGTCATTCTAGGCTTCCTATGGAAGTGTACACCCCACTTCCCAAGTTCAGCCATCCAAGCACTTAGGTCTCTGAAGCCATGGTTCAAAGGGGCCCACCTACTGCTCTTAGAGGGAATAGACCTTGGCATCATGCACATGGTGTAGTCTTTACAGACATGAAGAGTTCAGGAGTTGTGTGGCCATGTGACTAGTACAATGAGGAAAATGTACATTCATGTACATATACGTAAAATGAGGAAACTCTGCCTCATTTTATGTATATGTAAAAATGTGACCACACCTTCATAAACTAAAATAGTAGTCTTGAAGATCCTTAACTGTGATGACCAGGTAAAGATATTATTCGAATTACATATTTGAATTTTTTTTTGAAATTGGGTAAATTAGAAGCCAGTAATTTGTGGCAATAAAGAGTATTTATAACGATGTTGTAGAAGAAATATGTTATGATATGGAAAATCTGAAAAGATAAATTTAGGAATGAAGTCAAAGTTGTCCCAGATCTAAAATTATCAGTACGGGTTGGGAAAAGGTGTCAAACAAGGCAGTATTAGTATAAGCTGTAAGTTATCCAGAGAAATAATCTTTGTTAAGAAATAATTTCGTGGGCTGGTGAGATGGCTCAGTGGTCTAAAGCACCTACTTAGAACAAGCTTAGCAGAGCACAGGGACCACGGTTCAATCCCCCGGCACCATATGCCAGCCAGCCCCGCCCCCTGGTGGGCTGAGCTGGCCACACACACACACACACACACACACACACACACACAAATAAATAAAATTAAAACAAATAATTTTGTGAAGAGGTTAGTGTTGCTGTCTTTGCTTTGCCACCTCTTTTTCCTGGAATCCTGCCTAGAAAGGCTGTCATACAGTAGTGTTACAGCCTGCATCCCAGCAGACTGTTGTACTCAAAAATTTATAAAGAGAAAGGGATTTGTAAGAATGACTGACTAGCTCTTCAAAGTGATGACTGAGTGTAGACTATTTTTATGAGGACATCTGTGTCCTCGCCGAAAAACTGGCATGATGGGAAGCCCAGAGCAGGAGAGATCCACTCTGGCGCATCTGAGGTCCACACAGTGCTATCCTGCATCACCACCTGCAATTTTTTCCAGGTTCTGTTGCAACTCTGGAGTAGCACCATATTCATTCCCTTGCTTATGTCGCCCTGAATTTCCAGTAAAAACTTGCCTTTCTTCCTCTAGGATCTAAGGAAGTGCTGGTGGCCCTGTGGTTGTGATGCTCTGCTCTCGTCCACACGTTCCTTCCTGTTCCTGTCTGTGCTTTTCCAAAAGCTCCATTTACTCTGAACCATCAGCATTTCTTCTTCCTGTCAGGAGGCCTAGCATTTTAAACACTTTGGGAAAAGACAGTTGTTTTAATATTTATAGTCTAAACTGTAGCTATATTCCAGTTGGGGAACAACAGAGATATCCTGAGGGTGCTTGTTTGTCAGCAGCAAACAACTCTGCGATCCCCAATCCTCACGTTTTGGTGCATTAGAGTTGGAGCAGTCCTTGCTCTCTGCTCTATTTTATGCCTGAATGTCATTTGAGAGGATTAAGTTAGATTATGATACTTCCTATATAAAGGTAGATGACCAGGAGTACAGGAAACCATGAAACAAAACTAAGAAAACCGGGTCCCACCATTTAGTCTGTCATAAGGCGTCCTGTCGGCTCTCATGGTGACCTATGCCTGCCATCCTATCCCAACTGTAGACCTTTCACTCAGCCTCTTCTTCTTTGTAGATCCTGGGACTTCTGATTCCGTCTTAAATCCTTAATACATACATAAGTGCTGCCAGGAATATTCTTTTATATTCCTCAGTGCAGCACTCATTGTGGAGTGCTGCATTCAGACACCTGGCCACAAGTGTGGGCTGGCCCAGGGGCCGAGTGTCACACTCACTGCAGAGGGGCCGCTGGCCACTTCTGATCATGTACCTCCAGGGAGCACTTGCCTGAGCTGGTACTTTTTATTTTTTCTTCATTTCTTATCATCAAGCATTCAGAATATTTCTGATAATTCTTTTCTATCTGTTCTTAATGTCAGAAAGCCAACATAATTGGTTTTTCTACTTCATTTAAAGCCTGAATAAAACTAGAGTAAGACGTCTTGGGCCATGCTTGTGTTCAGCTAAGGGAGGCAGCACCAGTGCATGGGAAACAGCTCCTCTGGGCTTTCACTCGTCTTGGGATTTCACTGCTGCCTTCTTTCCTCTCTTGTGGGTTCATTTCTGTCTTTTGATCTTTAAAATGTGCTTCTTGTTATTATACTTTACCAACCAATAGGCCACATATTTTGTCTGCATACATAGAGTCTCACCAAATCATGCAAGTGTCTTAGATACATATTTTTGTCTGGGTAAAATACGTAAGAACCACAACATAAATGAGGGCCATTTATTATGGCTCTTGGCTTTGGTCCATGGCCAGCAGGCTCCATGGCAGGTATAGCTTGGCGGAGGAGCATGCTGGTGCACAGCTCTTTAAACCAGGGCAGTCAGAACTCAGACTAAAAGGGAGGACCCTAGGGAAAAAAAAAAAACCTGCCAAGGTCATGTCACTAGCTACCCACCTTTTACCGGGCTCACTGAGCCATCTCCTGACAGCACAGTTACTGGAGACCACATCAGCGGAAGAACTCACGCAAGGGTGTAGACCTCCATGACCAACCATGATCTGGGAGCCCAGCCTCTGAACATGTAAGCCCTGTGAGGGATATTCCAGGTCTAAGCCACAATAACCAGTCTCCGTGTCATGCCTCTCCCCAACTTCATCTACTGTATCTTCGGTTTCTGGGGTGTGTGTGTGTGTGTGTGTGTGTGTGTGTGACCAACGAAGTCTAATATAAATTGTTTTTAGCTCTATGTATGCATTGTTTCATGCCGTTCATAATTTTCTTTGAGGTTACAGTCCATATTTAAACTTTTTTGATTGGCTACAGTTATCACCTCCCAGCTTAGTTTATAGCAGTCACAATATAAATTGAAGAAATCCATCATGTCTTAAATCCAGCATGTATATACATAACCATTTTGTGTGCTGTGTACTGGACTTAGGTCTACTGCTGCTATCTCAGGATACACAGAAAGTTGTCTTATTTGAACTCTTGTTAAAAAATCTTCTGTGTAGTTTGGGGCTTGTACATGGGAGCCAGTGATTCAGCTCAGATATTTTCTTCATACTCTCTAAAATATTACCAGATCAACAATGGGACTTGTAGACAGATAAATTCCTTATGCATTTGAGCAAATTTTATGTATCCCTTAAAGTTTGACCATGATTCAAAGCTAGAGCCAGAATACATGTCAAAATATGATCCCTTAGGGACAGTTAGGGGAAAGTCATGTGGATTTAACTTCTGTTAGTATTTGAATACATGTATAAACAAATCAAAAATATCTGTATTTCATACTAAAATAGACTAACAAACTAATACATCTCATACTAACTACTCAATACAGATCAGTAAAAACATAAGAATTATTAGAACTATGGAATCTGTTTGAAATGTGAGACAATTCGTTTTTTTCTCTTCTGCAAAATGAGATGAATGTGAGGAAGAATGTTGTGCTGTGGAAATAGGGGAAGCGTGCTGAGCTCATGCCGTCTAGCGCTTTCTACACGTGTCTGTTGGATACTCCCAGCAACCCTATAAAGTCGGTATTATTAGTCCCTCTTTGCATATAAGTGAGGCTCAAGGAAATCAAGCGATTTGCCAAAGGTACAGCAAATACCACATCCACAATCAGCAGCCTATTTTAGTATCTTTATTCTTTTGTAGTTCAAAAAGAAATTAGAGTTACAGTGACGAACTGTATGCCTGTTAGAAATGCAGCGGGTAAGAGACTGAAGCAAGGATTGGACGTTAATCCTCTCTGAGTGGTTGCTGCACAGGAAGGATCACAAAGGCGTGAGTGTTATATCTCTGAAATCTAGGTTGTATGTAGCTGGAACAAAGTACAGCTGCCGTGATAATGAAAGACACCCACATTCCCTGAGGTGTGGGGTGCACTCAGTGACCCCAGCTATCAGTGATTTTTCATGTATGCATCCCTGGAAACTGATCACTAAAGCCACCGATCTGCCGCTCTGTTACAGTCTATGGCAGTTCATAGTGAGGCAGATTAAAAGAGAAAATTAAGGTTATCACTGATAAAGTGTAAGTAAAATGACCCCGAAGGAAAACTGCATGAGAATAAAAGAAAACAAAGACAAATGTTAGCTAGATATTTAAGAAACTAGAAGTTGTTATGAAAAACACAGAGCAATTATAAATTACTTCACAAAATAATCAAATTGAAGGACACAGTGATAAAAATGCAAATATTAAGTTCTGCCAGTTAGCTAGAGGTCAAATCAGTGTTTTTCCTCAAATCAAAACATCAGAATTTTTTTCAGTATAGTTTTAATTTGTAAAGGCTGAATATTTATGTTGAGTCTAAAGCTAAAATTGTTGGAAGTCCTTGAAGAAAGGTTAAGCCAAGTAAGAAATAAATAGAATGTTTGCAAGTGAACTTGAAGATGTCCATGAACATTTTAAGTTAAATGCAAATGTTTTGAAGAGAACGTTTGTACCTTTCAGTAGATTTCCAGTGGAGTCCAAACGCTCCATTATTTCTCTGTTCTGATCCATCTTTCTTTTTTCTTCCTTCCCCTTGAAAACCCTCTCTGTATCTGGGCTGCCTTACACACCTCATACCTCTCCTTTACACAAAGTCCTCCTAAGCTCCCCAAATGCAGCTTCCAGAATCACTTTTTCTGGTAAGAAAACTGATAACCCTATGCTTACTACTCCTGTGAAAAGATGGGAGCTGTGAGTGCAGATTTTTTCCTTTAAGTTGTTCGGGTTTCCTAAGCTTTTGCAATCTTACCGTTCTGTATCTATAATGGTACTCATATGACAAAGGCTTACAGTGAGTTATGGACAGGATGTGTTGTTCCTACGTGCTGGCATCTAGATGAAGCTCCACCTTCGTGCAGACAGATTCTGTGTTTTCCCAGTTTATTGCAGCATCTTCCCTGTACCATGCTGCCCGGATCTGCACAGGTGTCATTTTCCTCTAATGGTTCTGTGTTGAAGTCTTATATTCGCGCATTATGAGTCTAAACTGCTGTTCCTTTGTTAGTATTCCAAGGTTATGAGTAGTAACCTTATTGTCTTTGTCATTCCTTTGAGAGAGTCATAGTTTTGAACCAGAGTGTTTACAGTCCTTCTGTTACTAATCTTGCTAAATGACTTCTGTGAATTTTCTGTTTGGGCCAAAAGCTTCAGTTAAGCACCTTTTTGATATCAATCTTCTGGAAATAAGTTTGTCCCATTCTTGAGGTTCACTGCATAGGTCTCTGCTGTCATAGTGACAGGGACACTGTTAGCACTCAAATTCAGAGACCTTTCAAATGAAATATTTGCTTCCATAACTTTTGGTTCAGTCATCTAACCAAATGCCTTTACCATTTGTGTCAGTTTAGGCACAGTTATTTTTATAACTGAAGTAAAATACAATGTGTATGGGCTGCCATGGGTGAAGCCTGTTTATATGCAGCCTTTGTGGTTGCGGGTCAGAAGAAGGGAAAGCGTAAGATTTATGTACCTTCATGTGAGTGCATCCTCCTTTGAAGAACCAAGTAAGAAGTCTTGGGGGGCATGGTAAACATATTTAAAAAAAGTATTCGGAGACTTTTAAAATACCCATTTCCCTAGTTTCTAGATATTTTAGGGGAAAACATTCCAGTCTTTTCTTTAGGATACATAAGTATTTAATGGTCAGATGGAGCCACGACTCATAAATGAAGGAGCCCATGATGAAAATCTACTACGTTGTTCATTTACACAGGCATTCCACGTCATGCGTGTGCTGAGGGGCTAGCTGGTCGAAACAGCTATTGCAGTTTCTGGAGGACGAAGGAGAGGATCCGTGGCTCTTTCTCCAGCAGCTCACTGTCCAGTGAAAGGAGACAAACAGGAGAACGGATGCCCTGGAGGGCACAGATGTGTGCAGAAGTGTGCAGTCCTCCTCCAGTTGGGAGGGAAAGCTTGCTGGAAATATTTTTCATTTGTGTCTCAGCAGATGTAGAGTGGGCAGCACAAACACGGGGGTCAGAAGGAGCGGCCCTTGCAGCGTTGCATGGTTAGGGCGGACACCTCAGCACGTGGCACACTGCGCCATGGGTTAGTTGGAGCGGTGGCACGTCATGGCCCTTACATTGAGGTAGTGAGGTCAGGCGTCATCTTGCTATGTCACAGAGTTAAGCGTGGAAGTTCAGAGTACAGAAGAGCCTTTCCTGGAGGTTTCTATTTGAGTTAAGCCACTGGCATTGACCAGAGGGTCTCCAGCTCCTGGGCCAGGGATTTCAGTACCTCGCCCAGGCTCTCCACTTGCTTTTGGGGTGCGTGAGTGCACACAGCCACCTTGCCTGTAGTGCTAGGCCTCAGCTGTTCTCTAGACCTTCCTTGCATCACATACATTTTCATCTCTGCTGGACTGCAGCTCTTAAGGAAGGAGGTGGAAGCCACGTACAAGATTTTCTTTGCCTCATTAGTAAGTAATTTTGAACATTTTCAGTTTGACAGATTTCAGTCAGTTCTCCGTGAATGTGCCAGGGTGCATTTTCTATTCTCATCATGCTTCCTGTCCTCCTACTTGGACCCTCTTCTTGTGACATTTCCATTGTTCTAATTCCCAGCTTGCAACAAGTCTGTACCAGATATATTTTAATATTAAAGAACATCAACCTGGTACCCACTCCCCAGCAGCATACCTGTTTTTCAAGTCAAAGACTAAGGGATATAAATAAAGTGTAAAAGAAATTCATTAGAGTAGATGGCTTAGTGAAAAGTGATCTACCCTTGCCATACATTATGGAAATATGTTTTAATTGTTAGGTAAACACTCATGCAGTCACCTGATTTCTGCTCCAAGTCAGTCATAGGGGAAGATGGGGGATGAGTGAGCACCAGCACTGCTGAAGCTTCAGGCGCTTCTGGGATCGGTGCAGGAGGCAGACCCAAAATCAAAGACCTCAGGTGCTGAACAGAGGGAGCCCAGGCCAGGGAAGCACATGGAAGTTCTGTGCAGACCAGACGTGAGCAGAGAGCAACTCAGGCGGGAGAGTAAGGGAACATTTCCAGAGTGAAGCAACTGCAAAGTTGTGTACAGAGGACTGCCTGGTATGTGCACCCTGGGCTGGACCCTCAGCACTGCAGAGTATGGAAGGGAGGAAGAGGGGAGGGAGGGAGGGAAAGGAAATGGAGGGGAACTGGAAGGGAGGAAGGGGCAAGGAGAGGGCAGGAAAGGGGAAGAAGGGAAAATGGAAGAGAGGTAGGCAGGGAGATAGGAGGCAGGGAGGGAAAATGGGGGAGAAAAGGAGGGAAGGAGTGGGAGGCAGGGAGGGAGAGAAGAACAGAGCAAGGAAGGGAAGATGGAAGGATGGAAGGAAGGAGGGAAGAAGGGAGGAAAGGGAGAGGGAAAGGGAAACGGGGGAGGGAAAGGGAAGGGAGGAGGGAAAGGGGAGGGAAGGAGGGAGAATGGAAGAGGTAGGTAGGGAGAAAGGAGGCAGAGAGGGAAAGTGGGGAGAGAAGGAGGGAAGGAGTGAGAGGGAGGGAGGGAGAGAAGAACCGAGCAAGGAAGGGAAGATGGAAGGGTGGAAGGAAGGAGGAAGGCAGGGAGCGGGAAGAAGGGAGAACAGAAGGGAGGAAGGAAGGAAAGGAAGCAGAGAGCTTTCTAGAAGGAGTTAAGGTTTGCAGCATGAGCTTCCACACCTGAATGGGCAGTAGGAAGAAAGAGCTAGTGGGCATTTGCCAGGCAGAGGGGGGAGGGCCTTAGAGACCAGCCCGACTGTTAGACTTCACCCTCTGGATCATGGGAGGATGCTGGGGGGGCTGGAGGGAAGAGAGCGACGTGTAAGAATTTACATACTAGAGAACATAAGTACTTTTCAGTTTAAAGAATAGTAAAGTGGTTAGAGGCATGGGCAAGGTGTAAACATTTTCCTAAAGAATCTAATGCAGGAAATAATTTCAAAAGTTAAAAACATTCAGCTGAAACATGGAAGCACATACACTGAGAAGTGCAGATGCTGGTGGACTGCGCCAGTGCACTGGGGATGCAGGAGACCGTTGCCAGGAGGCGCAATGACTGGAACTGGGCTTAGCTGGGTTCCAGTGACTGGAACTGGGTTTAGGTTAGGAGAGAATGGGGCCCAAGATTACTCCCAGGTGTCACTCCTTGGAGAAAAGAAATCAGAAGTGACAGCTCCTGCCAAGACCGGGAATAGAGAGGAAAGAGGTTCATTTTAAAAGGTGGAAGGTGAGTTGCCACTGGTACACTAAACACATTATTAAGTACTTCCTATATTCCAACATACCAAGATCAAGACCCAAGTCCCATTTAAGAACCAAGTCCCAGGCTGGGGAGATGGCTCAGTAGAATAAGTGCTTGCCTGGCAAGCGCAAGGGCCTGAGTTTAATCCCTGGTCCCCCCCCCCCAAAAAAAAAAGAAAGAAAGAAAGAAAAAAAAGTTTTAACACTACGAAGACAACAATATGCAATGTATTAATTATTGAAACTGTCCTATTAATCAGTTTTGGAAAAAAAAAACAAACCAAGTCCTGATTCCTATCTGTAGGTAGCTTACAGGCTAGAGGGAATACTGCTAACCCAGCAGCATGAGCACTCGCGAGGGTGGGAGGTGCTAGGGAGAAAGCCAAGCTACGATCAGCTCCAGCCAGGCTGTAGCACCAGGGTAGATGGCTGAAGAGGGACCCTCCCAGGACGCAGAATGGGCAGGAGAAGAGAAGCGGGGAGAGTCCCTGTAATGATCTGGGGGGGAAGGGCTCAAGAGACCCATGAGGACAAACAGCACGGAAAACGAGTAGCACCGGCATAGAGTCCAAAGAACCAGAGTGGGAAGCGTGTGGGGAAGGGACAGGAGACAAGATGTGGCCTTGCCCTGACTGGGAGGTGGGGTTTTATGATCAAAGCTCTGGAGAGTCTGCAGCATCTGATTTGCTTCTCCAAAGCATCTTGCTGGCTGTTGAGTGTAGAGTTGACCTTGAAGCTCCAAGGACACAGACTTGCCTGAAAGCTACTGTGACAAAGGTCACTGACAGGCCCTGGGGAGATGGTTAGGAGTCGAGGGGTGCCTAGATCCAGTACATATTAAAGTACTTAGATGTGGGCTGGCCAGATAGCTTAGCGGATTAAAGCGCCTGCTTAGGCAGACGCAGGGACCGGGGTTCTATCCCATGTGTGCCATGCCTGCTCCACCCCTGGGGCACACTGAGATGGCGATTGAGACTGGCTGTGGTGACGTGCGCCTGTAATCCCAGTGCTTGGGAGGCTGAAAAACTAGAGGATCATTATGAGTCTAATCTGTGTAGTGAGATCCTATAGACCCTGTAGTAAATACATTAAAAAAAGAAAAAAGTACCTAGATGTATGGCCACATTAGTTTGGCTGTAAGGAGACTAACAGAGGAATAATGTATTTTTGACCTGAGCAGGAAGGTGTGGGAAGAATATAAAGAGGGAAGTTAAAAGTTAATATTTGGTTCTATTAAATTTATGATTCCTGATGGACATTCCAGTAGAGAAATAAACGGAAAAACAAGCCTAGTGTGCCCTGTGCTTGCACTGGATGCCCACATTGAAAGTGGTCACAGTGGATCACAATATGTTCTAATCGATAAATTAAAATAACAACAGGACTCTCTGCTGCTGCTGAGATAATGTTCTGATTTACTTTCCTTTTCCCTCTGCCCATTTGCCATAATTAAGATGTGTGGTATTTATCTTAATATCTTGTCTGCCTGTTCCCTGCGTGTCTGCTGGAGAAAGCTGTCCTCCTCCTCTGCCTTGTGCTGCTTTAGCAGTTCACACAGCAGAGCCCTCAGATTCCTGCTCTTAGCAAAAACATTCTTCCCTCGCTGGGGTAGGCTTTTTTCTTGGCTCCCACAAAGCACCATTCTATGTCTGGGGTGAAGCCCCTTTCCCTCAGATTTCAAACTCAGAGAGTGCAGAATCTCTCCACCTGGTAGATTTTTAAAAAATCTCTCCAATACTTTTATCTTCCTTATGTGGACTCCGAGAGCACAATGGTTATCCCTTTGTGCAAAAGAAAAAGAAATCCTCCCGGCTTTCATGAGCATTCTGTTCTCCAGGCTGTGCCAGCAGCTTGACAAATGTGCTCGGACGTAGCTGGGCCACTGCACCGGCCACTGTGTCAGATTAAGCCAAATGCTTGTTTATATAGATGAAGGGATTTATGGGATTTAGAAGAGATTGAAAGTGCCCAACAATGTAGTGTGCAAAAAATTGATATCTTAGAGCCTTGAGCGAGGAAAGAAGAGAGTCTTAATTCTTTTCTTCTTCACTTGACGAAATCAAAGTCGTGTAATTTTAAATGATACATGTAAAGAAGTGAAGCTCGATATTTATCAGAATTATAAATGAACATAATTCCCTCCAGTACACACACACACACACACACACACACACACACACACAGAGGCACTCCATGGTAGGAGAATTATTAACAGTTTGATTCCTTTCAGTAAAGATGTAAATTTCTGTACACTTGGAAACAAGAATAAGATTTGAGATGGGAAGAGAACATTGGATGTCACAGTGAACCATATGCTACGTGTGCCTTATGCATGTGAGAAGAAAAGCATAATTTTTAGCTAAGAACTGTTTGTTTCCACTTCAAGTTTATTTCCTTGTAAGGTAGAAGCATAGTTTCGACTGCAGCTGATTGGGGATGGGGAGCTCAAATGCTGATAATACATGAAAAATTGTGGGGCCAGCCAGGTTGCTCAGTGGACTAAAGCACCTGCTTAGGCAGAGCACAGTGGATAGGGTCCAATCCCAGGCATGCCGTGCCGATCCCACCCCCGGGGCTCACTGGGACAGTAACTGAGACTGGGCGTGGTGGTGCGCACCTGTAATCCCAGCACTTGGGAGGCTGAAGACAGGAGGATCACTATGAGTCTGATCTATGTAGTGAGACCCTGTAGACCCTGTCCTAAATAAAAAAGAAAAAGAAAAATTGTAATATTTACTTTCTGAATGCTTGAGAATACACTAACAGAACATTCAAAGTGGGATGTGTTTAGCGGAACACCTGGTCAGCTGAAATGCAAATCTAATTGAAATAATCATTTTGCTTAATGAATTAGCTTCATCAGTTGAACTCCTGGTGTTTTCTTAATAAATTGTTAGAGGTTTTAGAACTTATTTGCCTACACGTAGACAAGATTTCATAAGAACCTGTAAGAACTGGATTTCTTAAGTGTTTGGTTAGATAAATACAATCTCTGCCAATCTGACCTGAGTTCCATATTGTAGCCACAATTCTCCTTGTAAAGCTTTCTGGTTAACTTGGATGCCTTATTAAACATCTTGAACAATACCCCCTTCTCACGAAATGGATTGCAAACTCTCTGGCTGTTGAGTCCCTGCTGTCTCCTCCCACTTAGCCTTTCAAGGCTGGCATTGGCCCCTGTTTCTCATTGTTTTGTCTGTTCACTCTATCTTTTCCTTATTTCCTTGTAAGCTAGAAGCATTCTTTTCATTCTTCGTTTTTAAGATTCACCCACATATTTTTATTGAATAACTTACCCAGATTTCTGTCACCTGGATGCATCGCACACTAAGTAAGGAGGTTTTCTGTCCTGTCCTGTTCATTTTTTATCTGGCCATTACTTTTCATCTCGTATCTAAGCTGCAAGCACACAGAGCTCACCTCTGCCAGTCCCCCGTATATATCACAGAAGGACATTTCTGTGTACTTTGTTGGAAGCTCCTGCCGTCCTTTTGCTGATTGTACAGCTCCTTCCCCGACTCCCAGCGCACATCAGCTAATGTAAGAATGCTGCAGTAAGTATTTGTGGGTGGCTCCCATACAGTTACAATCTCTGTACTCACAGCACTCCCAGAACTACTCATTGGCCCTTTTTCCTGTCCACAGGTGTTTATTGTTTGCATTCTGCAAGCAAACAGCTCCAGCCTAACTATTTTTGACCTTCAGTCCTACCACCTTATTTAACAAGCTCAGTGAAAAATGAGCTAAGTAAGAACTCTCCCAGATTGTGTCTTGCGATCTCAGTGTGTCTGTGTCCTCCCAGCTTGCTTCTCCCAGAGAGTGGAAGCGTCCCACTGTCCACTTCTACTTGTACTCATGCTACAATTCTTCCCTAATTTTCCACATTGTCTGATGTCTGCTATATCTTTGCTGTCTTTTTCTTTTTCATATTCTCCTTCCTGTTAACCTATACTGGGCTTACAGTTCACATTGTGATTAACAATAGTTTACAGTATGTTTCCTCTGATAGTGTTTTACAGTTGCTGCCGTGTTGCTCTGTGCTTGCTTTTTTCTGTGAACAAATGTGTAGAGAGGTACCAGCTGCTACACTGGGCCTTGCCTCGCTCCTGCTCATGCCTCCCTTGCGTGCGCTTGAATCATATGACTGGTTCAGAGTCCTGCAGTATTTACGGTGCACTGCAGAGCAGATGCAGGGTCATTTTGGTTTGTCTTTTTTTTTGGAACTGGGGATTGAACTCAGGCCCTTGCGCTTGACAGGGAAGCGCTTATTCCATTGAGCCATCTCCCCAGCCCCCAGATGCAGGGTCATTAAAGCCTCTCTGAACACGTATCTCATTTCAAACACTTAATCCTTCCTTCTTGCCACTTTCTGAAGCATTTCTGGAGATCCTCCTTCACAAGGGTCTTTCCTTGTGCTGTCCCGACTGCCTCAGTGCCCTGAGTCAAGTTGAAACGTTTCCATTTCCTCCTCATTTCACTTCGGGGAGGAGACAGAAGTCGCAGGGCGCCAAATCTGTTGAATGAGGAGGATGAAGACACACCACTGTAATCTTTTTGTGCGCCTGATTTTCTGTTGAATGGCACTCAGCAACAGCAGGTTTTTTTGTTTTTTAATCATACTGTGTAAAGATACTCATGAAAGGTGATGATATCCAGAACTGCTTCAGAAAGTGGCAATAATGGGCTAAGTGTGTTTGAAAAGAGAAGTATTTCAAGAGTATTGATGCCACTATGTCTTTACTATAATAATTTCTTTCTTTCTTTTTTTTTTTTTTTTTTGGTGGAACTGGGGATTGAACTCAGGCCCTTGTGCTTGCCAGGGAAGCACTTATTCTACTGAGTCATCTCCCTGGCCCTAGACTAACTTCTTAAAACTTACACATTCACCATACTTTTCCATCTTTATTGGTGTGGGCTTCTGCACTGGGGAAGTGGGATGCTGACATTCAAATCAGTGTTTTTTCTTTGTTTCCATCAATGATCTATTCATCATTATTCTCATTTTCTTTCCTTTTATCCACCATTATAATGTCACTGGATACTATTCTTGCCTGAAATGCTGCTCATTGCAAGTTTTAATCTTTATTCATTTATTATCTATTTATTTATTTAGTTCAGGGTCTTATTATGCAGCTTGGACTTATAGTGATCCTCCTGTCTTAGCCTCCCCAGCACTCAGATTACAGGCGTGTGCCACCATGCCCAGTTTTGGTGGCCAACATGGCAATGGCATGTGGTACCAGGGATCAATCCTGGGTCCTTGCGCTTTGCCAGGGAGGTGTTTAGATCACCAAGCTACCTCCCTAATCCCTCATTGTATTTTTTGGGGGGTCGGAAGGGTCTACAGGGTGTTGAAGGTCTCACTACTAGATTAGACTCCTAGTGATCAGCCTGTTTACAGCCTCCCAAGAGTTGGAATTATACCACCATGCCCAGTCTCAGTTGCCGTCTCGGTGCACCCTGGGGCTGGGCCTGGGCCCCTGAGCCTGCTTACAGGCATTTTAATCCACTGAGTTATTTGCCAGCCCTCCCTCATTGTATTTTTAAGGATACGGGTTTCCCAATATCTTCTACTGTTTTGACTTATTCCTGCTGGGAGCTCAAGGTGTAACTAGTGGACAGATGGGATCTTTCATCACTCCATGAAATGTCAGCAGTGCTCACCAATGCCAGCAGTAAACTCCTGGCTCTTCACTATCTTGGTGCATCGAATGTTTGCACAGGATTTGCAGTAGCTCAATCAGCCTCCAGAATATCATGCCCACACAGCCCAAGGGTGCTGCTGCTGCCCTTTGTCTAGAATTCTGCCTCACACTTTCCAACTTGAGAAAATCACACTGATTCCAAATATCACCCCACTCTGCTACTTCTTTGGCTCGACTCATGCATAGAAACTTAGTAATTGCCTTTGTGTAGACTTGGCATGATTTTCTTGTGTTAGAATTCTAAGTAATAGTACATGCCCTACGTGGAAAGATTTTTAGAAATTTTTTTTCTTATTTTACTATTTGTTCTGTTCGGCTAAGGTTTTTTCTAACTAGTCTTTACATAGCAGTGCTTAGTATAGTAGAAGTG
Source organism: Octodon degus (assembly GCF_000260255.1). Taxonomy (NCBI): domain Eukaryota; kingdom Metazoa; phylum Chordata; class Mammalia; order Rodentia; family Octodontidae; genus Octodon; species Octodon degus. Next base: position 21,127,134 of record NW_004524577.1, read on the forward strand.
AAATTTAAGTATTAATCTTTTTCATAAAGTCCTCTATCAAAGCTGTCTTGCAAGAGGTCTGTAGTGTTTTTCCTGATCACTATCTCTATAAAAGAAATTAATGGGAAAGATTTAATAGAAAATATTTTGTACAGTTTAAATGTTGACTTTCTATTGAATAGGATAAAAATACTGACTTCTAAAAAAAAATCTGACTTCTCATAATTAATAAAAGAATTAATCTTTAAATAAAAATTTGGCTGGCCAGATAGCTCAGCAGATTAAAGTGCCTGCATAGGCAGAGGCAGGCACCGGGGTTCAATCCCCAGCCTGCCGTGCTGGCCCTGCCCCTGGAGCACACTGAGACGGCCACTGAAACTGGGAGTGGTGGTGCAGGCCTGTAATCCCAGCACTTGGGACGCTGAAAGCCGGAGGATTATACGAGTCTGATCTGTGTAGTAAGACCCTGTAGACCCTGTACTAAGTACATTTTAAAAAATTTACAATATAACACTACTATGATTTTTATTTTATCTGTCACATCATTCAAGTTCAGATAATACTTGTGATAGCTCTTTTTTGTATTTTACAGTGTGTCATTTTTTACTTTGATCCAGTTTCTCTTGCTGTAGTAAAGTAGATAGAGCACAGTTCTCAAATTGCAATGTTTTAAAATGAGTCTACAAAATAGAGTGTAAACATTTTTAAGTTCTTAGTTTGCCTTAAAACACCAATTCCTCAACTGGTATTTCTCTTGCTGTAGTTTTCGTTCTTTTACTTTACTGAGTCCCATCCTGCTAATGAACATAATTGAGCCCATTATGAGGTGCACTGCACCCTGTTGAACCTTAATCCATGAAAGGACCTTTCATCTGTCAAGGTACTTTCTAGAATTCTTCTCATCTGTCAGAGGCCCTGAGCCCAGAGAGCAAAGTGCAAGTTGTCTATGCTGCTGAGCTGTGGGAAGGTTTGGAGCCAGCCTTCGCCACCCTCCGCCCTGTGTGACCAGGATGCTTACGTAAGGGCAGGATCTTACCCCGGCGCTGTATGTTGTAGCTCCTTGCCAATGAATAAATGGAGGCTACGGGATATATATGCCACATTTAGCTCACCCGACTAAACTGTGTAGTTTAGTACTATCAGAGTGTTCATAAAGAGGTTTCTATGATTTGCCACAGTGCTGTGTTCATTGGTTTTATTTTAGATTGTTAATTCATGTGCGTAGTACATAATGTCAACTTTTTTGTGGGAAGTTGGTACATGGACACAACATATCCTAAGTTGCCTTTTCATCTGTCTGCTTTTCCTCTCTTCTACCTCCATCCATTTATCTCTCAATATCCTTCCTTTTGGGTACATACTTGAAACCGATAAGGTTTAGATTCCTGTGTGGAGTTGGGAAATGTTCTCAGAATGTCCCCATTCTTTTTTTTTTTTTTCATCCCTTATCCCTTTCTTCTTTTTTAACCCCTGCCTCCATCTCATGATCTCTTTCCCCTTTGTGAAAGATCTTTCTCCTAATTTTTTATAATCTTTTATTTTGCTCTGTATTTTTTATTTTAGATTTGTCATTTATGAGAAACCATGTAACATTTCAGCTGGATGACTAACTGGTTGTGTCAACTTGAGTCACTTGGTAAATGGGCTGGAGTAAAACACCTAAGTGAAGAATCTATTGCCTACACAATCCAAATAGGCCCACTAAGCATTGTGTTCTCCTTGGTTGTAGGGGGAGTCAGATACAGCAGCTTAACTTTTCCTATAAAAGGGATATCTCTAAGTGGCTCACACTATTGGACTCCTTGAAATTTTACTGAGGTAGAAGGACCTTGAAATTTAGTTGGATTTTTATTTCCCATCCTCTGACTTGCAAATGGGCCACTGACAAAGCTAGAGTGGTTGCTACATCTTGCTCAGTTGGTCCAATCAGCATAATGTCATCAGTGTAACAGACCAGTGTGATACCTTGTGGGAGAGAACGGTCATCAAGACCCCTGCAAAGTATATAGTGACACGTGACTGGAGAGTTAATATAACCATGAAGTGAGACAATGAAAGTGCAGTGCTGGCCTTACCAGCTGAAAGCAGTTAGTTTTTGATGGGTTCCATGGATAGATATGGAGAAGAAGGCATTTGCCCGATCAATAGCTGCATACCAAGCATCTGATGTGATTATCTGCTCAGGCCAGGAAACCACATCTAGTATAGCAGTTGTAACTGGGGATACCACTTCATTCAGTTTAGGGTCATCTACTGTCGTTCTCAAAGACCCGTCCATTTGCTGCACAGGCCAGATGGGAGTAGCAAATGGAGGCACGGTGGGCACTTCCACCCCTGCATCTCAGAAGTCCTTGATTGTGGCACTGATCTCTGCAGTCATCCAGAGATGAGACATTGTTTTTGGTTTTCTCTTTTACCAGGTAAAGCGCACTATATAATGCCCTCCATTTGGTCTTTCTAGTCGTAAGAACCCTCATTATGGGTTAAGGAACCAGTGTGAGGATCCTGCCAAGTGTTAAGTATATCTATGCCATTTACAGATTTTGGAACAGGAGAAATGACAAGATGGATTGGCAGACCTACTAGGCCTACTGTGGGTCAAAGCTTTGCTACAACTTCGTTGATCCCTTGACCTCTGTGGGTTTCTGCTTTTATCAGAGGGCCACAGTGACATTGTAGTTTCCCTGGAGTCAGTGTTAGTTCAGAGCCAGTACCCAGTGGTTCCCAAACGTCTGATCATTTCACCTCCCCAGTGTACAGATACCTGGAACAAGGCCTTGTGTTCCACTGGGGAAGGGTGAGAGAAAGACCAGCCATGTAAATTTTTGGTGCTGTAACAGGATTTTTCCTCATGAGGACCTGGTCTCTCCTTCATTCCAGGGGCTCTAGTTCTGTAACCTGGTTCAAATCTGGGAACTGGTTGAGGGGCTGTGTGTGATTCTTCGTTACTACAATTTAAAATAGGTTTCTGTTCCTTTGCCCTTTTTCTTTCTTTTTTTTTGTTTGGCGGAACCTGGGTTTGAACTCAGGCCCTTGTGCTTGCCAGGCAAGCACTTATTCTACTGAGCCATATCCCGGCCCCAGATTTTTCTGATTTTATATATAAATATGGTAAAACTTTGTAGGCCTCCTGTCTATTGAGAACTCGTTGGCTAATCAGCCAGGACCATAGGTCTTCACGTGTCAGACTGTCGTGGTCATTGTTCTGCTGCTGCTGTCTGTAGGATAAGTCCATGCACCCTGCCTTTGGCAGTCAAATGCTGCTTCTTGACCTCTGCTCCTCTAGGATCCAGTCGCACCCATTGTTCCTTTGTCTCCCTTTAAGTAACCACAGTCCCCACTCTGAGGTCTGTCACACAGAGAAGAGTGGTGACAGGGCTTTTCAGGGATGCTGGTGCTCCCCTCACACATCTGTATACCACAGTGTTAGTGAAGGATGCAATTGTGAGTCATCTCAGCATGTCAGACTTGGCTTAGCAAGACAAAGATGTCTCGGGACGAGCTGTGTAGCTAAATCTTTCTATATGGGCTCACCAAAGTAGTGACCTCAGTAGACGAGAACCTTGAACGGAGAGCTGGACAGGATGACCCATTCAGTAGATGGCACTCATCCTCTTCCTTCAGTCGCCTCTGCCATTCTCAGTGGGCTCTTGAGCAGAGTGGCCATGGTGGTAGGAAGGCATGGAGATTATGCATGGACTCAGCAGTACAGACTTCCAGTTTGGCTGATATGTCTGTAGCCACAGCCAGATGTCCAGTATGCCAGCAGCAGACACTAACCATGATGTACTGATATGACAGTTTTCCCCAGAGTGGTCACCCTGTGACCTGGTGGAAGACTGATTATATCACAGTGCTTCCATCATGGAAAGAACAGTGTTTTGCTTTCCTGGTGTAGAGACTTATTGGATATGGATTTGCCTTTCCCTGCATGTCATGCTCCTGCCAAAATTACCCCCTGTGGATCCACAGGGTACCTTAACCACCACAGTGGAATTCCACACAGCATTGCCTCTGACCAAGGAACACATTTTATGACCAAAGAAGTGAGACAGTGGGCTTATGCTCATGGAATGCACTAGGTCTTACTATGTTCCTCACCATCCTAAAGTGACTGGATTGATAGAGAAGTGGAACCATCTTTTGAAGACACAGTTACAGTGCCAGCAAGCTTGCAATACTGGGGCAAGGTTCTCTAAAAGACTGAATATGCTGAATTAGCATCTACTGTATGGTACTCTGTCTCCCCATAGACAGGATTCACGGGTCCAGGAATCAAGGGGTGGAAGTGGAAAAGTAACACTCACCATTATCTGTAATGATCTAGTAGCAAACCTCTTGCTTCCTGTTCCCGTGAGCTATGCTCTGCTGGCTTAGAAATCCTAGTTCCAGAAGCAGGCAGGCTTAAACCAAGAAGTACCACAAAACTGCAAGCTAAGACTTCCTTCTGGTCATTTTGGTCTGTTCATGCCTCTGAGCAAATAAGCTAAAAAGACAGTAACAGTGTTGCCAGGTGATGGACCCAGACTATTAATGTGAAATTGACTATTGTTTCACAATTCAGGAAAGGAAAAATGTACTTGGAATACAGGTGATCCCTAGGACGTCTCCTCCTATTACCATGTCCTATTGTTGCAGTTAGTGAGAAACTACAACAGCTCCACCCAGGCAGAATGGCAAATGGTCCAGAGTCTTCAGGAATGAAGGTATGGATCACCCCAGCTGAAAAATTGTGCTGAAGGCCAAGGGAATACACAATGGGTAGTAGAACAAGGTAGTTCTAGATACCAGCCATAATCCCATGATCAGTTACAGAAGCCAGGATTGTAATTGTAAGAGTTCTCTCCAAATATCCTTCCTATGTAATGCAGTGTTGATAGGCTGGATTTTGGATCTTAAGTATTATTAAACCTCTGGTATTATATTCATGTTGTGATATGTCAGGAGTCAGTATAACCAAATAAAAAGTTGCCTTGTATTCTGGGAGGGTGTATTGGTCAGGATTTTACTTAGAGGAACAGATATAATGAGCAGATATTAACACAAGATATATAATGTATAATGAATTATAAGATTGGCTTACGACAGTCAGTCGCAGAGTCAGATGGGGGAGTGCGCAGAGGGCGTCTGCACACCTCAGACTGAAGAGTTCAGTCTCAAGGTCTGAAGCTCACTGCTGTGCTCTGTGTAAGTCTGTATTTGTCAGCTGATGGGTCTGCGAGGGAAGACTGAAGAGTCTGCGACGGATGTTGAAGAGTCTGTGATGGATGCTGAAGAATCTAAGCCGGAGATGGAAGAGTCTGCGCTACAAGCCAGGTGATGAAGTCCAAACTGAATGCAAAGACTGAAACTCCTCCGACGAAGTGGAAGATCAACTACTTCTTCAGCCCCTTTATATAGTCTGTTTGTGTTGAGTCACTCTGGGGGCAGAACCAGTTGTGCCCCAGGACGGGACCTCCATCCGGCCAAGTTGACACAATGTATCAACCACTATAGAGGGGAACTAGTGTCTATGTTGGATAGTTTAGCATGTTAGGCATAATTACAAATCCTTTCTTTGAACAATGATTTCTGGAAATTTGCCTCATTGTCAAGTTAGCAAGGGGTGGACTGTTGCAGTTAACTGATTGTGTCCAAATGAGTAAGACGTGCCAGACTAAATTGGATCAGCATAGTCCTGGGGTTTACTGAAGTCAAAAGATACCATCTCAGTGTGAATGGCTCCAAAGTATAGGCTTTTAGACTGGCTGGGACCAAAGGAAAGTGAAGGAAGGCTTGGTTCTGTGTGTTTGGAGGAGCTCCAGTCTTCACCTTTATCTTGGATGTCTTATCCGGGTTTCCACTGTAGACCCTTCAGCCTCCTGATACGAACTCTCCTGGGATGCTACGCAGATTTCTAGGCCTTTGTATCCCTCTCATCTGCAGTGCAGAAGCAGCCCCTTTGAGTTTCTGTACACCTGACTCAAGGGGCAGCCAGTATGAGCCAATCTTATAATTTTTATTTGTTTGTATAGTTTGCATTAAATCTGTTTGTGTAGTAAACACTGACTGATACAGTGTCTGATTTATTTAACCTAATATTATGGTCTAAAAGTACATCCAGTTTTTCTATATATGACTCAGGTTTATCTTTATGGCAGAATTGTGCTCCATGGTATATTTGTATATCCATTGACAGGACATATAAGCCACTTACAAGATTTAGCTTTTTTTTTTTGGCAGAACCGGGGCTTGAACTCAGGCCCTTGTGCTTGCTGGGGAAGCGCTTATTCCACTGAGCCATCTCCCCGGCCCCAAGATTTAGATATTAATTGTGCCATATAGTTCTATCATAAAGTTAAGATGGAATATTTCTTCTAAGCTACTGGGTATTTGTTTTTTTCTTTTTTAAAGATGTAGACATAATACCATTGCTTAAAGACATAAAATAAGGGCTGGGGGGATAGTTTAACGGTCTGAGCACCTGCTAGGCAAATGCAAGGACCGAGTTCAACCCCTGGGATCACATGCTGACCCTGAAACTGGGTGTGGTGACGCACACCTGTAATTCCAGCACTGGGGAGACAGAGACAGAAGGATCACTGTGAGTTTGAACTACATAGCGAGACCCTGTACCAAATTAATTAATTAATTTTAAAATATAAATAAAGTATCTCATATGATTGCAATTATTTCCATTTAATCTGTCCACCAGAGTTGATGTAGTCAGAAAAAGGATTATTTCATAGTCACCTATTTGTCAGATTATCAGAAATGAGTGACTACTATATGGGTGACCTACAGGCAAGCCTTCTAACACTTCTAGATTGTATTGCTTTTGTTTTTTTGTTTTGTTTTTTTCCCATAATTTTATTGAGAAACAAACAGCAATGAGACAGTTTCAAACCAAATTGGTAGGACAGTTTCAATAATTAACACATTGCATACATTCTTCCTAGTGGCTAATTGCTGTACAAGATGCGGACTTGATATCCTATCTACAAACACCATTCGAACAAATCCCTCTATTCATTAAAAGAATGTAACTATGTATCTATCCCAACCACTTTGCATACACAGATACAAAATGGACATTCATCTGTATCCCCTTTTTTTGTTAAGTTCCGTTATTTGAATGTTATAGGTGTGTTAACTCAGCAAAATATTCTAAAAGAGTCCAGTAGTCCATAATAGTATTGGGTCTTCTGCTTCACTTGTGGTTTTTTTTTTTTTTTTTTTTTTTTGATACTGGAAATTGAACTCAGGACCTCACACTTGCCAGGTGGGCACTTTACCAAAGAGCTATATTCCTAGCCCTAGATTATAATTTTGGATGTACACAGATAAATTGAAATTTTTACAGATAACCTATGAAAATATTAACATTTTAAATGTAAAAGAACAAACACTATAAACAGCATGACAGAGTAAGTAAAAAATGTTTACTTAGTAAATTGCTCACATTTATTTTCCATGTTCTGTTACAGATAATTTACAACATTCAACTGAAGCACTAGTTTTTATAATTTGTATTCTGTGTATTCCCATATTGCCACACAGACCAGTCCAGTTGATTTTAAATAATTTTTCATACATGTGTAATAGTCTAGAGGTTTGGTATTCTAAAATTTACATGACACTATTCACTTTTTCCTAGGAAAGCATTATTAGGGTTTATTGCAAAGATTTAAATCATTAATATCCCAAGTTAAAAAATACTAATAATTTGATTAGCTAGAGATAATGAACATTAAAAAGTGGAGTATACATTGTATAATTTATGTAGTTCTCCTTTTTATCTAAACAAATGTGCATATGTATCTTAGATGTACATTTAAAAAATTTGAATATTTAATATATGATAATATATATTTTGTAATTAGAAATTTGATAAAATGTATTGCTCCTTTCATGTCTATGTGTCAGATGTTTCATATTTATATGTGCATAACATTTTCACTTTGGAATATAGCATTGTTACATTTTAATAATATATATTCATATATCTAAACATATATCCATTCATGTATATAAGCATATATTTATATATGTTTGCTGTTTTAAATATTGTTACAATAAGCATCTATGTTGTTATAGAGTTGTTTTATTAGTTAGCTGGGATTAATTTTTAAAGTTTTGCTAACGGTGTACATATTTTTAAGATTTTAATTCCGATAGACTAAATAACTTCTACAAAATGTTATATAGTTATATTCCCAGCAGTAAGGATGTAACACAGCTTCATCTTTTTAAAATTTTTTGTTTTTGTTTTTATTTTTGTTGATGCAGGGTCTCACTACATAGTTCAGACTCATAGTGATCCTCCTGCCTCAGGCTCTCCAGCGCTGGGATTACGGGTGTGCACCACCATGCCCAGTTCAGGGCTGGCATGGCATGCAGTATCAGGGATTGAACTTGGGACTTTGTACTTGCCAGGCTGGCATTAAGACTGATGAGCTATCTCCCCAGCCTAGCTTAAACTTTTTGACCACTCAAAAAGTCTTCTTAACATGAGCTAGAACATGCCTAAACATGGTACAAGATAATCTAAAGTCCAAATTTATAGGGGCCAGGGAGATAGCTCAGTAAAATAAGGGCCTGAGTTCAATCCCTGGTTCTGCAAAAAACCAATAAAACAAACAAAAAAAAAATTAGTTATAAACAGTGACAGGTACAGTATAACAATTGTGTTTTCTTTTTTACTCTTGTAGCTGCTGCTATTGTTTCCATTATGTCACTGATAGTAATTGTCTAAAGTGAGAGCAATTAGTTCTTTTTTCCTTTTTGTCAGTTAATCACGAATTCCAAATACCAATAAAGATGCCACACTTCTGATGCCCAAGCAGCTGCAGCCCGATTCTCAGGAATGTGTAGAAATAGTTCATTCATGTTAAGTATTTTAAAAATGTTTCTATGTATTCCACTCAAGTGAGAACTCAGAAATCTGTGTTTTTTAAGAACTAGAATTTTCCTGTAAAAGATACTAGGCCACTTTCTCAGTGGAACAGCATAGAACAACTCATTTGGTTAAATTGATCATTAGTTGAAAGTTGCAAGAATTTTGTGAACTGGGTGTTATGAAAACATTTATTAAGTAAGCAAATTCCCATTTAGTTTTCCTAAGTGTAATATCTATTCATGAAAATTTGCCTGAAAAGGCGTAATGTTTATTATGCCTTTAAGAAATCTCTAAAATTTGTTAAATTAGTTTAAGAAGAATATTTCAAGGTGAGGTGGATCTAATTTCCTTTTACCCCTAGAAAAATAAAGTGAAATCAAATCAAATCAGATTTCCTGGATTGGTATAGATTATTTCTGATGTGGCATTTGTGGTTTTGCAAGCACAGTGTTGTGCTTGTTTGTGTCATACCAGCCACTACCTTGTGAGCTAGATTCACAGTCAACACAGCTTTCAGACTTAATGCCCCACTGCCTGTACACTCCAGTAAGGGAAACGAAACAAAACAAAACAAAAATCTCTTTTCAAGATCTTTCTTTTTTTTTCTACCCCTATCATTATATTTTCTACACTTAAGATTATTTTCAAGTCTGGTCCATTTTCAAAACTATGCTTATTGAATCATTTTTGCATGAAAGAGATTGTTAACACATGGCTGCTATGTGGTATGAATGGATAAAATGGAAACAGAAATTAAATGACATACGGCAGCCGTATGTTTCTTGCTGTCTCTCAGAATGCACTACCATCCAGGAAAGTCTGTACAGGATAACGCATGAAGTTCACTGTATATGTTCAGTGATACTTTCAAGGCAGAGAGAGGAGCAGGCAGGAAGTGGAGAAAGGAAGGAGGCTGAAGGAGAGTGACTGGTGAAGCACTTAACAGGGAATGAGGTACAGCGGCACTTTTCTAATTGCAAACAGAGGACCACCTGCAAAAAGTTAACATTGTGTGCTTACTAAAAGTAGGGGTGTCTGTAGGATACCGCCTGGCTACAGAGTCCTTTTGGAAGGGCTCAAGTTCAGGGTGCTTTTTTTTGGGGGGGTGCTAGGTCTAGAACCCAGCACCTTGGGCTTGCCAGGCGGGCACTTATGCCGCTGATGTATCTCCCTACCCTTTGAGGTTTTGTTTTAAACTCATACTTGTTTGGAACAAGAAATTGAGCCTAGAGCTTCAAACATGCTAAGTACTGTCTGTACTACTGAGCCACAGCCACAGCCCCGTAGGTCTGTATTTTTCATGAGCGCCAGATGCATATCTTAGACCCACTGAAGTTTGAAATCTGCTAAAGTGAATTATAAAGCTAATTGAAAGTCCTGACCTTTCGCCCAGTGTTTTAAAACATATTGTATTGGCTAGAAAAATCTGTTCATATGTCATGATTTGTCTTCAAGCATTACAGAGTATAAATTCCAAGAACACTCTAAGAAAATAAAATTTCACACGCAACCCACTAGAAAGCAAAAACTGAAAGGACATTTTCGTTCTGTTCTGTTCCCGGCTGTGAAGAGGAATGTCCTTGAAACAGGAGCTGAGGAATTTTAGGACATCTTTTACTTAGAATTTTTCTTTTAACAAAACTTAAATTTGTGTAGATAGCAAATTAATTAAAATAGGTAGATCTAGCCTTTGCCTAAATTATGAATTATAAAAATTATTTTAAGAGTTTCAAATACATGAATACAAAAATGTGTCTGTCTTCAGTAGTTTTTTGTTTCTTTAGGACAGGGTCTACTGGGTCTACAGGGTCTCACTACTAGATCGGACTTGTAGTGATCCTCCTGTTCACAGCCTTCCAAGTGCTGGGATTATAGGCGTGTGCCACCACACCCAGTCTCAGTTGCTGTCTCAGCACGCCCTTGGGGTGGAGCTGGCAAGGCAGGCCCAGGGATCAACTCCCAGCCCCTGGGTGTCTGCAGTAGTTTTAATGTAACTCAATTGATGATGGCAAATATTTTACACAGGAAAATATTATTAATGTGATCTAAAAAAATAAAGGTGGGTGTTGTGGCTTACATCTCCAAGGCTTCCTGTGGTCACAGGCGGGGCCTTTTCAGAGAGGGCAGGACCTAGAGTGTGTGATGCTGAGCCTGAGGGGGTGTGGTTGCTACGTCACTCGCTGATTGGCTTGGCCTAGTTCTGGGCATGGGTAACTTGAAGGGCCATCCTGCCTGTGAGTGCTGCTCGCCCTCAGGGCACCAGCCTGGATAGCATGTCAGGGACAAGTCAAGAGCCACTCTGGTTGGATGTTGCTTCCTGCTGTGCTTCTTCACTGCCTTGTGCCTTCTGGGACTGTGCCTCCTCTGCGGTGCCTTGGAGCCTGCCATGGACTGAAATCTCTAGGAACTGGGAGCCAAGTCAGCCTTTCCTCCTTAAACCTTGGGTGTTGGGTATTTTGTCACAGATATGAGGCAAGTGACCAAGGAGAATTTAAAGTAACCAAGACAATGGGTGTTTATGGTTAATGGTGATTTTTATTTTATATATATATATATATATATATATATATATATGTATATATGTATATATACATGAATAAATATTTTAATTGTGACTTCTGAGATTATGAACTTGTTTATGTAGTTTAATTTTTCTCTTCTAATAAATGTGGTAGCCTGAAATAAAGCAAAAGGTGAATACCCTGTGCTAGGGGTCCAATGTTTACTTTGTATTTTTTTCATTTAAAAAAAAATTGCCAACATTGCTGACAAAATATTCTTTTTTAAAAAATTATTTTTTAAATTTTTTATTTATGTATGTGTGTGTGTGGCCAGCTCAGCCCACCAGGGGGTGGGGCTGGCTGGCATGTGGTGCTGGGGGATTGAACCGCGGTCCCTGTGTTTTGCTAAGCTTGTTCTAAGTAGCTACTTTAGACCACTGAGCCATCTCACCAGCCCTGACAAAATATTCTTAAGGAAAATGTCATTTCTTATGAAGCTCTTTTTGACATGTGCATTTTAATCTGCATTAACTTATTAGTCTGTTCCTCTCTTCCCTCCAAGGTTTGATACTGAATCGCAATACAAGTATAATATGCAAATCAAGAGAGTTCTTTCTAAAGTACTGAAAACTTAATGTCAGAAAACGCATATTTTAGCATACATTATTTAGTGAAAAGTTCATTTTTATTTTTCTGCAAACTGCTCTAAGCTTTGGAGAAAGAGAATTTCATGAGGCCCTGAGTACACCGCATGTCCAAGAGCTTTAAACTTCTTCATGATTATAGAAGGGTGTTACTATTTGACTTTTTTTTTTCTTTTTGGCGGAAGTGGGGATTGAACTCAGGCCCTTGTGCTTGCCAGACAAGCACTTATTCCAGTGAACCATCTCCTCGGCCCCTACTATTTGACTTTTCCTGACAGCGCACCCGTTGTGCTGTTGCAGATGCCACTGTGGTTTTCATTTTGGGTAAACAGATGGGAAGTTACAGAATCCATCAGTGATGGCAGCCACCTTCCTCCTAGTCAGTCTATATTAGGAAACTGATTTCTTGGAGCATGGGGTATGTCGGAATCCTTAGAGAGGAGTGGAACAGGTTATCTGTAATTAAAAATAATGACACGCTTTTCTCAAATTAACTACGATCATTACTACTTCCATGAGAAGACAAGTTGATAATCATCACCCAGGGCCTTCCCTCAGAGCAAACTCCTCAGTTCTCTTTTACTTGGAGGTGGGTCTCGCTCCATTGGGTGAGATGGGCTGGGCTTCAACTCTTGATATTCCTTCCCAGAGTACATGGATTACAAGTGGAATTTTGTTTATTAATGTTGATAAGTGTTGTGTGAAATAAATGAGTGTTGACAGATATAGTGCCTCAGAATGCATGGGCTCAATTCTAGGTGCTGGGGGAAATGTACTGTGGTACAGAGAGACATATTCATATACTCAACTGATACATGTTTGAAAATATGGCTAGATGATTGAATCACTGAAGACTCCAAGAGGTTAGTGAGGAACAGATTGTTTTTCAGTTGTAATAGGTAAATAAAATTAATGCTCAGTTAGAATTGCTTGTGTGCTTTTATGCATGATCAGGCTTGAACAACTGCAGAGAGAAAGAGGTGATTAATATGTGTGCTTGGGTGTGTGATCTGTTTTCCAGGAACACTGAGGGCACAGGTACGTGAGCGGGAGGGTTCTACAGGCCTCTTATGACTGCTGAGTGTGGGTGGGGCCTCGCTACAAGAAGTTTAAAAGCAGGAGATTGAAATGGATCCTGTGGGCAGTGGTGGGTAAGAGAAATATTTGCATTATAACACGTCCTTAAAGACAGCCTGATCTATCTTTATTCCAATTTAGGAGTTAATTTGCTTGAAAAAAAGGCCTGTTTTTTGAATAAGTGTACTTCAGAGAGCTTTAAATTTTTTTATGTGAGATTATTATATTGTCTGTAATAGTGGAGGAACTATGTGTTTTAATAAAACTTGGCAGATAGCAGTAACAGACTCTTAGTTCTCTAGCTACTGTACCTCGCTAACTCAACCAAGTCCAGTAGCAGTGGCTCTGAAAGTCTGCGTCCTGAATGACACATGAATTTCACTGTCATCACACAGTCTTTTAACTGTGTGCTCAGTTGTGAATTTGTGAATTTTGCTCCCACCAAGCCATGTTCAACGATCACTGCTACGGATTCTTTAAAAATTGACCTGGGAATCTAAATAATCTCACAAGCCAGCACAACACTGTCTACCACTGTGCTAAATCAGAATTCGTGCCAGCTTAATGTGCTACTAGTCATAAAAATAGACAGTTTTCAAAACAACAGATACCGGACCACAGTTACCTGCACCAAGCATGGGTGACTCACGTTAACTCAGGACCCATGGGTATCAGACTATGAAAAGAGTTTATTTGCTTGAATAGTGGAGTGCTTTTTTCATACTGGTGAGCCAGAAATTCAGAAGCTAAGCTGCAGTTGTCTTTCTGAATAATACTCAGACTAAACCTGTAAATTTTAAACAGGAACTTCATTTATTTTTGTCTTAATTCTGGCACTACTGGTATTATTGACTAATATGCTAAATTTGTTAAGTAAACTGCAATTATGTGTTATTTATGAAGACTACTCAGCATCAACACTCGTGTGATTAGGTTGAGTTCGATTCTGTAGGAGTTGCGTATGATCTAACATACAGCAAAAAGTAAATTTTCTGAATTTAATTTTTTTAGAAATACTTTTACTGGGGGGCCAGCAAGATAGCTCGGCAGACTAAAGTGCCTGCTTAGGCAAGTTTAGGCAAGCGCAGGGACTGCAGTTTGATCCGCAGCAACCACATGCTGCACCAGCCCCACCCCCAGGTCACACTGAGCTGGCCACAGAATTGGGCGTGTGCCTATAATCCCCAGTGCTGGGGAGGCAGAAAACAGGAGGATCACCATGAGTCCAGCTGCATAGTGAGACCCTGGAACAGCCAAATACATTTAAAAAAAAAAAAAAAAAAAAAACTTTTACTGGGGACCATTCAATGTTCAAGATACCTACAGAGAACTGATTTGATTATCAGAAATAATTGTGTGTGTGTACATACATGCATGAGTGTAGATGCTGTTTTATATGAGTTAATGAAAACTTTTCTTCAGTTACGAAACTCACCCAGAGGAGCATGTACTGGCTGTAAACCTATTTACATGTGCAGCTGTACAAAAGTGACACATTAGTGTTACACAGTTGGCAGTCTTCAATATGTTAATAGGTGTGTTGCTCACATATTAATCTAATAATTTGGTTGAAATGTTATGCTATATTTTGACACATCTGAAAATGTAATCATAATGAACATATTTATCATCAGGTTTACTTGTTTATTCACAAGACGTTGAAAATTACTTTGTATATTGAGCAATATTAAGCTCTTCAGTTGCAAAATATTATCCTCCTCAGGATTAATAATTTCTAAACCTTGTGGTTTCTCTAAAAAGACCTGCTATGTCACAATTTTTGAGAGAATATTTTTAAACATAATATAGCTAAATACAATTTCTTTTTAACGTTATGATTCATCTAATAAAGATAGTAAGTTTTTAAAAATAATATCCTAAGGGTATTAGGGACATAAGTATATTTCTTTTAAAACTGATTTTCATAAACCTTGTCTTAACAAAAAACATTAGCAGTTTAAGCAGATATGTAGAAGGTGTTTTACACTATACCTTTACTCCTTTATAGCTTGTGCAGGTCCCAAAGACATCTGAACAAGTTTCCTTCCCTGGAAAATAATGGCATCAAATTAAAGATAAAATACACTAGATACACTGGACATGACCTTCCATTTGAAAATGCAGCAATGAGTTTATCATTTATGAAAGGACTATACTGTTATATAATTGACTTTCAATTAGTAAATTGTAAATTTTACTTTAAACAATTTAAGCACTTATTAATATACTAATATATATTGAATCTTTAAAAACATTTTAAAAATCTTCCTTATATGTTTTTGTTTGGTACAGGGTCTCACTCTGCAGCTCAGACTCGTAGTAGTACTTTTGTTTTCATCCATGCTAGCTCTGGGATTGCAGGTGTGCACCACGACATGTGCTTTTGGTGACCTGCATAGTGTGGGGCCTCACAACATGCATGCAGTACTGGGGATCAAACCCGGGCCCTTGCACTTGCCAGGCAAGCACTTAGACTGCTGAGTTATCTCCCCAGCCCTTGAATCTTGAAATAAGCATAGAAATATTTGGTTTGGAAGAAGTAACCAATGAATATAGGAATAAAAGTGATTATTATTTATTTGCATGAAATGATTAAGCATCTGTACTGAGTTATGACACTGTTAAATGGAGAGTTATTAGAAAAACATAACCAAGAATATTAATACCTAATTATATAAAATTGATTTGTAATTAGCTCTACAGGAGTGCAGAAGTGATTCCTGCAGTATTAATGACAACCAGATTAAAGAGGAATGCTTTTTCTCCTTTGCTATAATTAATACAGTTTACAATTCTTATTTATGAGACAAATATATTATTTATCTTTCCTTAAACAGCTGTGGTTCCCACCTACCTTTTTTGTCACATGAAGCAGTTGGTCATGGTACTTTGTCTTAAAGATATTAATGAAATCCAACAAAGGTTACAGCTAGTAAGAAAAACACAACCAAACACAAGTGCAGAATCAGATGTTCTTTCGCCTCCTACCTGTGCCCTGTGCAGGCCTGAGCTTTGGACTCTCCGGACTCCCATTGCTGTGACAAACCCCAAATCTGCCGATTCTTAACTCTGTGATGTTTGCTCTGCTGTCAGCCCAGTAATTTGATATGAATCTGCTGGATACAGTTTTCTCAAATCTTATTTGAGAAATATGTAGGGAAATTTGTGAACTTAATGAACTTAGGAAGTCAACCCTCAACTTCAGTGTTTGCAGGACTCTACAGCTCTTACTATGTCTGTCCACGCTTGTCTTTTCTACCCTCGCTCCCTCCTGTGCTCCTGACAGTAGGCGCATCTTCTGCCCACCTCTGTCTTTAGAAGCTAAGGACTGGGGGCCTGCCCCTTAGCTCAGTTCTTTAAGCGGCTGCTTCGACAAAGCAGTCAGGCTCAGGTTGCTGTGGTTCGATCCCCATAACACAAGACAGCCAGTCATGCCTTGAAGGCATTCGGCGCAAAAAAAAAAAAAAACACTTGGGGCTGGGGATATAGCTCAGCAGCGTAAGTGCCAGCCTGGCAAGCACAAAGGCCTGAGTTCAATCCCCGGTACCGCAAAAAAAAAAAAAAAAAAAAAAAAATAGAAGCTAAGGACAGCAGCACCATGTTTGACCATTGTTGGTGTTTTATAAGCATTTGTAACATAAAGGAGTACAGAAAACATTATCTGGCCTATAAAGCATCAATAATTAAGGACCTATTTGATTACTTCTGAGGGAGTTAGTAGTGAACAGTTAGTCCTTTATAGATATGAAATTCATGACTGTACTTTCCATTTGTATTTTAAGACAGTAATTTATTCTCACTCCCTTTTTCCCATATCTGAGAGCTCTTCCAGCTGAAGTCCCTTCATAGTATAAAAACCTATTTAATTCAGTATGCTACTGGGATACTAGAAAGGCATTTGCCACTTCAAGCATAAAATATAGAACATATTTAGTCAAACTCAGTGCCCACAATACATCTGGAAAAGGGGTTTTCTAATAACCCCTATGGTGGTTTTAAGGCTTAGTAAAATTGTAACGTATCTGGTCTAGCGCTGAGCATCTATTCTAAGTTGTTGATAAAATGTAGCTATGGCTGTCTTTCTTGCTGTTTTTCATGGCAAATGTGTTTGTATGTAAAAGAGAACTAATTAGAAACAGTGGTGAACCCCACATAGGAAAATTATGTAGTAGAACTCTGAGGGAAAAATAATCAATAATTTATTTTTTACCATTTTTTTTGCTGTCTACTTGATAATTCTCTGAAGTAGCTTTATGCTTTAATGTCGTGGCTTGTACCATTTTAGATGAATATAATCTGAACAATTGAAAAACACATCTTGGCTCGGAGAGTGAGGGCGCCAAAGCAGATGTGACCGGGTTACGTTTTTTGTCTTTAAACTGTAAAATTCTCAGGAACCAGTGTGATTCTGTTGCTGTAAAACCAGGTCCTTCTCATTCTGCTGTGTGACCTGGAGGCCGCCACCTGCTGGCTTTCAGGGGAGAAGGAAGCCCGTGACATGCGTGCTGATAGTCTTCGCTCATCTCCTCCTGCACACTCAGTGCAGTAGTGTAAGTGGAGGGACCATTACCACTCTCGCTTGCAGAGTTCCCATCATGCACTTCCCTGAAGGAGGCTAGAAAAGCCAGCACTGCAAGCACTAGCACCATGTGTGGCCCAGCGCACTCCTCAGGCTGGTTCCATCCCTTGTCCTCCTCCTTGCTCTGACTGCTATGATGTGTGCAGGCACTGCTGAAGAGGCAGAGGAACTTGGCTTGGGGAAGGAGGAAGGTGGGGAATTTTGATTAAGAGTCAGTGGTTTGTCTTCCATGAAATCTTTATGATAAAGAAGAAAAGGCTTTGTCCTGGTTCTATGGTATCCTGGGCCCTCAAAATTTTTCTGTAACTCATTTCTTGCCCATAAAATATGGGCTCAATTATTTATCACTTGCAGCTCTATTACTTGAAAATGACCCAAAGTCCCAAAGAGATGTTATTATACTTTGCCATTGCAAAATTTTGCAATACAGAAAATTCAAGGACAAAAAAGCCTCTGGAGTCTTTATTTAGTCTTTCAGATTTCTCTCTTCCTAGGCCTTAAAGAAAAGTAGCTCTCTGAGGAAAAATAAGTTTAAAGAAGTCTACAGTAGCTCTACAAAAGATTGATAAGAATGCATTTCATTATGTAAAACACTCAAAGAGCAGGGAACAATGCATGTGACAGAAGTTCTTGCTGTTGAAATTTCACAGCTGTCATCTGTCACAGCAGTGCAGTTCCATATGATGAGTGTCCTTTACTAAGAAGATCACCCATTCTTTAGGATAGAGACACGTGCATCATTTTTCTCAGCTTTGCACCTGAAAACCATGGCACACGCCTCTGTCCGCTCTTACCTGGCTGCTTACTACCAATTAGAGGTGCTCTCCTTCACCCCTGCCATCCCTGAATTACACGCTTCTACTTTCCTTCCATGGCAACCTGTCCCTGGTACCACAGTGGCTGTCTACCTGCCTGACCATTTCTCAGCCTTCTCCTTCTTCACTGTCTTGCAGGATTTCACCCTTTCTGTCCAGATCCAGGTCCTTGAACTCCCCCTGCACTGTGCCACATTCTCCTTCTGTTCCTCCCCTCCTCTGTTCCTCCCCTCCTCTGTTCCTCCCCTGCTCCTGTTCCTCCCCTCCTCCTGTTCCTCCCCTCCTCCTGTTCCTCCCCTCCTGTGTTCCTCCCCTCCTCTTTTCCTCCCCTCCTCCTGTTCCTCCCCTCCTGTGTTCCTCCCCTCCTGTGTTCCTCCCCTCCTCTTTTCCTCCTCTCCTTCTGTTCCTCCCCTCCTCTGTTCCTCCCCTCCTCTGTTCCTCCCCTCTCTGTTTCTCCCCTGCTCTGTTCCTCCCCTCCTCCTGTTCCTCCCCTCCTTCTGTTCCTCCCCTCCTGTGTTCCTCCCCTCCTGTGTTCCTCCCTTCCTGTGTTCCTTCCCTCTTCAGTTCCTCCCCTCCTCAGTTCTTCCCCTCCTCAATTTCTCCCCTCCTCTATTCCTCCCTCCTTCTGTTC
>NW_004524577.1:21146337-21176780 GCF_000260255.1 Octodon degus
ACCTCACTGCATATAAAGAAGTCATTCATATGGAATACTGAACAGAAGCAAAAGTTGTGATAAAATATGTATAAGGTATAAGTGGCCACAAGGTGGATACCCGGGAGCCTTCCACCAGGCTTTGGAAACTGAACCCCACAGCTGCTTTGCCGGTTTCACCCTTGTCCCCACCCCAGGGTGCCACTTTCCAGAATTGCTAGCTTCTGATGCCTTTGCATCGCCGACGGTCTGACCCAAAGCACACCCCACCGTGGCCTTCTGCACGTGCTCCTCAGGGACACTGGAGCAAGCTTCTAGCGTTGCCAGGCCCTGGAGCGTGGGGCATCTTCACAGGCTGAGGATGTCCCGCGGCCCGCAGGGGTCACGTCAGCAGACCCTCCTCCTCTCCCTCCTCCCCCTCCTCCTCCCCCTCCTTTTCCTCCTCCCCTCCGTCATCCTCCCACTCTTCCGTCCTATTCTCCTGTTCCTCCCCTCCCCTGTTCCTCCCCTCCCCTGTTCCTCCCTTCCCCTGTTCCTCCCCTCCTTCTGTTTCTCCCCTCCTCTGTTCCTCCCCTGCTCCTGTTCCTCCCCTCTTCCTGTTCCTCCCCTCCTCCTGTTCCTCCCCTCCTGTGTTCCTCCCCTCCTGTGTTCCTCCCCTCCTGTGTTCCTCCCTTCCTGTGTTCCTCCCCTCCTCTGTTCCTCCCCTCTTTTCCTCCCCTCCTCCTGTTTCTCCCCTCTTCCTGTTCCTCCCCTCCTCCTGTTCCTCCCCTCCTGTGTTCCTCCCCTCCTGTGTTCCTCCCTTCCTGTGTTCCTTCCCTCTTCAGTTCCTCCCCTCCTCAGTTCTTCCCCTCCTCAATTTCTCCCCTCCTCTATTCCTCCCTCCTTCTGTTCCTCCCCTCCCCTGTTCCTCCCCTCCCCTGTTCCTCCCCTCCCCTGTTCCTCCCCTCCTCTGTTCCTCCCCTCCTCTGTTCCTCCCCTCCTCTGTTCCCTTGCCTTTTGAACCTTTGGGAGTGTCCTCAGATTCCTTCCTGGATAAGGCTGTTTCTCAGCATAGTCATTCACTTTCTTTCCATTGTTTTTTTCTAATTTATTTTAAAGAGAATAGAAAATAATAGATAAAACATTAGAAATGGTAGACAGTTAATAGAATAAGATGATAGATATCCGTCATTGATGGTTATACTGCACATTGCTGTCTTCAGTGCAGTTGCTTAGATCACAGATGGAAGCTTATAAAACTGGCCAAAGTAAAATTTTTAAGCATTAATGCCTACCTTCAAAAAAAAAAACCAATAGAAGTAAGTACTGCAGTCATCTTAGCTATCCTGTGTATAGACATACATGATTTTTCCCTTCCTTTTTTTTCTATCTTTTTTCCTTTTTCTCTCTCCAAATTGTTTACTTATGCCTACTTTCTTTCCCTTTTACTATATCAATTGTACCTTTCAGATTTTATTTATTCTTTCGGTTCTTACCCTAGGGAGACAGTATGATGTTTATACATGTGGGTCTGACTCATTTCACTTATGCACATAGCCTCTAGTTGCATCCATTTAGCTATAAAATCCTCAAGTTCATATTTCTTTATAACTAAGTAGGGCCAGGGAGATAGCTCAGTGACATAAGCACCTGCCTGGTAGGCACAAGGTTCTGAGTTCAATCCTTGGCACCAAAAAAAAAAAAAAAAAAAAAGTTTATAGCTGAGTAATACTCCATTGTATAAAAATACCACATCTTTTTTATCCGTTTCTAAGTTGATGGGCTTTTGGGTTGTTGCCAAGGTTTAGCTATGGCAAAAAACTAAGTTTAGTAAGTACCAGCGGGGCCAGAACTTGAGAACTGCATCTAGCGTTGGCGCCTTCCATAGCTGCCCCGCTGCAGCTGGCTGTTTCTGACTGGACGGTTCTGAGTCCCAAGGCCCAGAGTGACTCTCATAGTTCTCGTGGGAATTGCTAGCTGCTGTAAGTTCCCATACACACACCCTGCCTTTTTCTACTTATCCTGCTCATCTATCTAAGCTTTGCAAGTGCACACAAATTCTCACTTCCTCCTCCTGCTTTGCTTTGTGCTATGAAATTTCTCTTTATTATTTCCCTTTTCTGTCTCCACTTCTTTTTTCCCGTTAACAACTAGGCCTTTCTGCCTTTAGCCTGATCTGTCTCAGGAGCCTTACAGCTGGTTCCACATTAGTTCTTTTTCCTCTCTAAATTCACCCTCCCTTTCTGCCAGGTAAACTTCTTGAATCCTTGCATCAGGTGAGTAGTTTTTCTCCACAGCAGTTTGTGTCACCTTCTGCATTGACGTGGTCTCTGGTTTCCCGAGGTGCCAGTCAGCCTGATGCCGTGGCCAGCTTCCTGTGCTCTGTACTGTTCAGACGCTTCTTTACCAGGTGTCCACAACTCTCTTCCACTGTTTTGTTCTCTTTCCCAAACTTTCCTTCCGATTATTATACATTACCTAATTTTTTTTCTTATTCATTTCAATTTATCGTCTTTCCTGCCTGCCTGTCTTTTCACTCTATTGCTTTAGTTTATTAATCTTTTTTTATTTCTATCCTCTCAGTACTTATTTTTTCTAGTCCTTATCCATTTACTTAACACAGATTTTTCCAGCGTCTTTTATGTAGCCAACACAGTGATGGGCAGAGGAAGTACAACAACATGTCTGTACTGGGTCGCCTCTTGAGCTCTAGGTGAAGGGACAGAGACAGCGACGCAGGCTCATTCTTGGAATCACCGCCGTCAGGTACTGCTGGCGCATGGAGCCCGTTGTGATTCCCAGCTGCCTTTCAGGCCCTGCTGCATGGGCCTGCCTTCCGGCCTCAGCCAGGCCAAAAACGTTGGGCCCTAATCGTAATGCGAACCTCTGCTTCGCAGGTAACAGTGTGCAATAGAACTACCTTGTTAATTTCCAGGGCTGGAGAGATGGCTCAGTAGAAAGGGCCTGAGTTCAATCCCCAGATCCACAAAAAAAAAAAAAAAAAAAAAAGTTTATCTCCTATAATCTTGTTTTAAAATTCTGTATCCTTTTAAATTTTATTCTCCTTAAAAGGAAAAAGAAAAAAAAAGGTATTTCTTGAAGATGAATATTTTTTTGCCAATAAAAAAAGTTGTTATCTTACAAGGACCTCAGAGCAGACTGCAGTGGATGATCTGTAATCATAGCCATGAACGATTCCACTCCCAGTTCTTTTTTTTAGCCTCATTTTCGGGCACATATATTATCCTACTACAGTATATTCTGTGTGTATTTGTGTGCTTATTTTTAATCTTCTTTTCAGTCTCCAACACCAAAAAGCCTACATTTTATTTATTTTTCTATCTCAGTACTTATTTTTTTCTGGTCCTTACCGTATTGTAGTGCCATTTTCTTCTCACTTTAATCAACAATATCCATTCAAACCTGCCTTGCTTAGTATGCTTATTACTTACATCCTAATATTAGCTTCTTGTTTTTTTTTTTTTTTTTTCTTTTCAAGATAGTAGTGAGCTCTCTTGGCTATTTGATGATGCATCTTGAAATGGCAGCTACTTATTACTGGAAGCAACTTTGACTTTTAAGTGAAATATGGTCTCCCTCTTAAATTTTTACGTCTTCAGAACATAGAATGGACTCACAGACTAAAGAGCTTAGAAAAGGATTGCAAATTTTAGTAAACTGAGCTCATAGCAAAGCTGCTCAGATTTTCCGCCATTGTGTTTAAACTTTAGAAAAACGACTCAAAGGAGGGAGGATTTATTTTAGCTCAAGGCTTCACTCCTTTCCAGGCTGTGGTGAGGCCAAGGAAAGCAGCTCAGCCAGGAGGCGGCAGGCGGGCAGGAGCTCTGTGGGCGCCCCCTGCGCAGGCCCAGTGAGCACAGTGTCTGAGCTCAGAGCGGGTTTCCCGGGAGGCAGCCAGGTCCTCGCACCACATTCACCTGTGGAAAACGCCAGTTCTTGGTGCACACCTGCACTCCCAGCACTCGGGAGTCAGAGGCAGGACTATTGCTGCAAGTTCGAGCCCAGCCTTCCTGGGCTACGAAAAGAGCCCAAGGCCAGCCACCTGTCTTAAAAAGACCAGAAAACAAGCCAAAACAAAACAGAACCCTCCAGTTCTGAATATAGTAGACCTTGGGTGGACATCTTTGGTCTAAACTACAGAAGCTATGTTATTTGGTATAATCTCATGCGGCCATAGCAAAATTATAAAGTTTTTACATGGTTTGATGAAGAAATGAAATCATTTAACTTCCTGATTCAACTGCATATTTTTAAAAGCTGCCTAGCAAGCGCAAGGCCCTGAGTTCAATCCCCGTTACCAAAAAAAGAAAAAGAAAAAGAAAAAATAAAATAAAGTAAATAAAATAAATAAAATAAATTTGAAGTGTTCAGTGAATTTAATGTCTCTAACTGTTCTTAAGACAGATACTAAGCCATTTAATATTTATAAACAGCCAGGGAAGTAGGTGCTATAATTATTTGTAGATGAAATGCCTAAGGCACTAGAACTTCCATGAATTGCACCATCACACAGCAAGGAGGTAGACATGGCCGCGGATGAATCTGATGCACAGAACCCGGAATGCATGAGCCTGAGTGTGTTACTCTTTGACCTCCACTATGTTTGCATATTGTGCCCTTCACCCAGACAGCTAGCTGTCCAGTGCATTTAGAAAGTTAAGAGAGCCTAAAGACTAATTTGAAGAACGTTCATTAAAGTATTAGACAATATAAAATGCAACATTTGTGTGGCCAGTCCTACCACACCAGAAGTGATGAATAATAATATTTAAGACAGTTGGATATGGCGGCATGGACTAGCACTCAGCAGGCTGAAACAGGAGGGTCGCTGTGAGTAAGAAGCCGACTGGGCTACAGTGAGTTGAAGACCAGTCTGAACTACGTGATAAAACCCTGTCTCAAAAAGACCAAAAAATAAATTAATGAAACAATATTAGTGAAATAGCTATAATCCTGATGTATTCATGTGATATTAAAGTATCAGTCACTAATACAGTGCATCCTATTCTAGATTTCATCCAAATGCAAGCCCCGAAGCAGTCTCATGATACCTCCCAGAGAGCAGAGAATTGTTCCTTTTTGCTTACCTCTACCTTTCCTCATATATATTCCGTTTGAAGTACCTATTTAATATAGTTGTGATGCTCTGTCATAAGAATAGTTTAAAAGTTTCCTTCAGGAAGAGTGAGTGTGCCCTTGGAATGCCAACACTCCTATTGCTCAGTAGTGTTTCTTATTGAAATTCAGAGCTACCTCTGCGGCTGCGTCCCATGCGTACCTGAAACCCCTGGTCTCAGAATAGCTGATCATGCAGATCATTTCGTTTTCTTTTGTGAAGTTTCTGTCTTAGATCTTTGGACTATGGCTTTAGAAGCTTGATAGTGTCCTTGAGAAATAGAAATTATCATCTAAGCACTTTATGAGCACTTTCTTGTAGACTACAGTCTAAATGACTCTGTGGTCATTAAAGTTAGTGACAATCTGCAAAGCCTTTGCAGCCACTAATCTTTGGAAACATCTTTGCCTGTGACATTCTACAAGGAAACTCTATTAGCTTCCAGGCACAGAATACATCATTGCACTTCTGGAAGTCTGAAGCTAAATAAACATAAAGTACAGAACTTGAGGCAGAAGTTGATTGCTGCTGTCATGTAATTCAGGGACCAGAAATGGTCCACACCTAGAAGTAAGGAAGATGTTGTATGTTGCCACTTTAGAATGTTACACAGCCCCCAACACATGATGCTATGGAAGGTAAAATAGGGGTGGTTGGAAGATTTAAGACAGAAGATTATAGAGCGAAAAAGAAAATAGAATTCTAAAATTTGGGCATAAGGGGCCAGTCAGATAGCTCAGTGGACTAAAGTACCTGCTTAGACAGGCACAGGGCCCGGAGTTTGATCCCCGGCACCAAATGCGGTGCCGGCCCCACCCCGGGGGTGTGCTGAGACAGTGACTGAGACTGGGCGTGGTGGCGTGCACCTGTAATCCCAGTGCTTGAGAGTCTGAAAACAGGAAGAATCCGATCTGTGTGGTGTGACCCTATAGTCTCTGTACTAAAAATACATTAAAAAATAAAAAAACATGAGCTAAAATTTGGGCATAAGAAAAAGTGGAATGATGCAAGAATAGATAATTTCCATACATACATTTTTATACTTTGGAACTTTTATATTTTGAAGGATAAAATGTTTCTCTATAATATTGAACCTCAGGCCTTTACAATGAGTCACATTCCCAACTTTTTTATTTTTTTTTTTTTTTTTTTAATTTTTAGGCAGGGTCTGGTTAAGTTGCCTGAGGTGGGCTCAAATTTATAATTCTCCTTCTTCAGCCTCGCAGAGTGCTGAATTGACAGGTGTACAGGTGTTACCACATCCAATTAAAAAGAAAGTGGTTGAAATTTTAAAAAGTTGAATTTACTGGACTTAAAATTGATATGGCATGTTCTCACATTTTATTTTTGGTAGTTAACATGGTGTCATCTATCTACTCTGCAGGTCAATAGGTAAATGGCTAGATAGGAACATAATTTATTTAAGCCATCAGTTAGTTACTAAATAGGGGTTGTGCTCTTTTCTTGATGTTTTCAGACCTTTAAAGATGCAGATTATTTTTCTATCATAGATGTTGTTTCCAGTTAACATGAGAAGCTTTTCCTTAAAACTGTTTGAATTTGGTGAATGATCACAATAATCATAGCTGTAATATTGTAGCACAATTAATGTTCCATGTTCTTCCTTCCATTTAAACTTCCTATACTTAAAGAAGTTTCAAAATACGTTTGTAATGGAGGAAGGAGTCATGTTACCAAATAGAACATGAAGTCAGTTGCTTTATTAAAGTAAATAATCGCTGGATGTGGTGACACGCTTCTGTCTTCTCTGCATTCTAGGAAGTTGAGGCAGGAGGGTCTCAGTTCAAGTGCATACTAGGCAAGACAAACCCTGCCTCAAAGTTTAAAAAGTCAATTAAAAAGTGAAATAAAAAATGAAATACCTCTATAGTATTTTTTCTTTGCTATCTACAATAGTAATGTAAATTTTTAATTGCTCCAGTGTGCTGAAGTTTTTGGTGCTTTGTGTCTAGCTGTGGAATTCTTCACTATCATACTCTTGTGCTTCCTGTGTCTTCATGGTGTTTCCTGTATCTAAGTGTCTTGGGCTTTACTGATGGGGGGGGGCATTTTATGCGTTTTCATTTAATATGTGTCACCTTGAGTTGTACCAATTTTCTCATCCATAGATCAGACTGAGGTAGGACTTGTGCCATTCCTCGTGCCTGCTACCCTGTCTTTTCACTGTGTCTTTCTGTCTCTGGGAAGGATCCTTGAGTAATTTCAGCTGCTTATTCTTCAAGGTACCGCCCATCATGCCAGAAATAACCTCTTGTTCTCTCATGCAAATCATTTCTAGTTTCAATCACTGTTTTTCTTTCTATAAATTGTTTATAAATCATGCTTACAAATTATAATTTACATGCTGACCGGATATTTAGCTCAGTTGCAGAGTGCCTGCCTAGCAAATACAAGGTCATGAGTTCGATTCCCAGTACACAAAACAAAAAGATCCAACCAAATTATATTTTACATGAATATGTAGTGTGCTGAGATTTATTTACATAAAATAAGTGAAAGTGATTTGAAGTGTACAAGTCGCTGGATATACGTGTGTACATTTAAAATCATTCAACCACCCCTACAGTCATGGAAAAACATTTGTATCATCCCCTTGTTCCCTTAACCTATCTCATCTTTTTAGATAGTGAATTTTACATATTTTCTTTCACAATTTATATAATTAGTCCTTTACAGATACTCCTTTTATAATGTCCACCAATAAATCTGTAATCCAAACATGTGGGGTCTAATTGTATTTCAGATTCGTTTCTTTCCTTGAGTTATGCTCCTCGTAACTCTCCTCACGTATTATAAAGATTAACGGACTGTGTATTGTCACAAGTTTTCATCCGGGATAACTCTGTGTCTCCTTTATCGTGGTGGTCTAAAGGGAGAGATTGGCACTTGTTTTTGCTAGATATGCCCCAGGTCATGCTGAAGATGCTTATTTGTAATGTTTCACATGTAAAACAATTGAAGCTCAGTAGAATAAGCTTGAAGGTCCTGAATTCAATCCCCAGTACTGGAAAAAAAAAAAAAAAAAAAATTCATACACAAGGATATTTACCACATTGTTGTTTGAAGTCTTAAAAACAAAAAAAAAAAAAAAAATGAAGAATGCAGACATGCAAGCAAAGGTTTGTCATAGCAATGATATTGAGTAACTTTTAAGGACTGACAAGCATTTTACAACCTGAGAGAGAGAGAAACAGAGTCTAATTTTATAATTCTGTAATTTTGTGGTAAAACATGTACTGCAGGTGCTTCATGGTGTTCTGCCTGGCTGCCCTGGTGGCAGAAAGGTTAAGACTATTGCCTTGATTTTACACTGCTGTGCTGTCTAGGTAACATGTGAGTTAGCACACTGTAATCTCAATAAGCCATAAGTAATTTTACGTTAGAAGATGATCTTCTACTACTTCTTTCAAAAAGAACAAAATGTATTCATACAGAAAATATTATTGAGATATTCAAACATATGCTTGCATTTAAAAACCATTAGTATTGACACTTTGGTTATCTTTGACACCACATTACCTCAAATATTTATATCTTCTTATCAAAAAGTAACTGCTCACCAGGCCCTAAAAATGTGTGCTCAATGGAGCACATTAGTTGAGGTTAAAGGTTGGTCAGTGTTCTAGGACAGATGGCTGGAAGTCAAGATTTAAAGAAAATAAATTGCACCAGTTAGCCTGTGTAGATTCTTGTGCATACATAAATAAGGAAGCAAGAATCAAGTAGTGTGGCTGACTGCACAAGGGCCTGAGTTCAATCCCCGGTTCTGCCAAAAAAATAAATAAATAAAAATAAATAAATAAATAAATAAATAAATAAATAAAAAATCTAGGAGAATATTGCATCAACATATATCAAATAAAATGGATGTGCTGGTCTTCATCGGCACTGCTGTGTGACTGACAGCAGAGTTGCTGAGGATCCGGGTCTCTGCTCCGTGACTGAGGGGCAGAGGCTGTAGCGCTTTTCAGCACGTGCCTGCACCACAGCTGAAGCTTATGAGATAGAAATACACATTTAAAATATTCAGATACAAAGAAAGAGATTCATTTTCTTTACTCTGTAATTAGAAAGAATTCCAAGAATAATTATTGAGAAATGAGGCCAAAATCATCCTCTTGCTTGATGTCCTGGGAACACCCAGGTTTTATTGGCGCTCCTTTTGTTGTAACTATGAGTGGGTCATGGCTGCAGTGCCAGTGCAGAATGAAGCCCTCACAGCTTTGCATCTGCAGATATTAATTGTACAAATTAATGGTATCAAGAGTGATATTTTCCTGCATGCATACAGCATGCACAAATCATATCCATTTATGCCACTTCCAGCACCCTTTCTAGTTCTGAATCATCCCTGCTCTACTTTGAAGTGGACTTTTTTTCTCTTTTTTTAGTTTCCACATATGATATGAGAGAGAACATACTATCCCTCTTTATATCTGGTTTATTTTACCTAGCCAGATATCTTGTAGTTCTATTGAAAGATTTGATACCTTAATTTTTTTAAAAAAGGAATATGAGGTCAGTTAGCACTTCTTGAAAGTCCTAACAGTTTTGGTTATGGGTAGAAATTTTTCTGGTGCACAGTCAAGAGAGTAAGATTAGGCAATAGGTCACTGAGATCTTCCATGGAGCATCAGTGGGAAGACAGGAAATTCTTGTGTCCTCCTATTTAAAGAAATTTACTTAGTATTTCAGAGAGAATTTATCAGGTTTCAAAGACATATCAGCTGCATCTGACAGTGGGTCTTGTGCTGTTCTTGATGTTTTGACTTGTGTTAAGTCAAATGAAGAACATCAACATTCCTAACTCATCATGCCTAGAGGCTTCTTTCTGGCAAAGACAGTAATGAGTTATGAAGAAGACAAAATATATATTTAATATGCTGTAATACAATTATTTGTACCTGAGTTCCTATTTTTGATGAATATAAAATAGGAATTCTTATTGTAGATGTGTGTAGCAATTTTAACTCTGTACTCCTTTTGTGGGATCTGCTTTTAATTGAAATGTAATTAAGAGTTCACTTACAAGTCAAATTATTCAGGCGAGCTGAGATTAATTTTTCAACATTCATATTTAAATGACTACCATTTACTAAAATCTCCATTTTTCACTGTGATTAAAATAGAAAAATAATGTTCTGAATGAGATTTACTATTATTAGGAGATGAACTAAAGTGATCTCATAGGAGGTGGAATATAATTTTTATATATTTCAAATAAATAGCTACATCTATTGTTCAGACATTTAGACTTTCCAAAAGTGCCAGTGGATGGAATCATACTTTGTTTAGGGAAGCAGAAACAGTTAAGATAGTACTATCAAGGCAGAGACAGTAAGTGCTATCTAAAATTCCATTTTCAGGAAGAGATGTTTATTTTAAGAAAGTCTTGATTTCTTCTGAATCGCAAGTACTTCCATAATCAGAGTCAGTTAAGGATCTCGACTAGCAAGTATTATTTTTGACATTTTCAGATCTATGTTGGTTTCAGCACTGGAAATGCCTTGCACTTTAATATCACAAGGATAGTAAAATGCTAGATAGAGAGGGCCAAGAAGAAAATTTCAAAGTAAGTAAAGGTCCATATTCACCTTTGGAATCTATGCTGTGAACCGACTTTTTCTATAGCCCAGATCTCTCAGTTCCAGTGCTGTCCTAGTCTCAAAGTAATGTGCAGAACTTGAACTGCTTTTCTGTGTCTCTTTCCATGTTATTTGCTTTAGGACAGTTAGCAATAGTGCTTTTCAGAGAAAATTAAAAGTCAATTCTGTAGAATTTTAGGAAAACCATTAGTGAGGAAGTCATAGAAGATAGAAAGAGAAACAGGACAGCGGGAGATGGAGAGATCAAAGAAAACTAGTTCTAAGAGGGAAGTAGCACGAAGGGTCAGACTTTCCAGGAACTCAGATGAAATGAAAAGTAAATTGTGCACCAAAGAATGGGGAGTATACTGTTATCCTAATTTTATCCTAAGTTACATCTCAGCTTCTAATGACGTTTACGTCCATCTGTGATTAGTGTGCCAAGTCCTCTTTCAGATCAGAATGAGATTTTTTTCTCTTCCATCATATGTAACTTTTCCCTGAAATTATACTGATCCTGGGATGGGCATCTAGATTCACCCCCTATGCTATTAATGGTATTGCATGGATTAATGTAAACTCAATAGTCACATTTTTGTTAAACCTTCGGTATTATGGAATATAAATCAGACTCTTTGACACACATATACATATATATCTCTTAAAACATATATTTTAAATTGGATATTGTCTCCCAAGTATACAGAATTTGGTAAGTTTGAGAAAAATTAATTAAAAATACCTCTTAATAGTGACAAACATATTTCTATTTAAAAGACAGAAGTTATTTTAAAATAATATTGTCACAGTTAAATTCAGCTCTATTGGGATGGGCCAGATAGCTCAGCACTACAGGCGCAGGAGTGGGGTTGGATCCCAGGCATAGAGAGCTGATCCCAGCCCCAGGGCACACTGAGATAGCAGCTGAGACTGGGCGTGGTAGCGCATGCCTGTAATCCCAGCACTTGGGAGGCTGAAAACAGGAGGATCACTACAAGTCCGATCTGTGTAGTGAGACCCTGGAAACTCTGTATTAAATACAAAATAAATAAATAAATTGAGCTGTATTATTGAGATAACTCCTTTAGCATGAATGAAATACATTGATATTTCTATGTATGTAAAAGGCTGTATCAATATAGTCTTACTCAAGACACTGTCATTTTTCTACTTTGCTTTATAATTACTTGACTAGTCAATTTATTTCAACTGCATTCTTAATTTTATTGGTAAGAGAATTTATAACTGGCGTATCCCTGAATTTCCCACTTGACTTTCTTTTACAGCTAAAGTCCTGTTAGAGGTAAGAAGAAATATTTTTTTCAAAAGCCATTAGTCAGCAAAGATATATAGATATGGATATATGAATATATGGATATATATATATATATATACACACACACATACATAGAGAGAGAGAGCATGTAAATTATATCATATGTTAAGATCAGTTTTTGCTGCTGCTTCAATAACTGCTTATATTTTAAGAGCAGTTAAAATATGAGATTATCTTGTTAAATCTAATTTTCTTATTAGATCATGAAATTGGGTAGAGGACAGTACTAATAAGGTCAGCTAAGGATATGATTTTTATGTAGGACATTTAGCTATCTTTCTCATGGCCACAAATTCTCCCTCTTTCTCTCTCTCTCTCTCTCTCTCTCTCTCTCTCTCTCTCTCTCTCTCTCTCTCTCCCCCTTTTGGTGGAACCGGAGATTGAACTCGAACCCTTGCGTTTGCCAGGCGAGTACTTATTCCACTGAGCCATCTCCCTGGCCCCCCACTTTCTCTTAACCTTGGCTATCTTTGCATCTTTGCAATATTTATTAAAAACAAAGCAGGTGAATGTATAATGGATAGAAGTGGAAAAATCAGTAAGAGTCACTTTATATCCCTGAAAAGTGTGCTCACAGAACATTCCTCTGTTGGGGCCGGTAGCTTGTTTGTTCCCAAGGAACAGCACAGGGTTCTGTGCTCCAGGACTTTGGATCTGCTTATCCTCCTGGATTGTTACTTCTGCCCACAGCCGATCCCCATGTGCTAGCGGCAGCAAATGCTCAGAAGTCTGGCCAGTTAACAGGAGGACTTTCTAAAGAAACTCTTATCTCAGTGGTTTATGCTTTTCAGCCCAAACAGCCATCCCCATCTTAATAGGGAGTATCCTGTGTGTGTAATTGGAAATCCCAAGATAACCTAATGTGTCTTGATCCAGTGTCATGCATGTAATTTTTCCCATGAAATCACTTTAAGATTATTTTGTAAATGAAATATATAAGATATAATTTAACTGCTGAAAAAAACCTTCAATACTTACAAATGATTTAATCCTAGTATTGCCAGAAAAAAACATTTAGTCATTATGTAAAAAAAAAAAAAAAAGGAAATATTTTTTCTGGAACCAGTTAACATAAATAAGTTATGCATATATATTTGTTACTAGAAAAAAGTGCAGAGAAAACTTCATTTTTAGGAGTGTTGATCTCTACAC
The DNA here is from genome assembly GCF_000260255.1 of Octodon degus. Taxonomy (NCBI): domain Eukaryota; kingdom Metazoa; phylum Chordata; class Mammalia; order Rodentia; family Octodontidae; genus Octodon; species Octodon degus. The sequence goes on from NW_004524577.1 coordinate 21,159,527, forward strand.
GTGAAGAATGATTTTTCTGTGTTTTTCTCAGCACTCTCCCAACCAATAGCAGTGCTCACTTCTGTAGGCAGTTACCAAAAAATCACTCCATGAACATGAAATGAATGTGATGACGCGGAAAGCAACCCCTGATTTTAAGTCAAGATTTTCACTTCCATGAAGTGAAAAATCACAGGTAAAATTCCAGTAAATTATAAACTCTTTGTCATGATTTTGTGCAACTCTGGCCAGTTTTCCCATGTATATAATACCTAAAGCCATGTGATATTATGTTAGCATTAAAAAATTACCAATGTTTATTTCATTTAAGTCTTTTAGTTCTGAATATATAGAAGTCTGATGTAAACCAAGTATAGGTGTTTGTGGGTCAACACAAAGCTAATAAATAATGCTGTGAGAGTAATTACTCAAGCTTTATGTTGCCCTGAATGTGGACCACTAGTGTTCTAATCTAGGATTTAGGACATGTGTCTATCTATCTATCTATCTATCAAATTACCTTTTAAAATCTAGTGTGATGTGTCTTAAGGCAGTTTGATGCTTCTCTATTGTGACTGAGCTGTATTTGAATTTATGAAACAAAACAACTGAAAAAGAATCACTTTATATGAAGGAGCAGAAACCTAGAAGCTTGTTGCCGAGTCAAGACCCTTTAGGAGAGTTGCTATTTAATCAAACAGAACTTATATCACTTGAAAAATATCAAAACCACGTAAACAGCACTGTCTCCCCACCTACCAGAATTCTGAGTTAGGCTTGCTGAGTGTATTCGTGGATAGTCTGTCTGTTCAGTGCAGGCAGCCTGGAAACACCTGCTCAGGAGTGGCCACTACCTGCAAGCCACGGAATCACTAAGCTGAGAAAGTGCCGAGATCACGCTGTAGTTCAGCAGGATAGTGAGCAGTCTTTATAAACTGTCAGGGTCAGTCCCCAAGCCCTTAAGTTCTAGTACAGCAGAAATATTTTTCTCAGTGTTAGAGTTGCTATTTAATCAAACTGAACATGTATCACTTGAAAAATAGCTAGACCATTTGAGAATTACATGATATTTATATAATCTCAACTCTTAATATACTTGACATACTGTACTCTACTAGTATAGGAGGCAGTTGAAACTATGTTGGCAACCCATGATATTTTAAACACCAATCTTACAAAAATTGTGATCAGAAAATAGTTTGACTGTTTACGTTTTTTCAGTGGGTTATAGTAAATGACACACTGCCATTAATCGCCTCTGAAATACACCCCCTTACTTCAAGCTCCTTTATCCCCTTGTCTTTGCCACTTTCTGAAGCAGAAGGTGCATATCGGTTTTGTGACTACCTTAGTTGCTCCTCTGTAACTCTCTTTGTGTACTGAATTGGTCCAAGATGCTTATTACCTTGTGTGGTCATTGTGAATATAGAGAAGAGCCCGACGTCACTCAGTGCTGTATCCAGTGAGTAGCCGGAGGAGGAGGGGGCGTGACGGGTTCTGTGCTGGCCGTCGCCTAGCTGTCGCATTCACTAAGTCTTGTCAAGCCACATGAAGGCAGGAAGGACAACTTCCAGCACCGGCTCAGAGAGCAGCAAGAATCATGAGATGAGTGCGCGCTCGAAGCGAGCGGGTGCTTCTTCAGGGGGTAATGGCAGCGCTGCTTGGCACAGTTTTCAACTTAAACCTTCACCATGGGTTTTGATCAGGCCTTGCCCAGTGGGACCTCACGGTAGGGTGGATGGTGTTAGATCTGCTAAACCAAGGAGGTGTTATTTAGCACACTTTCCTCGTGCGTGCGCGCGCGTGTGTGTGTGTGTGCGTGTGCACACCCCTGCTGCTCTCTGGCAGGAAGGCTTGCTCAACTGCCCAGACTAGCTGGTGATCTGAATCACCATTGTGGACTGATACTATGTTTCTAGTTCAGGTTAGGTGTCACTGGAACCCTTGACATCATTGATCCTGGTTTGTCTCTGGTGTTCATAGTTAAATAAAATATGTGCAAATGATGTGGTTACTTCCATGTTTTCTTTTTATACAGGTATTGCATTTTTCAGGGTTGTTTCTTCAATCATCATACTATTTATTTTTTAATTTATTTTTATGTCATTGGTACAGGGTCTCACTAGGCAGCTCAGACTCATAGTGGTCCTCCTGTTTTAGCCTCTCCAGCACTGGGATTACAGGTGTGCACCACCATGCCAGGACTTGGTGGCCAGCTTGGCAAGCATGGGGGTGGGGTGTTGTGACACATGGTGCTGGGGTTCAAACCCAGGTCTCTGCACTTGCCAGGCAGGTGCTAAGACCACTGAGCTATCTCCCCAGCCCCAATCATCATACTAAAATTAACTATCCTAATGCAAATGCAGATGGCTTGAATGAGTTATTAAGGAACCAAATTATACTCCAAACTCACATAAACATGAGATATGATCCTTTTGTCTTTTCTTTTTCATTTTTATCACAGCTGTTCTCCTATGTTTATACTTCGGAGCTCTTGAATATAATTTTGTTTCTTGTACTAGAGAAGTCATAACTTCTGACATTTCTTAAGGCTCAAGTAGTCTTTTTATAGTTGTCTGTATGAAAATATTTCAGCAGTTGACTCTTCTTCTGCATTTGCATTCTTAGATTCTCTATTTTATGAGGAATTTTGTTTTGATTTGATTTTGGCTAAAGGTAGTTTTCCTCTGAAATATTTTCATTTTGCAGTAGATGTTGTTCCTTTGGTGTATCCCAGGAATTCCCAAGAACGTGATGGGAGGGTGAGCTGATGAGGTGTTTGCTGTCTGGTGCTGTTTGGGGTCAGCCAGTCTTCCATCCTGTAAGAAAACCACCTCTGCTTTTGGATAGGTCTGTGGGGCTAACACTGAGCCTTTTTTAACACTTTCCTTTTTCTCTAGTATGCCCAGAAAGCTATAGGATGACTTTTTCTCTTCCATGGACTACATGAAAAGTCTGTTTGTGTTAGAGAAGCCATTAATCTACCTCCCAGTTTGGTACCCTCTTTCCTGCCATCCTTTGGTAAGAAGCACAGGAATCTCATGGACAGCTGTCCCCTCGAGCTGATCTTGTCTCCTCGGTGAGGGCTCAGGCTTTTTCCCTGCATGCTGTGCTGCCCATGAGCCACCATGCAGTGGGCCAGACTGCAGTCTCCCTGGCCTAATGCAGGTGTTCTCTTTCAGCAGTCTCTTCATACACTCGCGTTTGCACTGAGGGCTGTTTTCTCATTTCACCCAAGGTGAGGTTTTCTTTCCTGTACTCTCATTTTTATTGGTTGTTTCCCAAAAGAAGGAGCAGGCATAGATAGGCTTACTTTAACATCTGAAAATTTAAGTTGTATTTAAATATGGTCATTGTCCTTCAAAATGCTGCTGTAGATATTAATGTTCAGTCTGCTGTGGAAGAATATTGCCTTATTTCCAAGAAAGAGCAAAACTGTATAATTTCTTACTTCACTGTCATGTATCTTATTTTAGAGTGAAATGTGTAACGAAGAGGACAGGTTGAGTGAATGGGGAGTCTAGGTTGCATGAAAACATGGTATAAGTAGCTTCAAAATTATACTTATTTGATTAAGAATTTAAGCTATTGAAAATCTGCGTGCCATCAAAACTTCATTTCTCTTTTGAGGATCCTGAGTTTTAAAAAAATGAAAAGCTTTTCAGCTCTCTCTTTGTGCCATTTCTACTCACCAGTCTGGCACCAGATGAAGTCCAAAGCAACCTCCCGAAGAGCAGATGGGGCCCTCAGCTTGCTCTGGTCTAGGCTGTTCCCTCATTATTGCGGTAAAGCATCTCAAGGTATATTAAGGTACATGAAGGCACAGACAAGTTTATTAGGCAGAATAAAAAAGTGTACGCGTACAGGTGCTTGAGAGGTAAGGTGCCTTGTGGCTAGAATTAGGGATGGTTATATTTCCTAGGGCCTTCTCAACACAGATGATCTGTATGAGATATTTGTCATTCATCTATTATCTTTTTGTGAGGTTGGTTGTTCGTTATGGATTAGAGCAAAAATTGGCTTTAACAGCTAGGTTAAAATTTCAACTACATGTCTGCAGTTGAGCGTTTCTTTGAGAGTGAAAGCCTTTCAGATTTATGGATTTATAGCATCAGAATAAAAATGCAGGCCAAATTTGTGGACTTACAGTAGATACTGATGTTTGGGATGATTAGGCATTTGGAAGTGAGAAACCTAGAGAGAAAACAGGCCAAGGGCTCCAAAAGGCACTGCGATCTTGGAGTGTGAGTTAAGCTGGATTCTCGCTTCATGGGTTTGGGAATCCCAGGGGCTCAGTAGAGTACACTCTAGGGTGGCTGCATGGGTCTGGTGGCCCAGAGTGTATTGCCTGGTCCCTTTGCCTTTGGCCTGCTGGGCTTCTTGTTTCCCTTGTTTCCCTGATTTCTCTGCTAGTTTCTAGATGTCACAAACTGAGCTGCTTTGCTGTGTCACGGCCACCATCATGTACTTCCTTGAAACAGCCATGAGACTGTAAGTGAAATTAACTGTTCCTCCTTTGAATTTGGCCTGTTGGTAACAGAAGTAGGAAAGCTGACCTATGCTTGGGTGAATTTTTCTCTTGAAGTTTCTTTCTTTAATTATAATTTTTAAATTACAGTTTCTCTCCTTTCTGCCTTATTTTTTTCTATCCTACTTCATCAACAATGACCTTTCTCATGGAGTCTGTCTTTCTCAATTCTCTTTTATAGGAAGAAATGCAGGGGTCGGGGAGATAGCTCAGTAGAATAAGCACTTGCCTGGCAAGTGCAAGGGCCTGAGTTCAATCCCTGGTTCTGCAAAAAAAAAAAAAAAGAAAAAAAAGAAAAAAAAAGAAATGCATTATTTCATGTAATTATTCACACTAAAGCCCAGCAACTATCGACAGAGCAAGACAACAGAGTAGCTTTTCTGTATAACTAACTTGCTGGCTAGTTGCATTTTAGGGGTTCATAAATAAATCAATTAGTTTAAAGGGGTGTTCCCTTTGATATTAATAAATAATACATATAGCAACACCATGATTTGTGTTAATGATTCCAGCTAGAAAGATTATGACAAGACTGACAAGTCAACAGTAGATAATGTACTCTTACATTACAGTGAACTCTTATACTATTGTTCATTTTATATTTATTAGAGATACAATATTATTTGTGAAATTATATTCAAATATTCTGAAAAATCAGACTGTAAAATTAACATGTAATTTGTACAAATATAAAGTAGAGAAATACAAAAATTTCTGTGAAGTGCATGTCCTTTAAAGAAAAATTTAAAAAGGGAGTTATCAGTTAAAAACATTCCACATTCTCTCCCTGAGGACAAGAAATGGATGGGAGCTGAGTTGATCATTGAGGGACAGTTTATGGCCCTGGCACAGAAATCGATATGGGCTTAAGGATGGCCTTTCTGAGCAGCATTCGGGGCTTTCTTGTTTGAGAGATTGGTTTTGTGACCTGGGCTGCTGCAGGGCTGCTGAAGGCGAGCCTGCCTCGGAGTGGATTTATCATTTAGAATCATCCAGGAACTTGAACTCCCACTCACTTGCTTCAAATCTTTCCAAGGATTTAACCAGCTTTTAAATCGACGTGTTGTGACCGCCAGACCTTATCTCAAGGGGCTGTGAGCAAACCCGTCAGAGTGAACTTCTGAGGCTGTTACGATAAATGGTGCCTTGATTCTCGGTCTTCAGTGTTCAGAACTTAAATTCACTTTTATGTGGGAAAAAAAAAAAAGAATCAGAGGGAAGGAAAAGCAGTATTTAGGGGAAATGTATACAGCAAGCTATTAGCCTGGAAAATGGCTGCTAAGGCAGCCTCCAAAACCTGGTGCTGCCTGGATCCCAGAATTCGGCTTCTGAATCCAGTGGCAGATTCAGAGCCAAAGGACATACTGGAAACAAACACAATATTAGTTTAAGTAGGAGTCAAGACTCCTGACTTTGCCACAAGAAGGCCTTAGCAGAACTCCTGGGATTACTAAGGCACGTTTTCCGGTAGCTTTTCCCAAACAGCAATGACACTAGATAAGCAGAAGGGTTCCCCAGGTTGATTAGAAGAGTCTTCCCTTTGTAATCCACTGCTTACTGCAAGGACTGGAAGAGTAGAGCTCGGGGTGTCAGCGCAGGAATCGACTTCATTTTCATTTTGGTTCTTTGTTTTTTTTTCAGGGGAGAGAGACTTGGTTATTTTTATTTTTATATTAATTTTATTGAGAAAGAAGTAACAATAAGACAGCTTCAAAACAGGTTAGTAGGATAGTTACAATAATTAATAGATTGCATATTGTTGTCTTTGTAGTAGTTATTCATAGTAGAAGACGCAGACATGATATCTTGAACTCCCACTCACTTGCTTCAAATCTTTCCGAGGATTTAACTAGCTTTTAAATCGACGTGTTGTGATCACCAGACCTTATCTCTGTCTAAACACTATTAGTTCAAAACTTCTCTTTAAACTAAGAGAAAAAAGCTGTATATCTATGCTATTTCATATATATAATTTTTTCTTATCACAGTAGTAAAGGAAGTAAACAAACTTTTGTTTTTTGAACTACACTGAATTCCATTTCCCCCTCTCTCACTCCACCATCATATCCTTTTGCCAGATGCTACCAGTTCAGGTAGGGCCAGTAACCACATAATCCTTTCATTTGGTGAACTTTTGTTAATGAAAATGAAATTGATGTACAAGAGCCACAGGACATAATGGAAACACACAATATTGGTTTAAGTAGGAGTCAAGGCTCTTGAACATTCTGGATCTGTTATTTATGTTCTCACAATGATGTCACCTAGTCCCATCTGGTAGGCAAAAAGGATACATTGTTTTTCATAAATCACTGGTTTAATATCACTTCATGGGCTTGTATTTGTTACCCCTTTCATTGCAAAGTGTTTTTAAATTGTCAAAAATTAACAATAGAAATCTAGTTAATATTAAACCAAAACTTAAACTAAAAGTGAAACCAAATGAGTTCGGAGTTCCCAGATGTCAACACACAAAAGAATCTCAACTAAAACTAAACTGCTACATCATGTGCAAGACACACACACACACTCTTTCTTCTTCTGCCACACACACACACACACACACACACACACTCCCATGACCAGGCATCAAAAGAAAGGTCCAGATGAGAAGCGCCTCTTCCTTCTGCGCAGCCCTAAGAAGGCCTTTCCTCCGTGTTCTCCTGGGTGTTTCAGCACCACTCCCTTGGTGGACAGCCGGGAATCTTTGTTCTGTCACTTGCATCAGTGCTACAGTGCATTTTAGCCAAACTGTACCTCAAAACCAGTACCATCAAAGGGCAAGGCTTCTCAGAGGATTGCTGGAGTTTTGTAGAATGTGAAGAAAAAGGGCAGCATCATTCCAAAGGATTGGTTTTGCCACTTCTGAGAAGATTTGCTTTCTCATGTGTTCAAGTATCTGGCAAATGGAAGGCTTTTTGTTCGGTTAGTTTGGTTTTTGTTAGCTTTATAAGATTTAGTGTATTTTTATTTTATTCTTTGAAATTTGGTATGCTTGTGAAGTGGGATATTTACATTCATCCCAGAGAACTGTGCATCCGTGACATCTCTTTATCATCGCAGTCTCTTCCCCCTTTCTCCTTATCTACTCCCCTTCTCCAAAAATCTGTTTTCATTTTACTGCTCAATTCAGTTGTGTTTTAGGTTTCTCATTTAAAGAAACCACGCAATATTTAGTATTTTTACTTCTTTCACTTAATATTATAGCTTAAGACCATCTATTTTGTATCAGGTGAAGGGATTCATTCTTCTTTAATTTTCCTTATCTGTTTGTGTGTTAGTGAGCATTTGGCTGGTTTCAGAGATTAGCACTTGTGAACTGCACTGCTGTAAACATGGGCATGGAGGCATCACGGCCCTGTGATCTCTTCACATGATCAAATGGAATTTCTGCTTTTAGGGTTTTTTTTTTTTCTTTTGTATTTTAGGGAAAGGTCTACAGGGTGTTGAGGATCTCACTACTAGATTGGACTTAGAGTAATCTGCTTCTTTACAACCTTCCAAGAGCTGGGATTACAGGCGCGCCACCACGCCTAGTCTCAGTTGCCATCTCAGTGCACCCCAGGGGTGGGGCCGGCCCGGCAAGCCCAGGGATCAAACCTCCAGCCCCTGCACCTGCTCGCATGTGCTTTAATCTGCTGAGCTATTTGGCTAGCCCCTGCTTTTAGTTTTTTGAGGAATTTCTATATTGATTTCCAGAGTGGTTAAACTAGTTTACACACCTAACAACAATCTAGAAGGTTCTTTTTCCCCCCACACCCTCAATAACAGTGGTTGATTCTAAATGATAGCCATTCTGAGTAGGATGAGATGGAATCTCAGAGTTATTTTGATTTGTATTTTCCTAAAAGATAAAGATGACTAATTCTTTATATGCCTGCAGGCATTTTGGACTTCTTTTCTAACAGAGTATTCTCTTCATTTGCTCATTTTTATTGGACTTGATTTTGAAGGGGGGCTAATTTTTTCATTTCTTTCCATAGTCTTGATATTAGTCCTCTGCTAGAAGAGTTGATAGTGGAACTTGTATCTCATTCCTTATATTGTTCTTCACGTTATTGGTTCTTTGCTGTACAGAAGCTTTTTAAATTGATGTAGTTATATTTGGTGCTTCTTGGTGTTATTTTTGTGCTTTTAGAATATATTCAGGCAGTAGTTCTTGCCTGTGCCCACAGTTTCAAGTGCTTTCTCTCGTATCTTCTGGCAATTTCAATATTCCTGTTTTAATAGGGTTTTTGATTCATTTTTATTTAATTTTAGTATAGTTACAGAGATGAGTCTACTTTTATTCTTTTGCATATACAAATCAGTTTTCCCAGTATCATTTGTTAAAAAGGCTATCTTTATTCATATGTTATGGTATCACTATGCAGCTCAAACTTGTAATTACAGGCATGTGCCACCATGCCAGGTCTCAGTGGCCAGCACAGCATGCCAGGGGATCTGGGGCCAGCACTGCATGCAGTGGTACCAGGAATTGAAACTGGGTCCTTGTGCTTGCCAGGCAGGCCTTTAGACTGCCAAACTATAGCCCTCCAGTATATATTTTTGACCCCTTAGCTATAAATCAGATGGCTGAAGGTGAGTGGGATTGTTTCTACTTCTTTTGTTCTAGAAATGAGAGTTTTTATTATTTATTTATTTTTGGTAGAACCGGGGATTGAACTCAGGCCCTTGCGCTTGCCAGGGAAGCGTTTATTCTACTGAGCCATCTCCCTGGCCCCAAAATGAGAGTTTTTGATGAGTGACTTTTATCTGGATGCCTCCTTCTAGTGTTGGGGTTCTAACCTCCTGTTGGCAGTGTGGCCTGGCCAGTCTCCTTACAGCCTTGTATTTCATTGACCATTATAGATGCAAATGGATATATGATATGTAGGAATTTGTGATATAAAGGGTGTTTCAAAAGCAAAAGGTTTAAGGATTCTGATGAGCAAGAAAGAATGAAAGAGAAGAAGAAAGGAAAAAAGAAAATAAAAAGTGCTATTAATCGAGTTAAACTTTAAAAACTTGTATCATACAGTGGATGAGAAATTAAGTTCAAACAAGAAACCACATAAAATAATTTCTAAAAATCTAATAAGAGACTTAAATGAAGAGGAGCTAATATTTATTAACCATGTTCTAAAATTAAATAGCCAGTAATTAAATAAAAAGGAATTCTGTTTATAACTTTCACACGTAAAAATAGAAAATGGGAAACTATTAAAAACTAACATTTTAAAAAGCACTAAGAGAAGTAAGAGTGAAAGCATAGATCTTACCTAGACAATAATGAGTGCAAGGCTGAGTTCAGTTTGTCTGGTACTTTGGTAATTAATATATAAATCATACACACTTTATTCTTATTAACATTAAAAACAGTGCTTCATGTGAAAGCACTGCAATGTGATAATCTTTATTCTTTGGAAATGTTAAACTAGAACTCAAGTCTTAAATGTTTTTCTTTAACAGTAGCTTTTCATGAAAATAATTTGACTCCTGGGAGTAGAAATTCCTAAAATAACACTGTGGATATTGACTTGCATTGATCTAGGAAACCTGATGTTGAATATTCCACTCAGCTCAAGAGTTTTCCTTCCTCCGACACACAGTGCTTTTCTCCACTGTGTGCTGCGTAGCTCTGCTGAAGTATGCCATGTTTTTCTGTGCAGTTTATTAGTCGCAACCATTTGTGTAAAAGTGCAAAAAAATGTTCTGACTGACGACTAATGTAATTCAATCAGGGTTTTTGCTTGTTTCTTTGTGAAAATTTCTTTCACCTTGAAATGTATTATTTTCTCAATGGTCAATCCTAACAAAACTTAAAAAAATCATTTCATACATGTTAAGAAATTTTCTGAAGCTGATATTAGCATTCTGTGAATTTTCCATTGATTTTTTCACAGTGACAGTTCAAAGACAAACTTGATATTTGATGTCTCTTCACAGTAAAGAAAAAGGCCATACTTGAAATTTGTTAGAAGGGAAAGGAAAAGCTCAAACTACTTCTCTGCAAGGTTGATTATTTTTTTAAAAAATAAGTTAAATGCTCACTCAGAAGATGACTGAAATGTTTGTTTATCAAGAAAGTTTTAAAAAGGAATAATAATTGCTTTGATCTTTAGGTGAGAAATGGTTCTTGGATCATGAAAAATAGCTGAAAGAGAACATTGATGTCCTGAAATTAAACCGTCCTGTGTGGAAGAGCTTCATTATCTCTGTAGTCTAAGGGGAGTCTGTCACGTAACTTACACATTTAAGTTAAACTCAAGCTTCTACTTAAGAGTATTCCTAAAAATCCGAGTGACCTCTTCCGTAGAAAAGGAAATATCAGAGGTTGAATAAATAAGTGGCTACACATCAGTATTAAACACCCAAATTATCTGAATCAAATGTGTGAATAATTTTCAACAAGGATTCAGTTACTAACTACTGAAAGATATGCACATTTGATTCCACTCTTTAGAGAAAATATACTTCACTGTTTCAAGAATACAAATTATATTGAAAATTAAGTATGAAATTTAAAAGTTTACCATCGAAAAGCTACCATTTTTAGCATTAGCTACAGTCCACCCAATGCATCTTTCAATATGCCCATTCTGCTCTTTTTTCTGTGTAAAGCTAACGATAGAGATTTGTATGCATAGATGGATGGATGGGGCTAGGGATGTGGCTTGGTGGCGCAGTGCCTGCCTAGCAAGCGCGAGGCCCCGAGTTCGATTCCTGGTACCAAAAAAGATGGATGGATGGATGGATGGATGGATGGTGGGTGGATGGGTGGATGGGTGGATGCATGGATGCATGGATGGATGGATGGATGGATAAGAATATAGGTAGAAATATTTTGTTTTGCAGGAATCATGTTAGATGGATTATTTTCAGTACAACGTGCTGTTTTAGTTTTACTTGAATTTCTGTAAAGAAAGGGAAGCCGCTAAAGTTAAAGATGGTGAGTGACAGGAAGCTCCATAGGTAAGGGCAGGAGAGATGAACACGTGAGGAGATAGGAGATGGGAATCAAAGGAAAGACAGGGTGTGAAAAGCTTCTGTGATAGTCATTGGGTAAAGCTGCCTGTTTCAATTGCAGCTCTGTTTACTCCTTGGTTAAGATACACACATATGACCTCACACATCTCTCCATGTGGACCATGCATGTTATTATTTTGACCTTGGTCATATTGATAACCCTGAAGGTTTATGCTGTAACCTCAGGTCCCATGCTGATACTTCTGGATCCGGCTGAATTCACCTTGGTTCACCTCTTCCCATGCACTCTGGACTTCTCAGCATTTATTTCTGTCTTAATTATAGGTATTTCATAGTCAGGTTTTTAATTTACCTTTATCAAACAGGTCTTGATATGGCATTCTTTTCATCTGTTCTTGTTTGAAAATATCTCGCTATTAGGTTTACAAATAATGTCAATAATGGTTACCAAACTTTTGGATTACACTTACATAGCATGTGTAGTTTGCTTTATTACCTCTTGCACTGAATGCTAGAAATGACCATAGCTAACATGTTTTCCTCTAAGTAGATGACCTTGGGAGAGGTTCCTGGGTGTTCAGCAGGTTGATAAGCCACATCTAGGTATTGACTATTCTATATCCAGTTCGCTTGAGACAAAACTTGCCTCTTAACATTTAAATTCAGTTCTTTAGTTTGGGAAAGTATGTTGCAGATATAATATGTATCTCTTGCATTTGCTGAGTCTCTGCTTCGTGGATGTTAATTGGTCTTCGTACTGGGTTCTCTGTGTCTCATTTCTATATCTACTTGTTTTTTTTCTGTTTTAATTGCTTTCATTTTTTTACAAAATCTGTTTTTTTCTATTTTTTAATAATCAGTTTTGTTTCTATTATTTCTAAATTATGTAGTTTTTAAATGGTGGAATTTGGTTGCTTACTTTGTAATTTTTTTAGTCTTTAATAGCTATTATAATTTCTTACAATTTCATGAAGTTGTTTCATAATGCCCTTGAACTCATATTTACACAATCCACATTTTTCATGTTATTGTACAACATGATATTTTGTAACAGTCCATTTTGTTCCATAAGTGCTTTTTCCTCAGGATTGCAGAGCCTTCTTTTCACGAAGAGAGGTTCTAGCTGTGGTGATAAAGTGTGGGTGATGTGTTTCCTTCCTTCCTTCTGCATCTAAGGGCAGTTCATTTTTCTTTCAGTGCTATGGTTTGAGCCACGCTTTGGGGGCACACACAGCTGTGTAGGAGGGTCAAGCCAGGAAGATTGCTAGTTCAAGATCAACCTGGGCAACTTAGTGAGACCTTCTCTGAAAATAAAATTTACAAAGGGCTGGGCATGTAGCTCTCCGGCAGAATGCTTGCCTAACATGTGTAAGGTCCAGCAACCTAGAAAGAGGCAGAAACAGAGAAGGAAGGAGGAAGGGAAGGAGAGAGAGAGACACAGAGACAAAGAGAGACAGAAACAGAGAGATAGATAGAGAGAGAGAGAGAGAGAGAGAGAGAGAGAGAGAGAGAGAGAGAGAGGCTAGCTGCAGATCCAAGGACTGTCTCTGTGTGACTTTCTCCCATTTACTGTGTCTCTAGTTCTTTTTTTTTTTTTTGCTAGATTTTGAAGGTTACTGTTTTATGTATGCATATTTCCTTGTCTGAATGTTCCTTAGTTTTTCATTGTAGATGACTATTTGTGGATCATTTTATTACACATCTGTCAGTGAGGAGAATTTTGCTACTATGTATATATTTTACCACCTCAACCCAGAAGTGCCTACTTAAACTTGAAGTAGCTGCACATATAGTGTGAAATGATTGTCCTGATTCCACATATAATTTTAATGGTCATTGTATTTCTGAGACAATTATGTTGCCTAAATTGTAGCTTAGAAAAATATCTTTCACTTTTAAAATGTCTTTCATTAATGATCAAAAGTTTATCATTTTGTTAGAGTGGTCCTTAAGTATATGGATGAGTGCTTGTTCTTGTCATATCAGGGAAGTAAAGTGGCTTTTGGAAAGTTTCAGGTATTAAATAGAATTGCCGTAAACATGCATAAACACCTGCTTGGCAATCGCAAGGAACCGGCTTTGATTCCATTCGATTCCTGGTACTGCATGCCGTGCTGCCCCTAGAATCCCAGGCATGCTGAAACTGAGTGTGGTGGCACACGCCTGTAATCCCAGTGCTGGGGAGGCTGAGACAGGAGGATTGCTGCGAGTCTGAGCTGTGTAGTGAGACCCTGTACCAAATAAATAAATTTAATAAAAGAAAAATATTAAAATCTCTTCACTAATTATTCTCTTTAGCATTGCTATTGTAATTTATTTTTGAAGTTTTTGATTCTTCCCTTTAACCCAGTGGTTGTCTTAACAACTTAATAATTTATGTTTCTTCTGTTTTTAAAAATAACATATCAAATACTGTGACTTTATAAATGTGCCCTAATCACTCAGACTCAGATTTGTCTAGTTATCTTGCTACAGCATTGAACACTAAAAAAAAATTGTACTTGTTCTTTGTGTCTTTTATTCTTAATTAGCAAGAGCTGCACATAAAACACATTTTTGTACAGGGACTAAAGAGTATAAATAATTGCATTAACATATACTGAATGCATTAAGTTAATGTGTTATGGAAAAAGTAAATGAAACATGGTATTTGATCTTTTATTAAATAGCTTAACTTATTCTACATAATTAATAGAAAACTTTTAGTATGCACTCAATAACTTGTACAATTTTAATGACTACAGGCATATACTGTTTTGTGTTTTTCATAGCAGGGATCAATAAATGTTTATCGCTGAGCTGTCTCCCCAGCCCTTATAGGCTTTAACTATTATCAGAAGTATCGCAGAGGCTACCTAAAATTTCTTTTCTCCAGGTTAATAAAAGCATTTTGTCTTTTGATGGAAAATTTAAAAACCTGACTTCTTATAATTTAAGCCAGCCCCCTCAATGTCACCTTCTAGGGGGGTATGTAAGCTTAGTCCATTGTCTTGCACATTATCAGCATCTTTTCCTAAAAAAAAAAAAAAAAAAAAAAAAACCTTTCACTGTTCTACACTGTAACAATGTAGCATGTCAAAAACCCGATCCTAATTGAACTGGAAATAAATGAATACTGCTTTAGTCTCACATTAATAGTGTTAGAAATTGGTCACTGGTAGGAAACGCTGGCTCCGCGTGTGGAACAGCCAGTAATTTCTGCAGGCCCAGCGGGCCGAAGTGCCAGGAGTGGAAAGCATGGCGCCGCTGTGACTGGAATACTAAGTGCTGAGCTCGGTGCCTGCCCGGAAGCAAAAGCGTGTGTGCTGCAGGCTCAATCAGTTTGCCTCAACTTGACATTGAGTCTCCTGCCTCAAGTAACGTGTGGAATGCTTTGTGTCTTCCCCAGCGCACCCATTTCCCCTCATGGAAGGAACCCTTAGTCATTATCGTCTATGCTTTGTCTTTACTCCTGGATAAACATTTAATCTTGTATGCAATCACGATAGGCCAAAGCACAATAAAGTATAATATATATTTATACAATAACACTCTCAGAAACCGCTAGAGTATATATAAAGAAAAATGTACTTTGGGGAAAAGAGCAATTAAATTATAATTGAATGTAGGTTTCATAAACTATATTATTTTCAAAAAGATTTTTAAACCTGATGATTAACAACTATACATTTAAAATCAATGAATGTCTTCATTTTTCTGGTAAAATGCTAAATGGCGTTTTCCATTCTACAGTCATTTTTAGCTCACATAGTATAAAAAGGTAATAATTTTTCTGAGTGATAAAAGCATGGAATCTGAAATGTCGTTCCATAGAAAAACCCTCCAGTGAGTAAACCAAATAAAATCATAAATACCTCTTACTATTTTGATTAAATACAACTGGGAAAATTGTGTGTGTGTGTGTGTGTGTGTGTGTTTAAATGCTTTTGGTACAGCGTCTCACTATGCAGCCTGGACTCCTCATGATCCTCCTGTTTCAGCCTCCCCTGTACTGGGATCACAGGTGTGCACCCCCATGCCCAGTCTTGGTGGCCAGCTTAGTGCACCCTGGATGGGGCCGGCATGCCATGTACTAGGATCAAACCCAGGTCCTTGTGCTTGCCTCGGCAGACACTTAGACTGCGGAGCTATCTCTGCAGCCCTGGAAAGTATATTCTATGTCATCTGTAGGTCCGTTAGTTAGAGCACTCATCTAGTTAGTTCGGTTAATATTGTTAGTATTTTTCACCTAGAGAAATTGCGTATTTCAAATGCCTCATGTTCTAAGTAAAACTTGAACAAAAATGACGTGAGACTGACTGAAATTACTGATCAAATATACCATATTCTTAAACAAGAATATGGAAAGTGTATAATATAGTTAATAAGGTTATGATATTTACTTCCAATCTCTAGGTACTGAGGAAACATTGAAATCTTTATGTGTGCAGCGGGAATTTTCTTGGACCCACTCCTGTGTACATCTTTTATTAATTATCTTAATTATTAATTTTGTACCCTGCTAAGCATTTCCTTCTGTGCTTGTTTTGTATAATCTATGTAAGAGTGGGCAGTTTCTCCTATCGATGCATTCTAAAATCGATCCAAAACTCTGTGTTCAGGGTCGGTGCACTCCTGCCTCCGCATGTGCATTCTCCTCTTGGCTTCCTCTGCTGATCTCAGGCCAGACAGCACATTTCCTGCAGTTCTTTTCACTCTACGGAGTTTGCATTTTCTTAGGTTCTCGAGCTCAGAGACAGGGGCAGGTGACCAGCCTTTAAAGAAATGCCCTGATCTTAGCAAGCATGCTGGCTGTTGAGGAAAGTGTCTTACCAGTGCCAATGTCCCGTTGTTTTAGAGTTGGAACTCCCAGACCCTTGCCCTCGCAGGTCTCACTCTAAGCAGTGTTCTCTCCCTCCAACTCAGAAGCTGTGGCTCAACCTTCCTTCAGTAGTGAGCTGCCTTGGCTTTCTAAATTGTCACCTCCTTGCCTCTGTCTCCCCAGAGCTGCAGGCCACAGAGTCTCTCCAACTTGGACTTCTCTGCGTCTGTCCTGGGTGGCATTATTCAGGCAGAATGGCCCTCAGCTCCCTCTTGTTCCGATCAGGAATGCACTTCCGGTACCCTGCTCCTGCAGGCAGCTCCTCACTTTGAGTTGTCTCTGCTTCCAGAGCAGTACCGGGCTAGGACAGGGTAACGAGGGCATGCATCGAAGGAACCCACTGCCGGCCCACTTCGCATTACTGAATCATCTCTGTTGTTTCCTTTCTTACTCTTGTATACCCACCTAGTGGTAGACAGCAATTAGAAATATCTCTGCATAAGTATGGCTGCGGTAACGTTGGATCAGGCTTTTAAAATACAACAAAAGCACTAATTTCAAGCACTTATAAATAGCAAATATTGCTCCCTAAATTTAGTCTTCAAATAGTGCCATATTCACTATCCATATGAGAGCCCACATCAACGAGAGCTTTGTGATCCAGTTTCAATACTTTAAAGTAAAAATAATAGCTGCTGTAGTTTGTATGGGCAAATCTTTATATCATTAGTGATAAAAAAAAAAAAAAGAAATGCTAACAGTGTGGCCTTTGAGATAATCTTCAATTGGCTCCAATATTAACTACGCTTACTTTCTAAAATCCTGTTAGATCCAAACAAACTTTGCAGTTAACAATAGCAAAAAGGTAACACAACTTGCAAGCATAATTATATGCCAAATATTGAAAATATTAGGGGCCGGGTAATGGCTTAGTAGGATAAGCGCTTCCCTGGCAAGCGCAAGGGTCTGAGTTCAAT
>NW_004524577.1:21176976-21183686 GCF_000260255.1 Octodon degus
TTTTTTCAGAACCGGGGATTGAACTCAGACCCTTGTGCTTGCCAGGGAAGTGCTTATTTCACTGAGCCATCTCCCCGGCCCCAATAATAAATTTTTAAAATTGCAATGAGTAATAAAATGTTAAAACTAGAGAAGCTGTAACTATTATGAAAGAATTTCAGAAACAAGGCACTGGTATATATTAAATGACCACCATACAATAGTTACTCTCAAATTTTTAGTGCTCACAAATGATTGAGAGTCTCAAATAATTTATTTTATGGATTGATTACATTCTTAAATAGACACAAAACAAAACAATACAATATGTATTAATTCATTTTAAAATAATGTAGGACATGATAGCAATGCTTTTAATAAAAACAATATGGTTAAAACACGAGAAGAAGAGCATTGTTTTGCAAATGTCTTGAATGCCTAGCTATAGGGCCATAGTTGCCTTCCTACATCCATTTCTTGATTTAGTACATTTGATTTTTCCCTCAAATACAGTGAGTAATGTTTCTTAAAATCGGTTCCAACATGGGAGAAGCTATATGACTGTATATTGTAGTTTCCTCAGGATAAAAATCTGTTGGTCTTCCTTGTACTGGAGACGGACCCCTCAAGTGTGAATTCTTTAAGATTCTGACACCAAATTTTGGGAACTACTAGTGCTACTCATTTTTGCAAAGCAAAAATATGACCTGAAATAAATTCTGTTCTATTCAGTGTGAATGTGATTCTGCGAGTGTGCATGGTCCCTCTGTGCTGCTCTGGGCTGCCTGGAGCATCCCCAGCCCTGCATCCCACCAAACGTCTGGCTAAAACACTGCATTGTTGTTCACTATATCAGATCCTTGCAAACAAGCATGTCTGTACTGTTTTCTTTTTCACGAGGCCATAACGAAATTAATGTGCTCAGTTTCCAAATTGTAGGCCACAACTGTTACGTGAAATCTGAATCATTAGATTATGAATTACATAATTTGTATCTATGTTTCTTATATATGTAAGATGCACAAAAGGTTTGATTCTCAGAGAGAGATGGAGAGAGAGAGAGACAGACAGAGACAGAGAGACAGAGAGACAGAGAGAGAAAGAGAGAGAGACTGAGACTATAGTTATTCCAATCCCATGCTACTATTTTATATCTTTTGTGTGTGGTGTCATAAGACTGCATAAAATCTATTTTCTTGACAAATCACAAATATGCAATGTACTATTATTAGCTCTAGTCCTCAGGCTGTGCACTTGCTGTTTGCAGCTTATTCATCCTACCTTCGGCTTTGTGTTTTTGAAATATCATCTTCTCATTTCTCCTCTGCCTCTTCTGCTCCTTGACCCTAGTACCCACTGTGACCCTGGTACCCACCATTCTCATTATTTCTGGGCGTCAGACTTTTCTTGTTCAGATTCTACACATATATAAGGATTTTTGTTGTTGTTGTTTTTGGCTGGCTCGGGCTGCCTGTAGAGCAGGTCTGGTAAGGCATGTGGAGCTGGGGATCCAACCTCTGTCCCCTGCACCTGACTGCATTTGCCCAAGCTGCACTTTAAAGAATTGAGCTAACTGGCAAGCCTCCCTCTAAACACATATGAGGAAGATCATCTTTTTTACTATGTCTAGCTTATTTCACTTAGCATAATAGTTTATCCATCCTGTTGCAAATGACAGGATGTTTTTTACTGTTTCTGCATGAAGTTGAGACACAAAAATGCCTGGAGCCACTTTTTCTCAGTTCAGACCTAGCTTGTATCTTGTTCTCTTTCTGTGGCCACAGCAGTGTCCTCAGGTACTTTACAAAGTTGTGAAAGTGATGTAGAGTATTACTTGCTGAGTGCCGGGACCAGAATCTCTGGAGTGCCGCATACTCTGCCTTTTCTTATTTTTGTCTTCTCCGCGCTGCCATTCGCACTCCGGCCCTGGCACCCAGCAGTGGGGCCAAGACTTCCGCTCCTGTCTCATCCCCCACACTTTGATCAAGGGAAAGGAGGGGTCCCCATGCAGCAACACCACCCCCCAGTGGTGAGGCTGTGGGCACAAGGGGGACTGTGTGGAAACACAATCACCTTTGGAAATCTTTGCAATATCCAGAAGCTGGGATACTGGTTTCAACCCCTGGTTCATAAAGCCTCCATGAGGATATGTCTGACATACTGCCTGTAACCGGGTGTTGGCTTATAGCATCGCAGGCACTACAGTTCTGGTCTAAAGTGTCTCCCTAAAGTCTCATGTGTTCAGTGGTGGGGCCCTTGGGGGTGATTGGATGCAGGTGTGCTGGGCTCCTCTGGTTTTCATCCCACTCCTGCCTTCATAGCTGAGCATGCTGGAAAGTGGTAGGGTCTGGCAGGAGGAGATGGGTTGCTGGGCCAGGACCACAAAGCTGCGCCCTTGTGCCCAGCTCTCTGCCTTTCCACCAGGCCCTTTTCATCTTGGAGCAAGCTGCCTGGCCCTGGACCCTCCAAAACTGGGGGCCACAGAAACTTCTTTAAGTTTCAGAGGTTGGATATTTGGCCCCAAGGACTAAAAAGTGAATAATATAATGGGTGCGTGAGGAAGAGGAAGTGTCCTTAACAAATTCCATTACACAAATGTAATTCAGGAAAGCATGAAAGGACCCAAGACATCATGTGTTTATTGTGCAGCAGGCAATGTTGATTCTTGCTAGATGTAATTGTGCTGAATTCACAAACCTACAATATTTATTTATTTATTTATTTATTTATTTATTTTTGTCAGAACCGGGGATTGAACTCAGACCCTTGTGGTTGCCAGGCAAGCACTTATTATACTGAGCCATCTCCTCAGCCCCGAACCTACAATATTTAAATGGCAATGGAATATCTTTCTCTGAGAAAGCTAATCAAAAAAGGATACAAATGAAAGACCATTTTGTATCTGTATATACAAAATAGGATAGATATGCGGCTACTTTCTCTTAATTCAGTGAGAACTAATAGTGTTTGGACAGGATATCATGTCTGTATCTTATATTATGAATAACCACTACGAAGACAACAATGTGCAGTGTATTAATTATTGAAACCGTCCTCATCAGTTTTGAAACTGTCTCATTGCTATTTGTTTCTCAATAAAATTATTTTTAAAATAATAATAATTTCCTTTCATCTTTCTAGCCATTCTGTAAAAAAGAAATTATCCTGTGGCTGGTGAGATGGCTCGGTGGTCTAAAGCACCTACTTAGAACAAGCTAAGCTAAGCAAAACACACCCCGGTTCAATACCCCAGCACCACATGCCAGCCAGCCCCGCCCCCTGGTGGGCTGGGCTGGACACACACACACAAAATAAATAAATAAATAAATAAAAATAAAAATAAATATTATTTAAAAAATAAATTATCCTGATTTTCAGGGCTGGAGTGAAGGCTCAGGAGAGATGCAGTCACTTGTGCCACACCATGGGAAGTGTGAAAATGTGACACGGTTGCCCAGAGCACCTTAGTTGTGTTTGATCAATGTTATATACAGAATTTCCCCTTCTTCATTTCCTTCTTTTTTGGCTGATACTTTAGGTTGTTGTTGATACTTTAGTTTGTTGTTGTTTTGGTGCAGGGTCTCACTACGCAGCTTGGGCTCCTAGTGATCCTTCTGTTTTCAGCCTCCCCAGCGCTGGGATTACAGGCATGTAACACTATGCCATGACTTGATACCTTAGTTTAAAGGGGCAAAGACATCTGAAGGATTGCTCACAGCAGGGCGGTCGTAGCCCCTCCCACTTATAATGAAGCTACTGTTTGGAGATGGTCACCTTAGCCCTCACTTCCTGTCTTCACTCCATGGTGGCATGGCTTCCTCGCAGTTTTCAGTTTTAGAAATGATTTAACTTCCCACTGTGGAGGAATTGGGTTTGCAGGTCTTTCTGCTGCCCACCTCTGCCTTACAGAGGCACCATTCAAATTGTCTGAACTGGGTCTTGATTTCGGTGTAGATACACAGCAAGAATGCATGTTATTTAAATGTCAATACCGTTCACAGCTGTGATTAGTTTTCCTCTTAAGCACTACTTTCGTTTTCTCAGGAGTGAGTCATGCTTTTTATTTCCTTAATTTTTCACCTGCTTGCTGCCGTTTCAGTTCCTTGACTATTTTTCAAAAATTTCTCACAAGACAGGGGGCTTGCCTGATAGATAGCTCATGGGGGCTTGCCCAATAGCTCAGTTGTTTAAAACGCCACATGGGCAGTAGGGGACCATGGTTCGATCCCCAGCCCCACAAGCTGCATCACATCTGTCCTTAAGGCAGCCAGATCTAGAAAGAAAAAAAAAAATCCTTCCCACAAGACAGCCTATACAGCAAATAAAGGCATAGCATTTTTTGTTTTTCAGTATGTACTAGAGATTGAACCCAGAGCCTTGCCACAGAACTTATTTTCAAAATTTTGAGATAGGGTCTTGCTAAGTTGTCCAGCCTGGACTTAAATTTGTGATTCTTCTGTGTCACACTTCCCGAGCACCAGTACTACAGGCATGCACTCCCACCCATTCCTTCTTTTCATTTATTGTTCTATTCAGTTTGCCACCTATTTATACGTTCAGGGACTTTTGTGTAATCATAAATCCAATTTTATGACTACACATACAAGAACTGGTCAGAGAAAATGCAATGCTAGAAATTCTCATTCTAATGTTTTATTCATTTAAGAAAAACATATTAATAGAATTTTTCATTTTAAGTATGAAAAGTTAATTTTGTTAAAGTTACCATTTCTTCATAAAATAGTGTTTTTTATTGCACAGTGATTGCAATTAAGTTTAAGGTAATTTAGAACATTTTTGCAGTTAGAATAAACTAAAGATCATATAAATAAATGGTCTTTAGTAACATGATCATGACTCAGTGATATTCAATAAAATTTAGAATTTGAAAGCCACTGTTTAAGTGAAATGCAATCACTTTGCATGTGCATACATATTAAAAAGCTATATATCCAAATACATAAATTTGTTTATTGATAAGTACAGTAAAAATAGATAGATAGATGATAGATGATAGATAAAAAGTAACATCTCTTGATTTGTGAATAGGTCTCTATGGATAAATGAGGGGTTTTTTTTTTTTTCATTGTCTGCTGGCTACTTCCCATAAGCACAGAAATTATTTTCACTTAGCTACTCTCCCTGTGCATGGTGGAAGGTAAGCTAGCTACCCATAAAGAGAGCCACATCAGAATTAACTAAAATACGTTTTGGAGCATCCCATAGATATTATAACCCTATGCACTAAAGCCAAGGCACTATATTCAAGCAGAAGCCACTCATACCTGCTCTGTTGATTCCTATTCTGATCAAATAATTGTGATTAGTGGTATAAAGTCCACGGATGAAAAGCAGCAACAAATTCTAAGACAAGAGATAGTAGAAGGAGATAGAAATTAAAATTTGCTTTGGTAGCCTGAAAGAAAATCTAGTGAGGAGAAAGCCACCATTCCAACACCCCAGAAGTGTCAATAAATACAAAGATTTCACATAAAATATACACCATCCCATTACTTTCCTTACAGATAATCCAAGAATATCACCTCACATTCATTATGTGTTCTAATGGTGACTCTAGCTACAGTTAGCATTATTGTGGAAGTTATATATTAGCAACTGTGTGTTGCTTATTTCCTGCCAACGAATGTATTGTATCCATCGGCAGTAATAGAATTTCATTTTCATGTGAGACCAAAGCGGACTAGAAAACCAACATGGAGCTAAGATCTAGGCCATGACGTGAAGGAAAAATGTGCCCTTCTCAAGACAACAGCCTTAAAGTGAGATGTGTGGCTTTTCTGTCCCCCATTCTATCCACTGCTTGGCACTCAGGGTCCCTGCTGGAGTAGGGCAGCATGAGAGTCACATCTGGAGACACAGAGTGAGAATTGGCAGCGGAACCACGCAACTGAGAACCCAGCCAATGACTTCTCTTAGCTTTATCCCGCTGTTTTTGTTCCTTTGTTTTCTGGAACCGGGGATTGAACTGAGACCCTTGCGCTTGCCAGGGAAGCGCTTATTCTACTGAGCCATCTCCCTGGCCCTTATCCCACTGGTTGTGATGTGTATATTATGTTCCTGCTATCGATCTTGATCATTGCAAGGAAATAGATAATTGTATGGAGACTGTATGCATCATGCGCCAGCCAGTTTATTTTTCTGGGTGTGCTTTTGTTCACAGAAATCCTTGGCACACATTTTATTTTGTTTTGTTTTGTTTTGTTTCTTTATAGCTATTTAGCACCTGAAATTTGAAGCAGTCTTGTTTTCTAAAGATAGTACGTGTTACTAGGTTATTAACTGTAAAATGTTTTAAATAAAACAAGGAAAGATGGACTTGCTTGCTATTTCTACTGAAGCCTACAGCTTGATCTGCAGTTATTTTTATTGCTGGGTCCAGTGTTTCCAAATGTGTACTCAAAACCAGAATAGAAGATTAAAAGTCCATTAGTAATTTGAGTCATAGTGTAGCCTCAGTTTTTGTTAAGGAATTTCAATTCAGTGAGTGTGTAACTATAAAATGATCTTGCATCTTTCAATGTTCTGGTCGCTCCCAAATGCATTCCCAACCCTTAGCAGTACTATGGTTCCATCACACAATTTTTCTTTGATCTGAGTTACTAAAAGTCCGTCATAGGTAAAATATTAAATGGAATCAAAAATTTTGTTTTTTCTTCTTCCCTTAAGTGCAAACTTCACCATGACTGAAGAATCAGGATTCTTTTTTTTTT
>NW_004524577.1:21183816-21217192 GCF_000260255.1 Octodon degus
TACAGGTGTGCGCTACCATGCCCGGACTTCTTGGTTGCCTCAGCACACCCTGGGGGTAAGGCCGGCGTGGCATGGGGGACTGGGGATCAAACCCTGGTCCCTACACTTGCCAAAGCAGGCGCTTAGTCTACTGAGCTATCTCACCGGCCCTGATCCAGATTCTTAAGGAAAGCATCTATCTTTCTTGGTCGCATTGCCTGCTTCAGCATCCGTCTTTTCTACAAGGAGGAGGAATTCTGGCTCTTGTGCGACACTCATGTGTGTTTTGCAGGATGCTTCAGGCTCTCTCTCCTGCTCCAGTCCCGCGTGGAGTTGGCAGGTCCTTGGGGAACGTGGTCTTTCACCCTTCTGAGTCCTTACAGCTGCTCAGCTTTCTCTTTGCCTACTTCCAGGGCTTCTGCATCAGTGGCAGCTCTCCTGAGTAGACTGCTAGCAAAGCAGGTTGGTTTCTCCATCCTTGTTAGTGTCTGTGTGGCTCTGAGACTGACACGTCCCTCCTGCCCAAGTGCTGGCCTAGTCCTGCCCTGTGCTATCTACCCTCCCGTCGTCTCTTTCCAATTACTTTTTGCTACAGGAGGCATAAGTCAGATCAGTAAGTAACCACCTGCCAGCCCAAAATGGACCTTGTCAGGCAGCAGTCTTATTGTTGCTTTCCTCAGTGGCTGGGAGAAAAAACTGCTTATCATAAAATTTTCATAAGACACACAACTCTCACTCTACCTTTGTCTTTCACATATTTATTACCTGGGCATAAAGGGAATTTGTCCTCTCTGGACTGAGGTCTGGTTCCAAATAAAAGTTCTTTGTGTCAGAATTTGGTGCTTGTTCCACTCTACATGTTGTCACCTTTAACATATGTTCATAGCAAGGAGCACATTCTGTTTAATACACAGTAATATACTTCAGAACATAAAATTGGCATAAACAATTAGGTGGTGGTTGCATAGCACACGTTTCCAGGGTGTACATTTATTTTCCCTTTCTCCCAAAATGCCTCTTTTTAACTGAGTAGAAAAGTGATGCTATTTATAGGTTTTATTTTAGACAATCTAGTTTAGGAGGTTGTCATAACCTTGATAACTATTATTATCTTTCTCTGAGATATTTTGAATAAATATTATGATGCACACTGGTGCAATATTTCTGTGTAGACATATGCCAGATGTGTGATGACATGTTGCCTTATAATACAGAACTACCAATTCCTGGAAGGGTTGTAGCCAAGAATAATTTTATACGCTGAGTGTATCTCTGGAGACAGGGTTTGCAGATATTTCTGTGTGTGTGTGTGTGTGTGTGTGTGTGTGCGTGCGTGCGTGCGTGCATGTGTGTGTAGCAGTTTATATGTGTGTGTGCATACGCATGTATGTGTTTATGTGTGTTTTAACTTCATCTCACCATACAGTTCTAAAATTCTGTGCTTTGGTTTTGTTGAAGCCCTCTCAAAGCGAAATAAATCCTTTCCAGTAGATCTCAATGAAATTAATGAGCTTAACCTCAAAAGATTCTATCTTTTTCAGCAATCAACTAGAAGCTAAAGCACAGAGTCAAATTAATTACAAGTTGTTTGCATTTCAATTATTCTGCATTTATCACTGCAGTTTCCATTTCCATCCATCTTATACTTGCTAAATATAGAAAATGACAGAATCCCAGTTGATAAACCTTAAAAGCGTAAATAGTTTGTATTTCATAGATACTTCTTTGAATGTTTGTATTTTTAACTATGATTAAAAACCGTGGTTAAAGTTATTTACAACTTTGTTTTTTGAAATAGGAACTTTTAAGAAATATCTTTATCTGTTTCAAGACACCAAATGGATGCAGTCAAATTTAGAATGATAATTATATCTATGGACAGTTCAGTTTTAGAGCTGGTATTGAAACCAGGCAATGACGTTGACAAGCAGTTCATGCTTTTATGGTGCAAAGACCGAAAGCTTACAGTACAACTTAGTACACTATATTTATAGCTGAATCAATTCAGATCATTCAACTCAAAAATCCAACATAAAAGCCAAATTAATATTACAAAATGATCAGAACATCTAAATTTTCTATTTTCAATTTATTTTTCCATGTGTTTCTTAAATATGAGAAGTTATAAACTGAATTTTTAAGATATATATACACACATCTTCAAAGAAAAGGAAAATTCTTATATCATGCAAGTTGAACTCATCTTTCTTATTATCTTTAACTACCCAAATTTCACTAAATATCTCCTGTTAGAATCCAGGGATATCACTTTTTTATTATCTTCTGGGGAAGAACTATTACATATACTGCCAAGTGGGGATTATAAGTGAATATTAGAGAATAAGCTGTGGAAAAAGCCCTTAGAACATGGCTGGTAACGGTCATCAGCTGGAAGCTAATGGTCATTGTTCAACCACAACTGTGCTTCACTTGCTGAATTTTTTTTTTTTTTTTTTTTTTTTTTTTTTTTTTTTTTTAGGACCCTCTTGTTTTTGTCCTTTTGAGTCAGGGTCTCCCTGTACAGTTCAGACTAGCCTTGAACTCACTTTGTAGGTCCGGCTGACGTCTAACTCATAGAGATCCTCCTGCCCTGGCCTCCTGAGTGCTGGAATTACAGGTGTGTGCTGCCATGCCCAGCCTGTTGTGTAAGACTGTGGATCCTTAGCTTGTCTTGAAAAAAATCTGGATGAGTCTGAACATTCAGAGACTTGTCTAACCATTAGTTAAAGCAGTAAACATACTTCCTTTGAAAAGACCCTTTCCTCCTGGTACCTCTGTTGTCCCTACTCTTGTCATCCCCACAGTCCTGTAAGCAATATGCTCCTCTTACTACCTTTATAAACTCTGAAGATATTTGAGTTTTCAATCCTTCACTTAGTTCATTTTTTCAAGTGAAAACATTAAGACTTCATTGGTCCCTTGAGTTTTCTGTACAGAGATGCAATACTTATGAGCATCATTTGTCAGTCAGTCTTTGTTGGTTCAAATCCCAGCTCAGCATCTTAGTATCTCTCTGATGCCAAGCAAGTAATTAAATGTTTCTAATCCCAGTGTGCTCATCTTTCAAATGAGGAAAGTTACTGGTGCCTTGTTTGGGCTTCCTAAGGCTAGATTAGTAAATATCTATGATATTCTTTGAGCAGTGCCTGCCAAGTTATACCATATTAGTTAACCTTTCCACAGAAGCAGAGGCCTAGAGGTCTTGTTTGAAGAGGAGACTTTATATATGGCCATGCACTAAATCTAGGGGCTGTACCACTCCTCTAGCTGATCCTTTTTGTTCTACTCCTCAGTCAATCCTATGTCTTCCTGTTCAGATGAAAGTCTGTGCAGCCTTAGTGCGTGTGAACTCACCTTGATCGTGGACAGTGTACGTAGGAGAAAGGTGCTAAGACTGCTGAAATGTCAGAGTCACCATATAGAAGAGCAGAGGAAAAGTGACCCCAAAGGACTGTTACTTTATGTGTTTCTTTATGTAAGAAATTTGGTGAAAGACAAGTCATTGATGATTTTTATCTTCAGTTGTTACTTTCAAGAAAAAGGAAGGTTTTCTTTTCCCCTTTCTATTTGAAAAATGCATAATTAGCATTAACTTTTAGAAACCTAGAAGCAGATCACTCATTGGCAGGAAATGTGTGGGGCCTGAAGGCTCAGATTAAACCCCTTGCAAAATGTTGCTTAATTGCTTGAATTTCATAGTTTCTCTTCAAATTGCATCAGTTGAGCTTGAGGGGAAATCTGTGGTTTTTCCTAATTTTTTCAATAATAAAGTGCATATCCAGTAACTATAAGTCCCTTTGGGTATGAGCACATATTTAGAGAGCAATGTGCATTTTTCTTCTCAAGGCTGATGTCATTATGGCCTAACACAGTGGCCTTTTCCCATATTTTCTTTACTTGAACTTGCCTTGACTCCAGGAGCACCAACCAGAGAGTGCTGTTCCTCTAAAAGAAACATCCCCCCTTTAAAATAAAAGGTCCAGGATTAAGAGCGTTCTTCACATACATGAGCCGAACGTGTAATAAAAACTTAAAAGTGTTCCCTGTGAAGCAGAACTGTTACGATCTACACATGTACGTTGGACGTCTGATCAATAGCTTCCAGAATGCCATTACCCTAAAGTCAAATTAAATTTCTTTTCTCATCTTAAAATCTACCTGGGAGTAAAAGACAACTTTTTTGTGGAATGAACAGTAATTTGATAAAGTTAGGCTGTTTCTTTTAAGATCATCTGTAATACTTAAATTTGCTAAGATTTTATTTTTAACCAACAGATTAAATGATTTATTGCTGATTACAAATGACCCTGTAATAGCTTACTATCTATGTGATTAAGTTGTCCAGATTGCTTCTTGCAATATGTAGCCCACAAAAAAAATTTCAGTATCTCTATGTGATAGGCTTTACCACTTGGATAGAGCCTAGAAGGTGCATTCACTTAAGGCAATAGTTTCAGTATTTGTAACAACCAGTGAGTCCTGTAAGGCTGCAGGAAATTAGAGCTTCTTAGAAGATAAAGTTCATACTAGCCTCAGATAATGTGTGCCTCTGGGAACGTTGTGTGATGAATTTGTCGCCTATTACTTATTTTCTATAATGCAACAGCAAAGTTGTTATTGAGAGAAAGCGGTGTAAGTATAAGGAAAGTGAAGATAAAACTTACCAGGAAGATAGTACTATCTGAACAGAAGAAATAACTCAGATAAGGATTTTTTAAAAGAAATGTATGAAAAGAGAAAGCAAGGAAGGTAAGAACTGGCAATTTGCAACAGTGAAATTCTGATAGTCGTTTCCTTTTAAATATTTTTCTTTAATTCTCATTAATGATATCTTTTCAGTCACTAGATTAGCTGTTGCACTGTTGAGGGTTTGGCAGAGACTGAATAACAAAAGGACCGGCCTTTGCAAATAAGCTCTTTATGGAGCTTATGGTTTCATTTACCTTGTCATTTGAATCAACTATTTCTTGAAATAGTGTGCTCCCCAAAGCCATGAACAAGCTCATGTTATGCTATATATGGCTATATTTGCCTTCAAATGTGACTGAGAATTGGTCCATTGGATTCCTAGTATTAAGCTGCCATGACTTAAGAAAGACAGGTATTGCTGGCCAATTGGATAAATGCTAGGGTCTTAATTGGAATTTAGGGCCAGTGAGGTAGCTCAGTGGCGTAAGTGTCTGCCTGCAAGTGCAAGGTCCTGAGTTTGATTCCTGCTATTAAAAAAAAAAGAATATAGTAAATTTTATTGTTTCTTAATCACTGTGTAGCATTAAAGAATTCCAAGAAAAGGGAGTAAGATGTAAATAATGAACACTTGGGTTTTAGGTTGAACCATTCTTGAAAAGTGTTTTCAAACTTCATTCTTCAAGAAAGGACCGTGTGTCCTTTCTTGCTACTGCTAGATGGGCTGACTTTTAGGAAACGGCCTTACTGAAAATGGAAAGAAATGAGATAGCTATATATGAATTAAGAATTTGCAATTACTAAAATTTTGATAAGCCTTAAAATTGAAGGTGTTAATATGTAGTGCGACAAAAGCATGTCATCTGTGTAACTCTGAACCAATCTTAGTGGAGAACCTGGATGAAAGTCGTTTCCAAACAGCAGGTAAACATATTCAGGTTTCAGGTTGGGCTACGTTTTGGTAGATGGTAACTTGGATTATGGCCACATTGCGCGTTTTCTCCCTGAAAGCTAATGAAAATCCTCTGGGCATAATGGCCTTAATCCCGAGAGAATAAAGAACTGGGGCGGCGTGGAGCACCAATAGATGTGATTTCTATAAGTGCCAGTGATAAAAAGGAGTCAGTGCATTAAGAACAAGGATTAAAATAAAGCAAATTGAGAAATGCCAAGGAAAGATTCTGCTTATTCTGAGGAAAATCTGTGATTAACCAGTGGCTTAATAGTTATTTTTAGTAACCTTAAACTAATAATAAGATTTATCTTAAGTTATTGGCCATATAATCCAACAGTAAAATAAATATATTATTAAAATATATAATTTTCCTCTTCAACTGGTCATGGTAGTGCATGCCTGTAATCCCAGCATTCAGGAGCTGAGGCAGGAGGGTCGATGTGAGTTCAAGGCCAGACTAGGCTATGAAGTGAGTTCAAGGCCAGCCAGAACCAAATAGTGAAGCCCAAAAAAAAAAAAAAAAAAAAAAAAAAAAAAAAAAAAAATATTATTTTTCGTCTTCAAAGAAGCAATATTAATAAGATAATCATTTTGGGAGAAAGAAGATTGAAAGGAAAAGTAAAATAATGATAATTTCATTGTACTCAGAACTTGCATTAAATATTGAAAATGCTTGTATAACAGTTCCCTAAACTGTAGGTTTGAATGGACCTATTATTAAAAATTTAGCATGTATTCTCTCTTCATTCTAGATTGTATAATTCAGAAAATTCTAAATATTGAATGAAAACCCTAAACTGCTATCAGTTGTTAAGTGGCATAACCAGAGGACTGTGTTCTGAAGCTCTCCAGATGCTCGTTACACTCGTCGCAGTTGGTGTGCTTCTGACTATGAAAACTCGACCCTGAGGAACACTGGCCGTGCGTGTTTCTCACTTGACATTGTTAACTGTGTTGGCATTTTCCAATCCTCAGAATGAGTGCTGCCATTTGTAAATGTATTCTTGGGGAACAAACAAATGCATAATTTCACATCCATGTTACTGTGCCACTGTGTTCGTAAAGCATGACGTTCTGGGAAGTGACACGGTAGGGTCCTTTGATACAGTATTACATTTCTAAGTACCTTTTCCAGCTTCGAGGCTTCACTCTCATGCCTATAAATTCTTTCTAACTGTGAATTATGGATTATGAATTCTGAAATATAAACCATAAATGCTTAAGTACATATTTAAAAGTTCCTTTCTCAACCCACAGCTGGTCTGCGTAATACCCTTGCCTCTTAAGTAACAATAAATAAAAAATTTACTGAATACCATAGTAGTGTTAGGGCTTGGCTGTTTTTTTGTTTGTTTGTTTTTGGTTTTTTTGTGGAACCAGAGATTGAACTCAGGCCCTTTCATTTGCCAGGCAGGCACTTAGACCACCAAGCTATCATTCCAGAAAAAAAGAAAATTCTTTTGAGATAGGGTGTTGCTTACTTGGCCAGGTTAGGCTCAAACCTGTGATCAGCCCACTTCAGCTTACCCAAAGGCTTGGATTATAAGTACAATCCATTACACTCAGTTTCTAAATTATTTTTTATTTTTTACCTTTTTGTTCCTGTTTGTTTTTACCCTTCAACTTTGATCCTCAGCCCTCTGTCTTAAGATTGCTAGTACTATAGGTGAATACCACTGTGTCCTACTCTGAATTAGTGTTACAAACATCCACAGGTTAAGCTTCATAGTTTTGACAAAGGTGACATGATTTTAGGCAGACTCAGAAGATTCCTATTAATATTTTATAGGTCAAATGTATAGACCCAGATCTTATTAGAACTCCCTGCATAAAACTCAAATATAGTTTCAGTTAATTAATCACTAATACTGATGATTTGATAAGAAAATGGTTAATTTCACTCGTAGAGTTTGCAACCAGGCTGTTCACTTAAGTGGATAGGAACACTATCTCCTCATACCTTTTCAATCATGATTCAGATAGCACAGTCTTTGGTGTTTGCTCTCCAGAAATCTGAAGTTTGAGAGCTCGCAGCGAAGAAGGATCATGAACAAACATAGTTGCAGAAGAAGCAAAAGAATGGCCTCCAGGCAGGCTCCGCTCCACAGTTCTACCGCACGGCAGCAGGCCCTACCTGTTGTCTCAGAGCTCCGTGGCAGCGAAGCAGCAATGAAAGAGCAGTCGGTCTTAGTTCACTTTATTTTCAATGCGTGCCTAAGTCAGCTGATACAGTTGATAGGGTAGAGCAGAAATCACTGAACTGATACATTCCATGCGAAAACAAGTGGCTTCCCTAGCTAATGCTGTAGTCTTAGGGTCACAGGTAGCAACAGCCAGGCATGCCCAGGTAGGACAACCAAAGTCGCCTTTGTTATTTCTTTCCTCTGTTCTTTGCTTCCTTGGGCCACACACCTAGGGCTCACACCTAGGACTCACACCTAGGCCTCACACATAGGGCTCACACCTAGGGCTCACACGCACTGGAAGAATTCCCTACCACTGAACTACAGCCCCCAGGCTCCAAATAGCTTTATTTGGGTTATCAGGCACCCTTCTTCTGATGTGTGGCCCTCAGTTATTGAACTTTCCTTTTGTTTCATTTGCTTAGAGGACATCACTGTGACAGCAATACTAGTAGTACTGTCACTCAAAGATAGGGAAGTAAATATTTTATCAGAAAAGAGTTTTGAGACCACACCTTTCAGTTTCCAAGGTATTCCAGTATTTTAAATATCACTATAGCGATATCACTTGCATCTCCTTACAAAATGAAACCAATTTTATTTCTAGTAGATGATTTTAGTGATAAAAAGTGAAAACTTCCCTGTGACTATTTTGTTAAATAGAAGATTTTATTAGACAGTGGTTTTAGTTGTTTGAAAGATCTAAGTCGATAGAATCAGATGCGAAGAATCCTATTCATATTTGCTAACTAAAATTACAAGTATAACTGATGTCTGTGTACTGCATTTTATTTTATTTCTTTTTACTGCATTTTAAAGATTAATCTTTTAGTGTTATCTGTTCAGTATTAGAGCATCAACTGGAGGGCCAGAGAGACAGCTCAGTAGAGCTGAGGCCCTGGCAAGCACAAGGGCCTGAGTTCAATCCCCAGTTCCGCCAAAAAAAAAAAAAAAAAAAAAAAAAAAAGAAAAAGCATCAACTAGAGTGAAGTGTAATGGAAGGTATTTTAGTTTTCATATTCAATCATTATTTCTGTTCATACAAATTTAGTAAACAACTGCATGATCTTAATTTTAAATATAAATAGGTGATTAATTCATTCAGATATTAAGTATGAATCCCAGACATTGAACTTAGATAGTTAGATTCTTAGAAAACTACTCAGCCCTTGAGAGGCTTGCCATCTGGCAACTACAGCCCAAATTGGACAACCAAGAAGTCGTGAAGCAGGAGTGAGCTGTGCTGTGTGAAGGAGGGCCTGCCACAGAGGCCGTGTCCCGGGGTGGGCTGGGGGTGTGCAGGAGTGAGCTGTGCTGTGTGAAGGAGAGCCTGCCACAGAGGCTGTGTCCCGGGGTGGGCTGGGGGTGTGCAGGAGTGAGCTGTGCTGTGTGAAGGAGGGCCTGCCACAGAGGCCCTGTCCCGGGGTGGGCTGGGGGTATGCAGAGCGTTTTTTTTCTGTGTACCAAACCTGGCCCAACACACTTATTTTAACTAAAACCTTAAGAGTAGGAAATAGAAATCAAAGCATTGTTATTATTATTATTTTTCTTTGTTGGAACTGGGGATTGAACTCAGGCCCTTGCGCTTGCCAGGGAAGCATCAAAGCTTTATTTCTGCTGATTTCTGAAAGTGATACTTACAGAAACTGCCATGGGCATATTACTACAAGGCTTTGGTAAATGTTATCAAAGCAAAAACTTTGATAGATGTTGTCACCAGACAAATTTTTTTTTATTTGTCTTCCAAGGAACTGGCAGCATTTCACTCCTAGGATGCTTTGTTGTTTGACCAAAATACTTCTGTTTTCCAGATACTGTTAGTGTGTATAGACAATAATGAATAAATATTGCATAAAATAATTGTGCATTATTTTTGTGGACTAGCAAAATCACCATATAAAAGCATTAAATAGATTACAAATTACATCTTACAGTGTTTTTCTACCTCTGTATCTTGGTTAGCTTTGTGCATTTGAGTTCTGCAAAATATGTTTAGACTGTTATGGGCTGGTTTTGATTTTAATCAGTTTATGTATTTTGTTTCTACTGATGTTGTCTCAAAATTAGAAATATTTTATATATAACATGTATTTAATTGGCAAAACTGGTTCATGTACACAAATCTTAATTAGAAAACTAAATATTTATTAAGTAACTACATTAAACCTTCTATTTTGGAAAATATAACACCTTTTTAACTTTTTTGATAATGGTATTTGGGTGCATATTTAAGGCGATTAATATTTTTTCTAATGTTATTGATGAAAATTGTGTAGATTAGTACTGGATTATAATGAGATGAGTTTTTTAAACAAATCTTCAGGTACTGCGCTGTTTTTCTTTCTAGACAGTGTTAGGCTGTACCTAACTTTAACCTTTAGGTGGCAGCATTTGAGAACAGTTATCGATAGATAGTTGCCACCATTTAGAAAAATTGTACTTGTCTTGAAAAGAAAGGATTTAAAATTTACTATTCTTTTTAACAGTAATCAAGAAAATCAGTTATCAAGCCCCAGCACAGTCCCATAATTTGGAAAGTGGTTTCACATTTAGCCCATTTATTCCCATAAAACTCTTCTTTTGTAGTAGCATTTATTCACTGATTATAACTTTCGCTGAAAGTAATGTCTTCCAAATGGCTATTCCTAAAAGACCTTTATTTCCAGTATTTCCTGGTACCTCTAGTTTTAATGGATGTAAATTAATTAAACATATCTGAAAATTCCTTCCAAAGTATTGAAGATAAAAGGACATTATCTTCCTTCTTGTAATTCATTATTTTAAAGTACTTTGCCTTTATATCTAGTGAGGGGGAGGATAGGAAAGGGAGAGAAGCAGTTTGAAACTAACTTACATCAAGGCCTTAGGTTAATAGTCTATCTTAGACGCTAACTAGAAAAATCACCACCAAAGATAAGTTTTGTTAAATAATAGATGATGTACTTTGGTCGTATTTATCACTCCACTCTTGTTTCCTTTTGCAAAAATTAAAGTCAGTCAATTTTGTTTCATAGCTAAGCACCTAATCAAGATCAGGCTATATATGAATAAGTTCATTAAGAGTTGTAGTCATGAATACAGTAAGTTCTATTTAATGGAATCTCAGTGTTTCATTTTTAAAGACAATAGTGTCAGCTTTTCTGTATCCACAAGTCTTGTTATATGTAGTTATTAACTTTCTACCATTTTTATTGCTATATAGTCCAGGAAATCTTACAGTATCATTTTAATAATAATCATGCATTTTGCTTTGATCCTAATGCCTGATTGGAAAATGTTCTAGAAATTGTATCCTGGAGGCTGGGGAGATGGCTTAGTAGAATAAGGGCTTGCCTGGTAAGCACAAGGGCCTGAGTTCAATCCCTGGTTTTGAAAAAAAAAATTGTATCCTGATTGGAGTTCAGAGGATTTATAGTGTTTTTCATTATTGTAAGAGATACGAAATTTCACTAACTTATTTAAAGTTATGTTTACATGTAAATGATGTGGAGGGCTTCTAGGGATCTGTTTATTTCAGTGTCTCTAAAAGTAAAAGGTTTTGTTGAATGTAAATTTTTTGGAATGACTTTGACCTTGACTTAGTTGGCAGCTGTTAAAAATAAAGAAATTCTCCTTATTTGTTACTTATCTTAAAATTTGTTAGTTTAGACAGTCTTCCACATGTATAAGTGCGTAGCATTTGAGACATTTGTGTTTGTGCTATTTATATGAGTATGTGTTTTGTTGTTGTTGTTGTTTGTTTGTTTGTTTGTTTGGCGGAACCAGGTATTGAACTCAGGCCCTTGCGCTTGCCAGGGAAGCGCTTATTCCACTGAGCCATCTCCTTGGCGCCTTGTGCTATTTATATGAATGGTTTTCAAGCTAGCAAACGCGGAGCAGGAAAAGGCTGAGGATGGGGGCTGCGATGCACCCCGCATAGTTCCCGTGCAGGCACACTACAGGTGTGTTCTCACAGTGATCACTCCCAGTAGGGCCCTCTCACATGCCTGAGTCCCTAGGTGGATTAAACAGACTGGATCCTCGGCTCAAGTTAAAAATCTGCCTTTCTGTCTCCTTGCTCTGTGCTCTGCCTGCTGCTGTGGCCTTTGTCCACAGTAGATCTCTTCCCACTGCTGCCAAACGATGTTTTCACCACTGCTGACTGGTGTCTTTGGCAGAAAAAAAAAAAATAAACATACACCATTCTCAGGTGAAATAGCTAGGGCAGCTTTTGATGTCCAAATCTGGGTCTCAGCTTCATCCCTGGGATTGGCAAGAGGAAGTGGACCTGTGAATGCCTGTATCAAACTGGTTTCATCCCAGTCTCAAGCAAGGAGAACAAAATTTACAACAGTCAAATTGAGTTTCCTAATGGAAACGTGATAAGTTTTAAGAAAAATAAGTCCATAGCAATGCCAGAGAACCTACATAATAGACAATGCATCAAGTACTTGTGAAAACCAATCCTGTGCTTGTGTGTGTGTACAAACACACGTGTGTGAGAGACAGAGAAGGAGAAAGAGGGGAAGGAAAAAATGAGTGATTTGGCATAAAAATAAGGCGAATGAAATTACCGTTCTGAATTTCACTCAGATCACAGGTATCTGTTTATTTTAAATCTAGACTTGATAATACATCTAATGCTGATGTTACCTACACTATTCAGCCCATTCCCTGAAATCAAACATAGTTAGAGCCAATACAAATTGCTTCATAAAATGCTATTTTACTAAAATTTTTTATCTAAAGTTTTCTCATCACTGTTAAAAGAGCTAATAATAAAACCTTTCTAACAGTAGCAAGTGGTTTTATTGGCACAATAATAGGCATCATAGCTCTGATTATTGTGTTAAAAGAGCTACCAAGTATGAATTGTATGCACATGTAAGTTTTGTAATAGAGAAATAACGATGGAGGGGAACGTCCTCTAAATTGGAATAATTTAAGGCAATGCTATAGTGAAATACTTAAATTCTCTCTGGACATGCCTTAACTATAATTGCTGGAGAGCTGCAGTGTTTGTTATAATACACAGTGGTACTAAACTCAATTTCCTATTCCATAAAAGGGGATGTAATACATTCACTTTTATAAAAATGAAAGGAGATAGGAATTCAGCAAAGAACTTCACACACTGAGGATTTCAATCGTTGTCATAAGACAAATAGGGACTTTGTGATAATGATGATGAAAATCAAGAGTTTTAGATATTTGCGAACCAAATTAAGATGCATTAGAATCTTAATGAGTTAGTTGCCTGCTTCCTTGTGGCCATGTTATTTCTATTTTCATCAGTTTGTTCATTTTAAGTTTAAAATAACCATCTTGTGCTAAATGTACTAGATTTCATGAAGTCTTTTATGTGCACAGGAAGTGGAAAATATTGGAGAATGAGTGGGAAAATTAAGAGTTGCTTCCGTGTGTGTGTCTTTTGTGAGTCTGAGCTGCCATCTGTATCAGGCATGGAAACGATTCCAGCTCCTGTGCTGTCCGAGTCACTTATTGCTGTCACTTGATCTTCATGTTCAGGGAAGTTATGGACAAATGAGCCAGAGCAGGTATTGAGGCTTTTCACGCTTCCCCTGGCACTTTTACTGAAGTAATTGTTTTCCAAGTGTGTCTACAGGGCAGCCTCACAAATTGTGAGTTGCAGATTCAGTACAGTGGAGTTGTATGCGTTGTAGCACCCTGGTAATCATAGCTAGAAGTGGCCAGGTTGCCTGAATACTGCTTAGAGTGGAATGATTTCTCATGCATGAAAAAGTGGTGAAGCTTCTGGTGGCTTGCTGTGCCTGCCGTCCTGACTTGTGAGCATGACTCTTGCCTGCGGAGGATGGAGTGTATTGTGGAGAATGGTGGGGGCTCCTGTCTGCCTATAATTTCTGTAGCTAAAGGCAGGCATACAAGAAGTTGTAGTGCTGAAGATGGCCTTTGTCAGCTGTTCCACATGAACAGCTCCTCGTTCCCTGTACAATTACAGGATGGTAAACTTAAAGGCAATAACATGCCACTCAAAAGTTTTTCTTCAGTGGAAAGTCTTACACTGCCAAAATATCTGTTGCATTGAGTTTAAAAGATCATGGTTTGTGGTGCCCTCTCGTCAACCCATTCACTCCATCTAGCACCAATCTTACTTCACTCTTCAGTAGGTATCCTGTAAATCCTAAGGGAAGTGTGGTACAATGGTGTAAACGAGTGCTGGGTCACTGCCCCCTCCCCCAGAGGTTCACGTTCTACAATGTCATGTGGAGCCTCTTAGTGCTTTCAAGTGATGCCAACAGCCACTGTGGCACACGGGTCAGAGGTTCGCCACCACTGCTCTCTAAGGAGGACATTTATAAGAGGTGCCTACCAAAGGTAACATTGCAATTCTAATGGAGCCTGGGGGCTTTTCCCACAGGATATCTTTGGGGGGAAAATATCACAAGAAACATTGCCCTTAAGTGAATTAAAATAGGCCATTCATTAGTGCATTTCATAAATCATTTTACCTGCCTCTCATATTCTAGATATTTTTGGTGTTTCACTTTACTGCATAAAAGTAAATTTCTGACCTTCGAAAGAAAGACTAAGAAATATAAAACTAATTGATAGCATTATTTATTTAATGTGACATTAAAAACAAATGAATAGAAAGACAATCTTTTGTCCTTTTATCAGTTGGAAACCCTGAGGAATGAGGGGCTTCTGGCCTCACCAGGGACACCCTGTGTACTAGGAAGCGAGCAAGGTGGTCTCCCCCAGTTCCCCAGGGACCTGGCCAGTTGGCCTACCAGTGCAGTGACCCCACTTTTTTACACTACCAGTCCTTATGAAAATGGTCTTTTGGAAAGAATGTGAAAAATTGAAAAATATATGTTGGATCGTTGTACATGTTTGTCAGATCCATACTTTAATGATGGAAAAAAAAATTCCACTCATCTTGCTACCTTCTCATGTTTTTTCTCTGCTGCAGGGTTCTCATTCTCTCCAAGGCCAACCTGGGTTATCTGCCCCTGCTTTACCTGGCCCCCTTCAGTGATCTCCCTTGTGCATGGGACACACTTAATAGTGGATGGTAGACAGCGCTCATGATTTCATCCTAGAGCCTGCCTGGACACCTTGCCCTCTCAGCTTTCATTTATTTATTTATTTATTTATTTATTTATCTATCTATCTATCTATTTATTTTACCATGCAGCATGTGGTGCCAGAGATCGAACGTGCATCCTTGTGCTTGCCAGGCAGGCACTTAGACCGCAGAAGCTATCTCCCTGGCCCTCTGCCTTCTCAGCTCTTGTGTTCTGCTATTCTCTTTTCTATTCTAGCCTTGTCTTATCTTGTCTTTCTTTCCTTTCTTTTTGGCACTGGGAATTGAACTCAAGACCTTACACTTGCTAGGCAGATGCTTATGCCACTGAGCTATCTCCCTGGCCCCTGGCCTTTTATTTATTTGTTATTATTTTGTGTGTGTGTGTGTGTGTGTGTGTGTGTGTGTGTGTGTGGTACTGGGGATTGAACTCAGGGCCCTGTGCTTGGCAGGCAGGCACTTATTCTACTGAGCTATCTCCCCAGCCCTGTTCTTTTATTTTAAACTTCCCATTGTTCCTGTAATATCATGTCCTAGCATTTTTTTTCCAGCTGGAATATTTTGCTGTATTTTGGCATTTTACTGTAATATATAGTACATAGGTTCTGAAGACTCTCAACACTATCTTGGCACAACAGACTAACTCCTCCCCACATCTCCAAGGTACAGGGAAGGCTTTCTCCCTCTAAATGCTCGAACTTTATATCATAGAAAAAATCTGAGTGGAAGTTACACAGCAAAGGTTACAATGTAACTATTGTAATTTAACAAATTTTTATAACATTTTTCTTTCTATAAATCAATTTTTCATTTTATTTAGTATAGGGTCTGCAGGGTCTCACTACATATATCGGACTCATAGTGATTCTCCTGTTTTCAGCTTCCCAAGAGCTGGGATTACAGGTGTGCACTACCACAGCCAGTCTCAATTGCCCTCTCCGCGTGCCTGGGGGTGGGGCCGGCATGACACACCAGGGATCGAACCCCGGCCACTGTGCTCAGCCTAAGCAGGCACTTTAGTCCACTGAGCTATCTGGCTGGCCCTATAAATAGCAAGCTTATAAATTTTAATTTTTTTGAATAAGAAGAAAATGCAGGACTGTCAGGCTATTAATTTTATTATCAAAATATCCAAGAGACTCAATGCATTTTTAAAACTAAAATTCTAATAATCAGTTGAAAAAGAATCTGCAGACACTAGACTCAAGACTATAGTAAATCCAGAGCATATCTGTGACCTGTATTTGGAAGCTTTTCACCTAAATTTCTGGTCCTTCACCTTGTTCCCTGTCTGCATCCTTTCTTCATTACTACATACAAACTGTCAGCATTTTACACTGAGTCTTCTCCTGTATCTTATCAGACACCTTTGTGAGCATGCATTTACAGCCTTCAGACACCAGCATTTTATTTATTTATTTATTTATTTATTTAGTTTATTTCTTGGTGGTACCAGGGATCGGACTCAGGACCTTGAGCTTACCAGGCCTACACTTATTTCACTGAGCTATCTCCCCGGCCCCAACACCAGCATTTTAAACCAAGATTAATGCCAAGAACCACATTTCTTAAAAAGTTCAACACGCTACCATTTTTAAGCACCATCCTTACTTGCCTGGATGTCTCATTCATCAAGGTGCTTTGCCAGTATATCTTTTTCAGAAGAGCCTTCCCTGGGTGCCTCAGCACGTACCCAGCACCCCGGCATCTCCTGGCATCCCCGTCCCACAGATTAGAGCACTTGCCATGCAGCATTGTGACAGATTCAGTGCTCAAGTCCAACATTTAGCCCTACTTGGAAAAAGTCTGTTTGCTTTTGTCATGCTGAGCACCAGGCAGGTGCAGAGTAGGCCTATATTCATTAGGTAAGCTGTTTAATTCATGATCGATCTCCTGAGGGACCGTGGGTGTGCACCTCGTTGCACATGACAATCCAAGGGTGAGGAAGACATGGTGTTTTTCTTGTAGATTTCATTTAGTTTGCATGATATCGGAGATGTCATCACACAACCGTACTGGAAGGAGAATTTGATTAGTCAAAGAGAATCAGATATTAATCAGAATCATGTATACGTGGAGATTTATTCTCAGAGGTCAGAAATCGTGGAGTTGGTCAGAGATTAGAGTTCATTGTACCACGTCTTGATAAGTGTTTTGGAAGACAGTTCTCCCTTTTAGTAGCTAACTTTCATTTTGCTTTTTTGATAAATGGATGAAGTAGTGTTTGCTTTGTACTTATGATTTAAAGTAAAGATGACTATCACAGTCATTTGTTCCATATGAGTCAACAAAATATTGGGTACAAGTATTGTCGGAATTACAGTTTTTATTGTTTATGCAAGTTACATCCAGACTTTGTCAACACAGGTCCATGATTATAACACTCTGTTCCTACTTGCTTGTGTGAAATCTGTGAATCTTTTTGTACAGTTTTGTGTTCTCCTAGATGGTGATAATCTAGATCCATTAGCAGCCTTTAATGTTCTCTTACAGATAATCTGACTTTGATTTAGAAATATTACCTTCCTATTCCGTTCATAAATATTCTCTAATGCTTTTTTCTAACCTGGGTCATACTATGGTTTTTATTTCTACAGAAAATTATGGATATTATCAGTAATTGCTCTATTACCATGAAAAAAGTCTATTTAGATTTTAGAGTTCTAAGATATTTCAAAAAAGTCTTTTGAAGTAGTGATTTGATATTGGTAATGTATGTAGTTCACATACAAATAATAGTTATTATACTTTCATGTATAAGATTTAAGCCACAGGATACTTAAGTTCTCATTTCCTATTTGCAGTTTTCCTATTTGCATGTAAATGGGGTACAGGTCTTCTATCTGAAGAATTATGGATTTCTATTTTATTATACAAAGCATCCAGTGGAATGGTATGGTTTTTGTATGACCTTTTGTTGTTGCTTGAGATAGGGTCTCCCCATGTAGCTCAGGCTGGTCTTGAGCTCACTATGTAGCCCTGGTTGGCCTCAAACTTCTGGTAATTGTCTGCCTTCGACTCCTGAGTGCTAGGATTATTAGTGTACAACACTATAACCAGCTTTCCTATGATTTTAAAGTTATTATCTCAGATGTCTTTAAAAATCCTGTACTTCCTTTACATTGTATCTTGTGTTCCAGGATAGTATCCTATATAACTGTCTAAATCAAAGGTTAGTCTGAGAGTGGGATCATCCTTTTGCTTTAATGATGTGTAGACACCTCTTTTACCTTGTGTCCTACCACGTTAGTTGATGCTAATTAACTTCAGGGCTTAATTTCTGGGTAATTTCCATGGAAGGATAGATCAGCTCCTCCTCCCTGTTTTCATACTTTTATTTAATTGTTATTTTTTGAGGTGGATCTCCCTGTATTGTTCATGTCATCTTGACCTCTTCCTGAGCTCAAGTGGTTCTGCCACTTAAGCTACTGATGGAGCTGGACTATTGCTCTAATGTACGACCTGGCTCCTACCTGTTTTCTTTTGAATATTTATACAACTGCTATAAGAATTCTTTTGGAAACAATGTGATACTAAGCACCTCTTAATGTACATTTCACAGAAGACCACATAGGTGGTCAGGTAGTCCCTTTAGTCACCACGTCTATCAGAGAATTAGGACATGAAACACTTGTGGAGGCCAGTGTGTCCTTCTGAAATTCTCTATGAAATTGCTCCTGGAGAAAGGAACTGCAGAGAAATTAATTTTCTCAAGTGTTTCATTATCCTTGGTTCTTCATTTACCCTGTCATAATTTTTTTATCTTCCCTGTCTTTCTTTCAAGAAAATGAGTTTTTAAAAGTCTAACACTTTTTTCTTTAAAGTATTAAAGTTTAAAAAGAAATAGACCTTTTGTAATCTGTTCTGATCTACCCACTGAGTTGTGCTTGTGGAGAATAATGGATTATATGGTTGGAAATACTGAGGCAAAAAAGCTCTAAAATTCTGTCAGCTTCATTCATTTAATTAAAATTAATGAGTCTTGAATGCAAACATGCATTTAATCATACTGCCTACATTATAATTATGTTATAATTATACTGGTCACATTGCTGATATGTCATTGAATGTTTATTTAATGCCGTATTGTAAATAAGAATGACAGGATGAACAGAAATTTTGGCTAGAATGTGAAGGCTTTGGCTCCACTCTATGTCTTATCCCTCACTACAGGTAGGACTCAAACTCCTTCTCTAGCTTGAAAAAATGCAATCACTGGGCCTGTGAGATAGCTCAGCACACTAAGTGCCTGCTGAGGCAAGCACAGGGACCAGGGTTCGATGCCCAGTACTCCATATAGGCCCTGCCACCACACACACTGAGCAGCCACCAATTACAGCACACCTATAATCCCCGTGCTGGTGAGACTGAGAACTTGAGGATCACTACGAGTCTGAACTGTGTGGTGAGACCCTGTACTAAATACATTTAAGAAAAAGAAAGTGGAATCACAGTTTTGGTTTGCATGATTTCAGAATTCATCTATTTTTAAAATACACTTCAATTTTTCAATCAGTACAAACTGCAGTCACTACAAGTCTGAACTGTGTGGCAAGACCCTGTACCAAATACATTTAAGAAAAAGAAAGAAAAAGAAAGAAAAAGAAAGTGGGATCACAGTTTTGGTTTGCATGATTTCAGAATTCATCTATTTTTAAAATACACTTTAATTTTTCAATCAGTACAAACTGCAATGCACTCCTTGATTTAAATAAGTTTATGACTAAACTTAATTTTTTTTTGGAACCGGGGATTGAATTCAGACCCTTGCCAGGGAAGCGCTTATTCTACTGAGCCATCTTCCCAACCCCCTAAACTTAAATTTAAGTAAGTTTGTGTCAAACACACTGCTAGGCTAGTCTTTACTCAGTGCTAGAGGAGGGAGAACACAAACATTACAAAACCACACAAATGTACACACTGTGAAGAGTGCCTTGAGGACAGTG
Source organism: Octodon degus (assembly GCF_000260255.1). Lineage (NCBI taxonomy): Eukaryota > Metazoa > Chordata > Mammalia > Rodentia > Octodontidae > Octodon > Octodon degus. The sequence continues at coordinate 21,203,614 of NW_004524577.1, forward strand.
CAGCAGGTGGCAGGGAGAAAAGGAGAGAAGGGATTGAGAGTGAGGAAACGACCTTCACTGAGAGTGATCACTGTAGGGTTAAACCCTCAAGGCAAGACAAAACACCCAGATTAAGATTTAAGTAAAACCAGAGATGGTTATTCCATTGCTATTTAAATATTGTAAGTGTGTGAATTCAGCAAAATAATACAATATAGTTCAGCAGTCCATAATAGTAGTGGGTTATCCATAGGACTGGCAATGTCAGAAGTTGTTGACCTGAGACTTTTACAGCTCAGCATATTAATATGGCTTTACTTTTTATACCTTGTTTTTGTACTTTTCTTCTAGATGGTTAAGACCAAGATAAAGCAAGACCTATATAACAAGAAATGTAACTTTTGTATCTGACAAGATCAGTCAAATGTCCTCAGGATTTATCCTGAAACCCTGTACCACAATTTGTAGATTCTTTGTCCATGTCAGCCGTGTGGATGAGTCACGGCCATTGCTTGACCATTTTGCTCTCTGTGAAAGCCTGAGAAAGTGTTTTCTCTTGATGTGACTCTCCTTAGGCACATTCTACCTCACCAATCACTTTCCTCTGTGGCCTCATAATCTCCTTGATCAGAAAATTTGGGACGTGACTGAGTTACAGGATATTACAGTATTACCGTACAGGTTCTCCTATGTCCTGAGTCCTCACTGACCTTGAAAGGCTAGGGCCAAAATGTTGGCTGACTTTGAAGCTCTTCTTTTTCTCTAATTTTTGGTCTGCAAACTTAAGTAAGTTCTTAACCCTCCAGAAGAGAAGCTTAATGATATTATTATCCTATAATATAGGCAGTTGAGCTTAACCTCACTATCTGTCTGAATATCAAACATCTTAGATGTAACATGGAACAGGTATTTTACGTCAAGTATTGATATGTTAAACTTTAAATCCCTCCAGAATATGAAGAAAAAATTAAAAATTTAAAAAATAGGAATAAATGATTACATATTTTTACAGACATTTAGAAATCTAACCCTATATAGCATTGTAGCAAGACGGTCCTATGCCTTTTTTTTTCTTGTCTCTTGTTTTCATTTATTATCCCCCTTTTTTATCTCAAGTAAATGAGAGACAGCATATCAGTAATTGGTATGACATGACAAGCAGTACGTATTTAGAAGGCAAAATTTTGTACTAATAGTGTTTGGACAGGATATCATATCTGCATCTTGTACTGTGAATAACCACTACAAGACAACAATATGCAATGTATTAATTATTGAAACTATCCTACTAATCAGTTTTGAAACTGTCTCATTGCTATTTGTTTCTCAATAAAATTAATAATAAAAAAAAAGATTTAAGCAAAACCTCTCAGTGGAGGCAGAGGAGAATGTGCAGAAAGGCATGGAATCGCCCAGGGGTCCAAGGCTGATCCGAGATTGGCTGGGCAGACTGTGTAGGAATTTCCTAAGTCGAAGCTGAGGCAGGAGTGGAGAGAGGACTATTACAAATACAGTGCAAATGTGAAAGAGGGAGGGAGAGAGGGGGAAGATAGAGTGAGGAAGACGGCAAGAGAGACAGAGAGACAGAGACAGAGAGACACACAGAGACAGAAACGGAAAGAGAAATACAGAAAGAGACAAAGAGAGACAGACAGACCGAGACAGAGAGATTGCATTCAATTTATAGAAGATTGTATATGTTCTGGAAGCGGGAGAGGTTTGACTTCTTAAGTTTTGGAAGTGTGCTTTTTGGGGAAAGCCTGGGTCCTTAGAGAGACAGTCTCAGCAAAGAACACATGTAGAATTTCAGTGTGCTGAAGATGTTCTCGAAAAAGCTGTGTACCTCCTAGGAATATTCATACTCAGAATTGAAGAACCCAGGCCTAATCTCAGAGTGTTTGTCATGTAGGTGGAACTAAAAGATTTAACCAATAAATAGTTCCCGACAGTTATGGATGGCCAGTAATAAGCAAGCAATGCAAAGTGCTCTGTATAATTGCTTAATCATTTGGGCAGGCTGTGATTATGCCGAGGCCTTCGGTTCTGAAGGATTTCTTCGGGGATTTTAACAAATGGAACATTTGTGTATGTTGAGTGAAGGAGGATTTATGACAGTCCTGGACTAACAGTATTGGAAAGGTGTAGAGCGGAGAATTGAAAGGCATTTTGAAGTAACTGTAATTGGTGGAAACACAGGCAGGTTGGCTGCAAAGAGTGTGGAATACTAGCCTGCAGAGTTTGTTGATTTAGTGTGTTTTTATTTTTTTGTTGACACATATTAATTGTATATGTTATACATTTATGCATGATCAAATCGTACTTATTGAGACAGGTATCAACTCCTTATCATTTTTTTGTAGTAGAAACTAAAAAATCTACTCCTTTAGTGATTTTGAAATATACTGTGCATTATAATTTATTATATTCTCAGCCAGTTCACCGAGGCACGTGAAGACAGGCACCATATGATCTGGCATCCATGTGAAATCTTACAAAATCGAGCTCATAGGAGCAGGAGAGGAAGGAGGATGGGGAAAGGAGTGTTGATGAAAGGCCTGGAGAGACAGCCTTCAGGGTGTGTGCCTCATTCCATTCCGTATGGGTGCCACCAGTGATGGGCATTTGAGTGGAGAAACGTGGGGTTGAGTCGACATAACCAGAGTATGCGGTGCAAGCTTGCCAGGATTAGAAAGACAAGAGTATGGAGTCACAGTCCTGGTCTATGCCCAGAGAAAGCTGGGATGGTGTTAGAGTGAAAAGGACAGATGATTTTTGAGAGATCAAATGAAAATGATACAAACCAAATGTTTAGAAACTCAAAGAAAAAGATAGCACTGAGTAATTGGTTATAGTTATTTTACAAAAAAAAATGAGTTTCACCTCATAAATTCAGGAAATTTTTGTGATTAATAAACCGGACATGTGATGGACTTGTAAGCCAGAAAATTCGTAGCCGCCATAATTTCCAATGAAATGCGCACCTTACACATTTACTAGAGAGGCTGTGTATCGGTAGGCTAGGCTTTTACTTGCTAGTTGTAATAGTACTACTATTTCCGGAACAAAGTCCGTATCTAGCAGTAGAGCTCCCTGCATCCCTCCACTTATATTTTGTCTCGCTAATGCTGCAGGCTGACAGTCATCTTATTTGACATTATTTACAAACTTCTCACGTGCCAATTTTCTCTCAGCCGGTATAATAATTCCCACTCAGTGCCCAGAGCTCTTTAGTGCAGCTGTCCATGTCTGTCCTTCCGTGGGGCGAGTTGGCAAAAATGATGCAACTTAATGCTATTCCTTTGCTGTACCCACCAAGTATATTCCAGTTTTTCACAAGAGAGGTGGCCACTAAGTACACGTTAGCATACCGCCTCCCAGTGTGTTTGCTTCTGCAGTATTGTAGTATGAATTGAAAATGTGATATTTCTGTATGTGCTGTTCTTTTATCCACTTTTCTCAATTCATTGTTTTGAATCTTGTGAATGAACAACTGCAGAGTAACAGCATCCTCATGGGCTCTCTGAAATCTGAAATATCCTGCTACTTTCGTATGTTTGGCTGGTTCATAACTTTTTCTATACTAAACACTTGTCAGAAATACCTATATACTCATACATAGAGAAATACAAACATTTTGTTCAGCACTTGTGTATATCGCACTTCATATACATGCATACACGTATGCCCATGTGTGTTCACGTGTGTGAATTTCCTTTTTATCCCATGACTTAAAATCTTTATAAGTGTGTTTGCAGTATTGGTGATGCCATTCATCACGGGAAGTTAGTACACAAACAGGGTACCTCTTAGTTCTTTCTTGTCTACTTTCCTTCCTCTGCAACCTTCCCCCATGTCTTGGTTCCTTTTCCTTTTGCAAAAGATTTATAGCAGATTTCTAAAAGCAACCATCATTGGTCAAAGTTGTGTAGTTTTAAGAATTGCCCTGTGAATTTTCAAATTGGCTTCCAGGCATGAGCCCTCTTTCCCAGCCTGGTGTGGAGATAGCCCTGCCCCAACAAGTCTCCCCCAAACTTGTCCTGCAGCCCTCTCCTAGGGCTTCAGGTTGCAACTGGGAGGTTGGTTATTAGTGAATACTTTTTCTGTTTTCTGTTCATTTTTTTAAACATTTTATTTTATTTTAACGAGTAAAAAGAAAAGTAGTGAAAACTACAACAGGAACAATAACATGCATCAAGACATAAGGTACAGAATTTCAAATAAAAAATTAATAGTGGTTGTAATATTATGTGTTATCATCAAATCTTTTGCTCAGATTAACACATATAGGTATGCAAGATTGGTCAAATAATTAAAAACTAATGCTTTCAATAAAGTAAAAATTTTTTTCTTGTCCTTTTTACTTTTTTTAAAGTTTATTTCAAAGAGAGTACAATAATAATTGAAAAGACATTAGAAATGGTACACATTTCAGAGTCTATAGCAATGGTACATATTTAGATGAACAAGATGAGAGGTATTCAATTGTGGTTTTTGTGTTGCATGTTGCTGTCTTCAGTGTAGTTGTTCAGATTACAGATATTAGTATATAGAGTTAGTGTTTTCAGTTCATTTGTATTTTCACTTTTTTGTACCAGTAATTTAATGTGGGACCTCATGCTTGCCAGGCAGGCACCATGCCCTGAGCTACATCCCCAGCTCTATTTTAACTTTTTGGACTGAATGTTCACATTCTTTGCTGGAGGTTTTTGTTGTTGTTGTTGTTTTGTTTTCCCAGAACTGGTGATTGAACTCAGGCCCTTGCACTTGCCGGGGAAGCGCTTATTCTACTGAGCCATCTCCCTGGCCCCTGTTCACATTCTTTGAAAATTTCCACCAGAATGTTCTTCAGGTTTGCGTGTTGTCAGCCACCACAGCCAGTTTTTAAAGCTTATTTAAAATACATTTGCTATGTGTGTTTTATATTACAAAATACTCATCCTGGGTAAAAGCCAAAAATGCTAAATACCTCCTAATGTTTCATATTAAAAGTGACCACTTTTTCATAGGTTTATTTGTCTAATCTGTTCATTCAATATCTGTTTCCATTAATTAATAGGAGTAAAAATAGTGATATTTACTGACATAACCTCATATAATGTATTTTACTACTTTATGGAAATTTTCTTAAGAACACAATATATAGCAAAAGAAAGGGATAATTTTTTTTTTTGTTTTGTTTTGTTTTGTTTTGGTGGAACCCGGGATTGAACTCAGACCCTTGCACTTGCTAGGGAAGTGCTTATTCCACTGAGCCATCTCCCTGGCCCCTGATAAATTTTTTTTTTTAATTGGTAAAATCTCAAAAGTTAAGGGTTCACTTCCACAGCCTCCAAAAGTGAACTATGTTCCCAGTAGTGTTTGTACAGACGTGTGATAGGTGACTGCTCAAAATTGTTCTTACTGAATGAACCATAATGAATGATCATGGAACTGAAAATCCCGTTCCCACTCGTGGTGGCTCCAAGGAGATGATTTTCCTCCTGTTCACGTTGGCTTTCCTTCCTGAATGGAGTGCTTATCTCCTGCTAGAGCAATACCCTGTAGTAGCTGACACAAAATCTTACTTATTCAAAGAGGAAGAAATTCTGATGGTTTCCATAGACACTTAGGTGGAAACTTGGGGGAATATAATCTGAGATTAAGAATGGAAGATTAAATTATAATGGAGCTCACCCAGCACTGCAGTGGAACCCAGGTGTCTGCCGAAGGTAAGAAAACGCTGCAGAGTACTGATGGCCATGGTTCTCAAATATCTGTGTCAGGTCAGGGACAAGTGATTTATTGATGAACTTCAATAAATGTTTCCTTATCAGTAAGTAATATGGGGACATTACTGTCAAGTAATTTTTTTCATAATGAGCCATTCATGATGTACATTTTTTGTGTGATTAGGGAATGCAATAATACCATGAATTGCTATGTATTCAATCAAAAAGATGTGTGCTGGCTAAGAAAATTTATTTTCATTTCCTCATTTTTCTCAGGTACTTTTTAGGTACTAGTGATACAGCATAAAGCAGAACAAATATGTAATGATGAAATTACTACCTAATATTTATTATTGTTATCCAATTATTTAATGATAGTTGACAAGTTGTGTGAAGAAAATTATTTTATTTTTAAAAATTATTTTATATATTTACTTGTTTGGTACAGGGTCTCCCTACACAGTTCAGACTCATAGTGATCCACCTTTCTCAGCCTCTCATGTTGGGGTTACAGGCGTGCACCACTACACCAGGTCTGGAAACCTGGGCCTGGCACGGCATGGGGTGCCAGGGATCGAACCCAAGTCCTCACACTTCCAGGCAGGCACTTAAACCACTGAGCTATCTCCTCAGTCCTGTGAAGAAAATTAAAGCCTAAGTGAAAAAGAGAAAAGCACTTGGGGAAGATGGCAGGTAGCCCTACCCTGGGAAACCTATACAGATGTGTGAAATCAACAACAGTAAAGGCAGATGACAAGGGAAACCCAGGTTCCTGAGCAAGGATTGTACTGAGTTCATTACATGTTTAATCCTCTTGGGATACTTGCCTCATTTCCTGATTTTCTTGGTGATTTTTTTTTACACTTAACATTCAAACCCATAAAGTGGCCCATATGGGTAGAAAGATGAAAGTTGTGTTAATTAACATGTTCATTTTAAGATATTTTTTGTCATGTCGTTGTGGTTAGTTAGTAAAACAATTGTTGCTGTTTTTAGAAAAGATTCAGACAGATGTTAATAGAGGTGACAAGGAAAGGTAGAGTAGACCTAGGTAGGACAGAGGAACAAAAGTATAGTTTACTGGTCTGTACATTTCAGCAAAAAAGGTTTTAGGGGTGTTACTAATGTCCTGTGGTGATTACTAAGTAGATTCACACCCTTCGATGGAAATATTGCAGTTCAGACTTCTTTGAGCTCAGCAGCTTGCTTTCTACTGTTCAAACTATGACGTAGCCAAAAGTTAGATTGCCCTAGATTCTGGACTATCGCAAGGAGTAATCAAGTTGAGACTCTGACTTGCTACTCTGGGCCCAGTGGAACCTGTGGTTGTCTATCAATATTTTAGACTCTGTGCCACTTGGTGGTCCAGTATGATGTCAAGTAAATATTCTTGTCATCTAAATAAGTAGCAGTGAATAGGGAACATGAGATTTGGTGATAACATTTTCAAGATTAACTTTATGGAGTACTATTTCCATTTTCCTTGTAACTACAATGATATTTTACTTCTATGCTGTCAGCTCTTTGTATTAGTGGGCTTCACATCCATGGATCCAAACAAGCAAGAGAGGAATACATTTGGTAAAAAATGTATTGTAGGCTGTTTGCTTGTCATTATTCTTTGCCAATACTGCACAATGGATGTTTACATAACACTTCCCTTGCATTTGGCATCCTAAGTAATTTAGAGCTATTTAAGGTATTTTTGAAGATACACATAGGTTATAGTCACCTTTTTTTATACTTGAGATCAGAGGATTATGGTATTTGGTGTGGGGGTCTCAGATCAACTCCTTACTATGTGAGGATAACTCTAATTATGTGGAGATTTAAAATATTAATAAATCTTGATATTAAAGTTCAGCTATAACCGTCAACTCACTATGAATTTCAAGATACCTCAATGATTTCTCTGAAATATGCACATAATAAAACAATTCCATTTCTTTATATTTAAAGTAGTAGAAGGCATTTTCTTTCTGAAATAGCCTCTCTTAGTAAAGTCCTAAGGAAGCAATAAATTACGTGACTCATCCAGATGCCAGCTTGATTCTTCACTCAGTAGCAGCCACCAAAAGTCCTGAGGACTTTTACATTCTTGGGCACCTGTCTTGGGCTAAAGAACTTGAGAAAAAATCTTGGCAGGGGTTCATTCCAGGTGAGTACAATCACTTGAGGATTTCACACATGATGTTCCCTTTATCCTTAGCAAATCCTTTTGCGCTGACAAAACAGAACATTTTATGTTTCTCTCCATAGGTAAGAACAGTCCGTCAGAGTGACTTCCAAGTGACTGAAGACTTCGCCTCTTACTTTCAAACATTTTAATGAAGGCATGGGGTATTACATATAATAAAGACACTGATCATTATGTTACAACTGTCGGAGCAGTTCTCACAGAGATATTGGAAGTATTTTGATACTTAGCAAGCTGAGGCAAGACATCCTCTCACAGTTGATTTTATGACAATGCCAGCTTTTTGTTTACATTTAAAATGACAATACATATCTTAGTAAAGCAAAAAGAATATCTGTCTCCAAGACAACCTGTTCCTTTATTTTTCAGTGTAGTTTCCTGTTCAAATGGTATAAGTATTTTACAAAGAAGAGGAAGGAAGGAAAGAAAGCAAGGAAGGAAGAAGGGAGGGAAGCAAAGGGAGAAGGAAAAGAAGAAAAATAACACATGGAATTTATTCTAGAAGCATAAAGTGAGGCAGCTTTTCTTGTAACATGTGTGTTCAGAGTGTTGATTTTAAAACCTAAGCTAGGGCTGGCGAAATAGCTCAGTGGTCTAAAACGCCTGCTTAGGCAAGCTTAGGTAAGCTCGGGGACCGCGGTTCTATCCCTGGCACAACATGCCATGCCAGCCCTGCTCGTAGGCCAGGCTAAGCTGGCCACGATAAATAAATAAGGATTTAGGACTGGGAGATAGCAACATAAGTCTCTGCCTGGCAAGCACAAGGTCCTAAGTTCAATCCCTGGTACACACACACACACACACACACACACACACACACAGATGAAGCAAAATAGGCTGCTGTCTTAATGTTACAAATGGTAACCCAAGGGGTAAAATGTGAGCCAATGTGTCAACTGTGTTTGGGTTTTGCTGGTATAAATGTGGAATTTGGAGGATGTCTGTTCTAGAGAAAGATTCTTGTGCTATATGAGTTACAAAGTATGCTGTAAATTTGTTGCTAGGGTAGGCTTCCTTAGGTAGAGGAACTGCAAAAATAAAAGAGAGCTGGCTCTCAAGTAGTGAAAATTATAGCTTGAGCCTTTGAAAGACTAGCAGTGATTCCTTTATCTGCCTCCCTTGCCCAAAGGGGCATATTAGAGAGGAGATAATTACCTTATGAACTCGTGTTGCGTACACAGATGGATTGGTTAGTATGCAAAGAATTGCATTAATGGGCTGTGAAATGCAGATGAAATAATTATTTAGATAGCTCCATCAAAACACAAACTCATTCTGATCTCAAAAATGTAAATGAATCTAAGGAACATGTGTACCCCAGTCATCCTGGAATAAACGTTTCACTTCAAGTCATGAGTTAAGATACAAGCTTAATTTGTTACTTCAAATAACTATTAATCCACTTGCTGTGTGAATTAACATTTTTATTTCAGTGTTCAGTGTGCATAATTAGACAGGATCTCATTAGCGTTTGATAATCGCTAACTAACTTCATGCTTCAGTTTATCAAAAAGTATAGTTTGAGGTTAGACTTGCTTTTGCCAAAAATTGAGATCTTATAGGTAAATGGATTTGGGAAGTAAGATTACCAAACTTCTATTAAAAATACCCTTTCCCCTTTGCAGTATTGGGGCTTCACACGGAGTTACATACGCAGTCTTTTATTTATTAATTTTTTAAATTTTGATACAGGGTCTCCCTAAGTAGATAAATTGCTCAGACTAGGCTGGAAATTATGATCCTCCTCCTGCTTCCATTCAGGAAACAAAACTTCTGGAACTCATCTTCTTCTAAAGTAGATCATATTCATATCATTTACGTTAATATGACCATCTTCTCCCCGAAGTAATTCTCCTTCGGCATAACCTTCCTAGTAACTCAGTATTCCGAGCCATCTTCTCCCAGAAGTAATTCTCCTTCAGCATAACCTTCCTAGTAACTCAGTATTCCGTTGGCTTCTCAAGCAGCTGCATCCCTTGAAGCTGATATTTTTCTAAAGCTCAGTGTTGTGTAGATAACGTTTCCTGTTCAAATCTTGAAAACAAGTCGCACTACTGAAGTATAATGCTAGCACTTGGCTTTTCTTTCATTTCATATTTGTACATCATGACGAAAGTATATTTAGTATCTGGGATTTTACAAGTTTCTATGTGATACCTAAGAGGTCATCATCTTTTGTCTAGGGGCGGCCAAGAGTGTGACTGGAACAATCCTATTTGCTACTCCATAGATCTCCTTGTGGAGTAGAATGTATTGGAAACATGTTCTGATCCAAGGGGTACAAACTGAACCTCGCTGACCAAAATGTGTCAGATCTGAAAACATCAGTATATAAGGGGCTGGTGAGATGGCTCAGTGGTCTAAAGCACCTACTTAGAGCAAGCTTAGCAAAGCACAGGGCCTGCGGTTCAATCCCCCAGCACCACAAGCCAGCCAGCCCCGCCCCCTGGTGGGCTGAACTGGCCACACACACACAAATAAATAAATAAATAATAAAAAATAGAATGGAAAAAAAAACCAATCAGTATATAAGTGAAAAGTCGTGCAAGTCTCAGCTCTTATCAGTAGGTTTTATTATATGAAACAGCCTGCCTGTCATTCAGATCAGTGTTTCTCAATCAATAAAATTGTTGCATAGCTTGTTACAAATAGGAAACATCAAGACTTGGCAGATTTCATGCAGCCTGAATGCTTAGGGATCTGGGAAGTCATCAGTGCATTTTTCTCCGGCATGATCATCGCTGTGTATATTCTTGAAGAAACAAACAGAATGGCTCCTTGCTAGCAGACATAAGATTTAGAAAGAATCAGAGTAACAATTTTAAATAAAACTTCTGATTATTTAATATTAAACTGTGGTACAGAGGCCAAGAGGTGCAGCATGTGACAGTGGGATCATTGTGTATGCAGCTACGCCCCAGGGGAGCTTAAAATCCTGAAGTGAGGGCAAGGGGGAAATAAGGTGATCACGGCCTTTCCTGTGGGTTTAAACGTGTAATGAAACTGGCAGCTTCCTTAAGAGTAACAGATACACAAGCCAAGGAGCAGGAGAAATACTGGAATTTGTGTTCAAGTACTATTTGAAAGCAGTACTTCTCTTAAAACTGGCAAGCTTGACATTATAGTCACCTACAGTTTCGAAATTATATGTAAAATCCCTGGAGAACCTAGCCCAGCTTCTGAATGATCTCTCTGACCTGATCCACCCCATGGACAAGGAAAACTGTCCACAAAAAGTCCAGGTGACTTTGGAGCCATGGTCGGTGTTAGCAGGAAGGAATGCGAGGGTTTGTCCTCTCTGCTCAGCCTAAGATTTTTCTCAGCTTTTTCTTTTAAAAGAAAAATTAACTAAAATTAATAATTTCAGTTACATAGAAAGCAGAAAATGCTAAGAATTTTGCCTTAGGCAAGAACTATATCTTTGCTTTTTAATTGATTTTAGTTTCTCCAGACTTCAGCTTTTCTGCTGTAACCAAGTATGCTTGGAAAGGTAAAATCTCAGCAATAAAAAATTGCACTGGCAGAGACCTGTTTCTTGCTCAGGAGATGAGGCGTAAAGAAAATCAGTAAGGGGAATGAAGTGGGTGTGTGATTTGGACACCTGATGTTTCACCAAGAATTTTGGAAAGAGTAATTCAGAATTGTTCCCTCAACTGGTCTAATCATCAAAGAACACCTGTTTACTGGGGCTGGCACTTTATTTCCATTGCCACTCCACCCCACTTTTACTGGGGGCTGATCTTTAATACATGAGTTGTAGAGTCCAAACCTGGACCTTTAAACACAAAACCAAAATAATAATATAATATTATATAATAATAATAATAATAATAATAATAATAAACCAAATACCCATACCTAAAATTCAGTGCATCTTGTGGTCCCTTTATCGTACCTTACAGCCACTAGAAGTGTCTCTTCTAGGGATTAAAAAATCCATCTTGGATTACAGTCTCACCTTCTCTTTAACATGCAAAGGAGAAACCATCCAGTTTATCTAAATTGATGTGTATTTAGCTGTTAGAGGTGTGCCTTGACACCAGGAAAAGAGTGCAGACGATAGAGGAGGTTCAGATAATTTTAACATGGAACTGCAGTTTAGATTTACTTTGTCTGAGAAATTATACAAGATATGTGGAGGAACAACAGTTCTATTAGTATTCTGGGATGGAGAGAGACACAGAGACAGACACAGACAGAGACAGAAATAAGAATGATGGGAAGAATAAAAGAAAAGAGAGAAGATGAGAAGAGAAGAGAGAAAAAGAGAATTTATTAAGGAAACTTTCCCATGTTCTGGAGGCTGAAAGCCATCCATAAGCTAAAGAACCAGGAAGATCATCAGTGTGCTAACATCTGAGGACCAAGGTCTAATGATGGGAAAGATAATTGGCTGAATTCCTGGGTCATTCAAAAGCTAATCTCCCTGGGACTGTGGTGCTGACAGGCCGCAGAGAGTGGATTTCCCAGCTGCAGAAGATAGCAGTTTCCCCCGTCCTCTGAGTTTCTGTTCCCAGTAGAAGTTTCAGTGGATTGGATCATGCATACCCACAATTTTGAGGTCAGGTCCTTTCACTCAGTCTACTTATTTAAATGATAAGTTCTTTGGGAAACTCTGTGGACAAATCCAGAATTGTTTTATCATTTATCTGAATATTTCTTATTATAGTCAAACTGCCACCAAAATCAAATTTCACAATATTATAGAAAAACTCTTGAGTATTTGCTTTGAGAAAAAAGTTAAACCTGGCACTAAAAATACTATGAAGACTAGGACATAGGAGGATGGGGAAAGGTCAATAAACTGGAAACTGGTGCAGTATTGTAGTTATGTCGGAAGAATAAGTTCAGCTGCTGGTGTACATAATCAATATTAATGTATTATGTATCATTAAGTTTTCAGGGCAGTAAAAGGAAACTGGGAATTGGTCACTGGAAAGGTCTGAGGATAAGATAGGTAGATAGAATTCTCCAAACAGAGAGCTTAGTTTGGAGAAATTTGGATTATATGTGAGTGCTGACCAAACACTGACTTCAGTACAGCAGGATTTCACCAAAAGTGTGGGAGGACTCATTCAGGGGATGTCAGTCAGTGTCCACGAGCTCATGGACACATTGGCCATCACAAGAAGGATAGGAATGGGCTCAGTGACGTGGACCTTCCCTACTTACCCAGCCACACCCACTGCCAAAGGCCCACTGTCCTCATTGTAGAGACTAACAGCTCTTGATGTACCCTTCCGAAGCATCAACCACTTGAGCTAGTCCTGTTTTAGAAGAAGTAGCATTTTTAGTACAATAGATACAGATGTTTCTCATGATGTGAATTAGTCCTCGAGAATCCATCTTAGATTGAAAATCCTGTTAAGTCTAAAATGAACTGGAAACATCTAACCTGCCACACATCATAGCTTAGCAAGGTTGTAGAGGATAATGCTTGCGTCTTGAAAGTATCAGACTACATAGGATGTGTTAGCCTAACAGAACACTCAAAATTCAACACTTGCAATGTGGCTTTTACTGGATGCTTTTCACTTTGATCCTAAAATCAGGAAATTTATACTTATTCTGGATATGGGCTTGCCTTCCCTCCCCACATTGCTTCGGAGGAAATCACCTGTGAATTTATAGAATGTCCTATCTACTCATAGGGTTTTCCAAAAGTGTCCCTTTCATTTTACTTTATTTAATTAAT
>NW_004524577.1:21217292-21230619 GCF_000260255.1 Octodon degus
TTATTTTCTTTAATGTATTTTTTGTTACAGGGTCTCACTATGCAGCTTGGACTCATAATGATCTTCCTGTTAAGGCTCCCAAGCGCTGGGATTATGGGCTTAGGCCACTATGCCCAGACTCTGTGGCTGGCTTAGCTTACCCTGGGGGCGGGGCTGGTGCCACATGTGGTGCCAGGGATTGAATACCAGTCCTTGCGCTTGCCTAAGCTTGCCTAAGTAGGCAACTTAGTCCACCGAGCTATCTTGCCAGCCCCCAAAAGGGTCCCTTTTAATAAAGGTGTTTCTCATTCGATAAAGATGAGGGTAGAATTGTCCTTGCTGTGCTGCCTCCTTTTATTCCCAAGTGTATACCAGCTAGCTACCTGCTTGCTCATGGAGGAACTCTAATTTGGTGGCGTAGAATAACAGGGATTTATTGTCCCACAGTTTCTGTGACTCAAGGTGATGGCTCGTGCCGTAGCTGGGAGTTGTGGCTATCTCACAGAAGGTTGCATTGGCTGGAATCTGGCCTCAGTTGAAGACCCCTCTGGGAGTAGTGGAGATGGGCCCTACCTCCATGCTCACTAAGTAGTTATTTTCAGGCCTGGTTTCCTGATCGCATGAGGCTCCCCCAAGGCCATGCTTTGTGCTAACTAGCTTTCTCCAGGACAGTCAATGTAACAGAAAATGAAAGCACTCAAGCAGAAGAACAGAGTATTTCACAACTCAATTTTGAATATGACTTACCAAGATCACCTTTGCCTTTTGGTGCAAGTAAATCACAAAACCCAGATGCTGAATCCGGGACATAGAGGTCACTGGGAGCCATTTTAGACCCTCTTGCCAGTGAATACAAGGTAAACAGAAAAACCGAAACAACACGTGAGTTCCTTTGTTAAATCTCTGCCATTTTAACAATATGAATGCTGAAAATAGGGAAATAAGTTCACAAATTAAAGTATACAATAGAAACTCCTTAAAACTGTTCTCTATTCTACCTATTCTACTGAATAATTCTTATACAGTAATATTAAAGAAATGGAAATATTTTGGGAATATGGAATTTATAGTTCTTAGCTATAAGAAATAATCTTGTTTTGAATATATGAATTTATGTGCAAAACTATTATAAAATAGCCACGATTGAAAGTGTGAGTTACTTACCACACACATGGGGTCACTAGCAGCATTAGGTTCCTAGTAGTATCATCTGTATATCCCCAATTTTGTACTTTGGTTTTCTTATTTGTATTCCAAAATCTGTATATAGTTAATCAGGTATCATTCATACCGCTACTTCCGATTCAAATGGCAGGCGTAGTTATAAATATTCAACTATTGTTCCACTGATGATTGTTTCTATTATTATACCAAGAAATGTACTAGCAAGTGAAGGTTTGTCCCCAGAAACCTTTGTAGGGCAATCTGTCAAACCATTTGTAGTAATGTTGGTTGTTTGGTTTTTCTTTTTCTGCTTAAGAAATGAGTGCTAACATTCGGCAATGTCAAAGGATTCTGCTTTGTCATCATTAACATGAAACAGCATGTCACCTCATCAGCAGACTGGAGGTTGTTTGCTTTTTTTTATGAATTGCCACTCAAAGAATGGTGTCTTGCATGTTATACCAGAAAAAATTCCAATACTACTAAATATATGTAAAACTGGAAGATTTCAAGAGTAACAACACAGACATAAAATCTTGTTAGTTCATATTTCAACACTGAAACTGTCATTAATATAGTTGTTTATGTAATCTTAAAAGAAGTTGTGAAAAAGCCAGAAATTTTGCTCAGAGAAGGCCTTACAGGGCTTAACTGTATTACTTGCTATAAGAGTGAAAGAAAATTGTATTTAAACAAATATATCAATTCATCTTCCTTTTAGATGATAAACAGAGGAAAAGCCCTACGTAATGATCTTGGCACTGTCAACTTGAACTCTGGGTGATTGAATAGTATGACTGGGTTAGAAGTTACAATCAAATGTTTCTCTGAGGTCATATTTAAGCTTTTGACAGAGTTTTAGATTGATTAATATAGATTATGCCCTACTGCAACTTCTCTGATTTCTGTGATCAGTCTGGAAATATAGAAGATGAATACAAATACCATTCCATATATTCAGATAAGTAGGATGTATATATTTGTGTAGATGCCTCTAGAAATTTATGACATGATTAAACCTAGCCCATAATTTCCACTTCTGGAGTGAGCTCAGCAGCAAGCAAGCACAGTGATCCACTATGTAAGCAAAATCTTTGTGAAAGAAGATCAATTACTTCAGGAGGCATGAGCAATCATGTGAATGATATTCTGATAAATGACAGCAGTACGTAAGAGATTTGACAGGCTAAAATTCCAGCCTTGATGTATAAAAATAGTAAGTTTACATAGTATTGTATCTCAAAATCTATTATTACTCAAATTCAAAAAATAGCCCAAACAATTTATCTTGTAATGAAAACCTCCATGAACATTTTGGTTACATATTTATTAATATGGAACAAAGCTACAAATTTAATGATGACATTTCAAAATTATGATAGTTTGTCCTTATTTGCATTGGAATGTATTTCTTACTCCAAAGAACAAACTTAAACATAAAAAGCTAAGAAGCTAATATCCTATAAGAATTTTTAAAACAGAAAATCCTACTTTTGCAATCTAATTACTGCTACTTAGAACTTAATATATGATAATATTGCATCTAATGCTTACAACATCTCTAGTACTATATCTTACAAATGATAACTAAGTTCCTCTGACTTTTAGAAATTTTCATAAATTCTCAAGGGCTTTTTAATAGATCTAGGTAAATAATTTACCTAGGGTATGTGACAGAATAGCATATATATGGAGCACTCTATCCAAATTGTCTGAAATTCAAACATTAAATTTGAGACATGAATTGAAATAATTAGATTATATAGAGGTAAGAAGATCCAAAACCTAGAGCTAATAGCAGGCAAAATTATTGTTATTTGTAAGAAAATGTTTTGGGGCATTGGTGGGGACCATGGGTTTATTAGAAGAAGCATTTCTTTATGTTTTTATTTTTTTCATACAAGTTTTTCTGAACTGTCTGCATTACTAGAATTTCAGATACTTAAATATAAGGCAAAAATATAGATTTTGTATCAAATTTTATGATTATTAAAAAACGATCAAAGTCATACCAAATAATTTGTAAACAAAGCAAACAGATGTTTGTTAGGAAATTGAAATCTGCTCCAGAATTGGTTGGTGCTTGTTCAAAATGCTTAATCCTGGGAATTTTTTTAACCATAGATCCAATTTAGCAGGTCTAAATTAGACTCTAATGGGGCCAAGGATATAGCCCAGTGGCACAAACACCAGCCTGGCAAGTGCAGGGTCCAGAGTTAGAGTCCAGGAACCAAGAAGGAAGGAAAGAAACAAAGAAAGAAGAAAGGAAAGCAGAAAGAGGGAAGGAGGGAGGGAGGGAAGGAAAGGAAAGAAGGAAGGAGGAAAGGAAGGGGAGAGAGAGAGAGAGAGAGAGAGAGAGAGAGAGAGAGAGAGAGAGAGAGAGAGACCGCCTGCCTGCTCTAATGTACATTTTAGAAAAATTCATGTTTCTTCTGCATAGTTGGTATATATGATGTTTTTTAAAACTCAGGTCATTAAAGACCATTGAAAATGGCCCAGAAATGTGGCAGGATCTTCTTCCTAGGCATCAGCAGAGTATCCAGTTCTCTCATGAAAGCCTGAGATTTCTAATTAGGTTATTTTGGAGTATGTGTGATCTTCAAGAACATACATCTCCAGCCCTGAGCTGGGCCTGCCCCTGTGCCTCACTGTTCTTGTCTTGACACCACGATGGCGCTTATTTTCAGATTATTGACGTTAAGAAAAAGTGCTGCTTGGGCACAGGAATAGCATGCTCAAAGTAATAGTTCAAAGCCTTTGTAAGAGAGTATGTCTCAGTAAGTGTAAATACTGTTTCAGAAACTGACGAATACAGACAGTGAAACCTGTGACAGTGCTGTGGGATTTGGTGGGGCCAGCATTGTATTGCATTTTGACTGCAGGATTGAGTTACTAATGAAGTCGTCACATCCTTTGCAAGCCCTGAGGACAGCGGAGATAAACGGTGGATTGATACTGTGGCTTCTTGCTGGGAGTTAAGCAGTCAGTTTTCTATGTACCAGTAAGTCCAGCCTGATTTAAAGTTGCTTCTCAAGTGTGTAGTCCTCATTGTATTTATTTAGATGATGGCGACACTTTGTGTCCTTGTGTCACTTTCTGACATGAGCTAATTTTTATGAAGTGGATTGCTACAATTTAGATGTACATATTGATCGCATTTGTCACAGGGAATTTGTACCTGTGCACGATATACCTGGGTACCTCTTTTTTTTGCCATTCCTCTCCTCTCCCTTGAGACCCTGTCCCCTCTTTATTTGCAAAGCTTTGTTTCCATTTCATCCTTCTTAATTAATTCTTCATAGACTTAAGCAATGCTTATTTAAATTTTTGTAACTAAGCCAAATAACTGATGCATGTTCTTTGTAAAAATTGTGAACTATGCAAGCGTACACAAACTACATGCTTTGTGACTTTTCCTGTTGGGCTCCATTCACCAAAACCAGATGCCCAGAGTTCATAGTCAGCATGATTCTCCTGGCGTGTTTCCATGTGCACATATATGCACATGTTTTAATGAAGCTCTGAGAGATGGAATTGGTGCAGTTATCTGACGCTTCATTGCTTGACCTTGGGTTCTTTCCAATTCAATTCACAGAAACTTGCTTCATATTTTAGTCAATACAAAATAATATATATGTTTGGCTATAACCTAATTCATGTAATTACTGATTACTGATACACATTTAAGTTACTTTTGTGGAAACCAAAGAACCACTAGTTTGACTTTTGGTCTCCATATATCCTATTTCATCTACTGAGATTATGCCCCAAGACATTATTCCCTGTAAGCCTAAACTATTGAACTTTTATTGTGATCTGTGCCACTCCAGTGGAAGAAAGACAACTGGCAGTCTTCGTTCGCTCTTAACATTGAGCAGAACTCATTCACAAAGTTGATGATATCAAATGGGTATTGAATTTAATTCATATATGAAAATGAACATGGCCAATATGTGTATACTTTGAAATTTGCTTTTACTGCATGGAATCATAATGAAGCAAATGCATGGTTAGATAGTTGGGGCTGTTTCCTATATTTTCTAGCCCATGCACAGCATCATTTTCTGAGTTTTATGTCTGCACCGATAACCCTACATAGTAGGATCAAGAGCATTTTGGGGTGTATTAGAGCTCTGTTTCCAAAGATAAAAGATAATCCCTTAGGGTGGGCATTTGAGTTCTTTTAACTAATCTTTAGGTTTCCTTTTGTAGTGAATTTCTTATTCTTTCTCAGGTTATCGTAACCCCTATAGAACCCTTCCTGAGCCTGTGTTGTTAAAAATAATTAATAAATCAATTCTGCTCCTCTTTATGCGATTTCACTTTATCTCCTGTCTATGGGGGTTGCTCCAAAACCTGTCTTTTCCTGTGGCCCAGAAAACCTGTACAGTTTCATGCAGATAGGTGCATCTTGCAGCAAAGCGTGTTGCGATCTATTTCAATCACAGGAGCAGTGGCAGCAGCTTCTGCAGGCTCCTTTTTCTGCTTGGTTGGTCAAGCACACACCGCCCCTGCCCCACTTTGGAGCCGGCCCTCTGCAGGTTGCTCCCTGCCCTGGGCCCTAGCCTCCTCCCTCCACAGACTGAACAGAGTGGTGCTGTTGCCAGGTTCCCAGGCTTCACAGCAGTTCTTTGATTATCTGCAGGCTGGAAATGAGTTTTGCAAATTAGGTTAAAAAGTTTCCCAAATATGCAACCCTGATCTTCCCTCTAGCTATTGTCCCAATTTTCTCCTTTCTTTTCACAAACTTAGAGAAACAAATTGGACCATGTCTCCTTTCTCTCACCACCTACTCTCTCCTTGAATACAAAATCTGGTTTCCCTCCCTTATGCTAGAGAAACGGTGCTGAATTCCATCTGTTTCAGATGCTGTCTTCCTGACTTTTAAAAGGGATGTATGTGAGGTGTGTGTTCCAAACCATGGTGGATATTTAAATTAAACATGTTTTATAGTGAAATATGCCATTGCTCAGAATACCTTCCCGCATGTCAAGCAGATCTGGTGGTCCTCTTTTAGCTATTGTTTTGTGGCTGCCTTGGTGTCCTGAACTGATTCAAAATGGTGATGGAAATTTCTGTCCAGTAGAAACAGTACAGTGTGACTTCATCCACCTCATGCACTGAGTCTTGAGTCATGTGATTTCTGGCTCTTCCCCAAAGTCAAAATGACCATGAAAGGTAAATGCTTTGAACTGAATCAGAACAGCAAGACACACACACACAACAGCACAACTAGCCACTCACAGAAGCCTTTAGGAGGCAGCCAGAAAAGGGGCAATCATGTTGAGGTTGAAGGAGAGGACTCGAGGGGGAAATAGTGGCCGTGTGTCTTCTACTGTAACAACACTTACAGAGACATTAGCCTTCACTGTGGTTTTTATTACATCTTATATTCATTGTGAAAAATCTGAAGACGTGGAGTTAAAAAAATGAAATTATATTGTGTTCTCAAAGAAATTGTTCCTATAACTTTGTTTTGTCCTTATCACACTGTCCTCCTAAGGTGGCAAGAATGTTTTCTTCTGTTATTAGAATCTCCTGTATAAAGCTTTTCAAATGCTGCCCTAATTTCATTATTACTGGTTCTTTCTAATTGCTTGTTGTTGTGGAAAATTCTGTCATAAATAGTTTTATACACCTTTCGCCACATCTCTGGTACTTTTAATTACACAGTTCAGCATATAAATTGACAAATTAATGAAGAAGATTGAAATAAGTTAGATTCTAATAGTAGCCTATAAATATTCATCTTATAATTCCTTTTAAAGTATTATCTATGGTTTTAACTTCTACTGATCTAAAAAATTTTATTGTAATTTATGTTGTTTGAATTTTCTAGTGGAATGTTATTAGCTATTATTGATTACCTATTCATTAATTTTGTATTCATAACCACAATATTTTCGATTTGTTGTTGAAACTTAGATTTTATTTATGGGGTTGTAGTAAGTGTCCTGGACTTGACATGTACTTCAAATTTGCCTCTATCTCATCTCTGAATTTTATGGAACAATTGGAGACTTTTTGTCATCATGTTAATGATAGCTATTTGAAAGATAATTTTAATGAAAAAGAGTTTGATATAGTTTAGGCTTTTCTAGGGTGTTTGTTTGTTTGTTTGTTTGTTTGTTTGTTTTGGCAGAACTGGGGATTGAACTCAAGCCCTTGAGCTTACCAGGCAAGCGTTTTCTAGGTTTATAAAAATTTTTTCAAGGTTTTTCCCATTGTTAATATATCTTTTAATTCATTAAATGACCTCTAATTAGATGTTAAAAGTTTTTCTTCTTATTTACTTTTAATTTCATCATAGTATTTTATTTAGAAATTTCACATAAATTATTTTGCTTTGTAGTTTTTATTTTTAGTTATCTTTGCCAGATTTGCTATTTGTGTTCTCCTAATTTCATAAAAAGAAATAAGTAGCTTTACATTTTTAACTTCTGTATACATTTATGTATATAGTATATATCAGGAAATAATTTTATTATAAAAACTAAAAATCACTCCTCCATAATATACTTTTCTGAATACACATGATTCATAACAACATTTAAAATTTCCTCTTTATTTATTGGACAACGAAATACTTTTGTTGCTTGAATTTCTTTTCTTCCTGAAAAATTACTGATTTCAGTAAGATTCTAATATCATAACACGTGTAACAGTGTGCATCTAAATATTAAAATTAATAAACTATAATTATCTTGTCTTTTCATTTTTAATTCTAATGTTTTTGTTTCCTATCAATTTCCTATTTTATCTTTTCTGAAATCATTTTATATGTCAGGGTCACTACTGATTACCCCATAATCCCCCAAAGGAAGCAGTCGTATGCCTGCCCAAGTCTTTCACTTGCTGAATGTCTTCTGAAAAGCACTTCCCTAGTTTTGGCCATCTTTCATGCCACCCCTTCCTCTTCAGTTTCCCATCCCTTCCACGAAATGGGAGCCTTTTCCAGAAAGAGCCTGTAATCCTTAAGTTTTATTTGGTATGCAAATCTCCTCCAAGGTCACCTAACAAATGTCAGCATACACAGACAGCCAGGCAGATGGACAGAAGGACAGACGGGCAGATTGATCTCAACTTACTTTTTATTTCATTTATTTATTCTTGCAGTACTAGGAAATGAACTTCAGGCCTTCACACTTAACTACATTACCAGTCCATTTTGATGGGTTCTTTTTGGTTATTTTTTTATTTGGAGACAGGGTGCACTACATGGGTGCTGATCTCAAATCCCTGATCTTCCCCTGTTGGCCTCACGTGGAAGCGTTGCCACGCTGCACTGCTAATCATCTGCTGAGTGTGTCCATTAAAACGTTGAGCTCCTGGAGCACAATAGCACAGCCCTTTAGGCTCAGCCAGTGTGACGGAGGATTGCTCAGCAAGTTAGCAGCCTACCCAGACCCTGTCTCAATAAAAGTGAAAAAGATTTAGGGATATAGCTCAGTGAAAAGGCCCTGGGCTTAGTCCCAAGCACCACAAAAATGCATGCATACTTATGTATGTGCATGCTTGCACACATACGTGAATACATGTATCGGCACATTCAAACATACATATGTGCACACATAATATACGTACAACTCAAACTGAATTCATAAACATATTGAAAGTAATTCCTTCCTGTTCCTGTTTACCATAGTGTATCATTCCCACCAGTCTAAGTCCTTTTATCTGTCTTATCCTTTTATCCAACCCACGTCCACTTGTGGAACTACACAAATACCTTCCCTCTGACCTCTGCGCTCCCCAGGCTTTCCTCTCAGCATCGGCCCTCCACTGTTCCTGGCAAGCAATCCTGGTGCTTACATGAACTTCTGATCAGGACAGGTTTCCATAGAAGCCATTTTCCAGGCCCCTCCTTCAGTCATTTGCATGAACATGTGCCCCTTGTGATGTCCATGGTAGATGTGGACCTTATTAACCTAAAGACACTAGAGAGTTTGCCTCAGTAAATTTTTAAATTCCTGAAATTTGCACTATTAGGTGATCTCTAGTATAAGTTTTCAGCAAAACCTTCCACATCTTGTTATATATGCCTTTCCTCAATGAAGAAAGTTCAAATAATTGAGTGCATTATCAACTCATTCATATTTTCTGTAATGAATGCAATTTACTTTTACATGAGGGAAGACGACCCTCGTGGTGGTTGTTTGTGCCCTTTTTTTTTTCTTAATGTGTTTATGAACTTAGTTTCAATTCAAGGCTTGTTTAACAGTATGAGCTTTGAACATAGGCACTCCTAATTTTGAATCTCAACTCTTATTTGCTGTGAAAATGCATATGTATCATGTTATACTTCAATTCCTTATTTCGTTGAGGGAAAAAGAATTTTTAATTCATGTAAATGCATATGAGATAACAGATTCTGTCCTTCTACCAAAGCATAATGACATGACAAAGAGCTAAAGAAAACCTAGTGTTATCACTTAAAAGCAAGAAGAAAAACAAAAACAAGGAGAAGATTGACGAGTATTTCTATGGGCTTTGAGTTCAATTTTGAATGATTATTTTTTGTTAACTTTGTCCTGTATGTGTTGAAGCACTTTCTGGTCTCAGGGTGTGATGTCCGTGGCTCTGACTACTGCTCTCATGCAATCCGCTACTTGAAGCCTAGAGACAGCAGCTTTTAGTACTCTGTAACATTCCAAGGCTGAGGATTGAGGTCAAGAACGTCAAACCTAGCTTAAGTGCTTAAGTTACTAAATTCACTGAGACCATCTGTGTAGCAGCATTGGATGATGCTCTTGGTTTTTCAAGCAGTGTATGGAAGAAGGAGGTTTAGAAATTGAAAGAAAATGTGTATTTATAAAGAGAAAATCAACTCAGCTCAGCAGTGTTGCAGAAGCCCTATGAAATTTGAAGGAACATTTTCATCTGGACATTTAACTTTACTAATTTCAGTGATATTTGCCCAAAACATAGGGCTAGTAATTACTTCATGTAGCTGGTGATGTCTTTTCATTTGCAGATTTGTTTCTAGGAAAGTTTGAATGTTGGCTTTTTTGGAAATTGGCATTTTTTTTGTCACACAAAGGTCATTCTTAAATGTCAAACATCATGTGGTGGTTGTTTGTGCCCTTTTTTTTTTTTTCCTTAATGTCTGGAAGGATTTCTATTTCACATCTGTTTTTGAGGTCAATCTTATGTTTTGGGGTAATGGGAAATTCTGATTCTGTGAAACCATAGGGTTTGAACAAAACATAGAACACTGTTAACATAGGAAAAATAAGTTCTTGTTTGAGTCAGTTGTGACCTTTTTGAGTGATTACAGACTGGGAAAGAGTTCATTTCTTCTCAGTGATTTGCTAGGAAGAATTGAGTACTGTTGTGGGATTTCTCTTATTCTATTAAAATTGGGGTCAGAAACCTTTTCTGGTGTATAAAGGACACCAAATAGCAATGTCTTCTGGGTCTCAGTAATTTAGGGAATAAATATATAAATTTCCGTAATTTTTTCCTGTGCATCTCACAAAATGAATTGCATGTGTCTCTATATTCACACTTTCAAATGCTTCATTTAAAATGTAAGTAGATCTATTCATGTTCAATAAAGAATATTCTGTTAGAGGAAAATTTAAAAGTCAGATTGTTGCCAAGGGTGAAAACATTACGAAAGGAGCAGTACGGTGCACTACTCACCACTGAGGTATTTCCATTATAGCCAACTTCATGGTAATGACACTATAAAGATGACTTTTTTTAAGACAATTTGATATCAATTCACAACATGACACTCTTAATTTTGCAGATTCTGCTTCCCCTGCAGTGTCAACCAAAACTTACAAAGCATTAGCAAGGGACCCACAGCTGAGATATTAAAAACCTGAAAATACATTTGTCCAATTCTATCTTAATTATGTTTGATTGTATCTACGTGATTAACACTGTGAAAGTATGTATTCTAGTTTAAAGAAGTAAATATGCAAAATGTAGGTACAGAAAATTATCAATATGTGGAAAGTAATCTCAGAGGTCCTAATATATGTATAGTGTGGCTTGCATATCCATTAGGGGGCATTTTTTCTGAGTCCAAAGCCCAACATACATAAGCCATGGCATGATGGGTAAATAATATAACTTCTGAAGCTTTACATTCTCCATATCTAAAGAAGAAATGATAGTAGGACTTAGCTTAGCTACAACACCCACTTTTTACTGGAGAAAATTCCAGCTGCATAGCAGAAGCGGCTGATGTGAATGAACCCGACCTGTTAAAAATTGTTACAAAGGGCCAGCCAGGTAGCTCAGTGGACTAAAGCTCCTGCTTAGGCAGGAACAGGGACCAGGGTTCGATCCCTGGTGTGCTGTGCCAGGCCAGCCCCCAGGGGCATGTTGAGATGGAAATTGAGACAGGGCTTGGTGGCACGTGCATGTAATCCCAGTGCTCGGGAGGCTGAAAACAGGAGGATCACTGTGAGTCTGATCTGTGTAGTGAGACCCTGTAGACCTTGTACCAAATACATTAAAAAAAAAAAATTCTTATGAGTGCTGTATAAATTGTAATGGAAGGAAAGCTGAGCCAAGGTAAGAATAAAGGGAAATTTATAGGTGTCCATAAAACAGAACAACCACAGAAAGCAAAGAGAAAATGATAAATGGGATTGGGGGAGGCACTTTTATCTGTCTTACGCAGTTGTGAGCTCTTGTTGGCTCAGCCTTGAGAACTAAGGGCTGTTCCTCGTGCAGGGCCATGCAGGGGAGAATACTGATGGGTCCATGCCTGAGGCTGCAAAGCTGAACTCTTCTGTCAAAGGAGAGAGGCCTCTCTGAAGTACTAGAAAAGAAGCTGGGTTGGTCTGGGGGGATGGGTAGGAGATAGACAGGCTCGTGTCTGTAATGAAAAAAAGAAAAAGAAAAACAGCGAAAACAAGTGTGGTACTAGTGTATAGTCCAGAACATGGATACAATCGATTGTACTTTTATGAAGAAATACCATAAACCAAGACATGCTTTGCTGTGCAAGATACAGAGGCTTGATACGAGTTTCATAGTGAAAAAAAAATTCTGTACAAAATACACCTTCAAAGAAAGAAAATTAAAACAAAACAGAATTGATGAAACTTGAAGAGAAATTTAAAAAACACACACACAGAACAAGCAGCCCATGTAACACAAGAAATACATTACAAACTAGTAAAAAGGACTGGCGACATAGCTCAGTGGTCTCAGTACTTGCCTGGCAAGCGCAAGGACTGGGATTGGATCCCCAGTACCATATGCTGTGCCGGAGTCCAACCTGCATAATAAGACCCTGTACCAAAAAAAAAAAAAAAAAAAAAAAAAAAAAAAATCCCTGTAAAACCTTCACTTAGCATGATTAAAAGTAGAGGTCAACAATAGCAAAGAATAAAGAAATAATGGAGGAATGTAGAAAAACTATACACACTTAAAACTAAAAACTAATCATATAAATACGGAAATTAATAAATTCAATTGATTCAAGTTGGACACAGCAAAGGAAATGTTTGTGGATCGGAAAATACGCAAAATCACAGTTCAGTGGCTATGATGAAGTGTTACTAAATAATAGCCTACTCTCTTCCTCTCCTTATGCTTCTTCTTTGTCTTTTCCAAAGTATTTTTCTGTGACTCGCAATCACAGGACACAGTGATGGACAGGAACAGTAGCATTTCTCTCCCCTGAAGCACTCAGGTTTGAGGATTGAACTAATCAAAAATAAAACCTGGAAAATAAAGTCACTTAAGAGACAAAAAATTGTAATAATGCTTCCATAAACACATAAAACAAGGAAATAAAGCAAAAACAACCAAATCACAGGTGAAGATTTTTTGCAAAGAATTGTAATTAAACCATAGAGAATGACACCATAGCTGCTTTATGTTTAGTGGTCAGAGAGGGCTGTATGCTGGGTGTGGTGGGACACTCCTCTAATATCAGAACTCCTCTAATATCAGGAGGCTGAGGCAGGACGATTGCTAAGAGCTGGAGGCTAGCTTGGGTTATGTAGTGAAACAAGGCAGGATTTAGACTAAAGTGACAGTGGCAGACGTGATAAGACAGTGATAGCTTTGAAAAATCCTTTAGAAAGGGAAGTGATAAGAGTTTAAAATTGATAGAAAGTTAAAAATAAATAGAAAATATACGGGGCCGGGGTGATGGCTCAGTGGAATAAGCACTTCCCTGGCAAGTGTAAGGGCCTGAGTTCAATCCCCAGTT
>NW_004524577.1:21230719-21245732 GCF_000260255.1 Octodon degus
GGGGGGGGGGGAGGAACTATATATATATATATTTAGGAGAAAGGTAGAAATCAGCCCGTTCCAGCACTCAGAGATAAATACATGCAGGGATTGTCCCTGTGATATTCATTAATCACACAGGCCTTGATTAGACACTTCTGAGGATCAAAGGCTGGGGACTTCCTCTGGGCATGTGTGCCTTTTGTATGCCTCAAATCAGTAGAAGAGCTTTTTACGGATTTGACCCAGTTTTCCCCAAACTTTTGCCTAATAAACAGTACAGGTGATTCATTATTATTCCTTGAGCTTCATGAACCATTCGCAAATATTCAAAGATAATTACTGTCTTTTCTTAGATTCTCTTTTTTTCAAACTAAGCATTCTCTGTTTTTAATTCTAGCAAGCATCTACATGCATGGCAATGGCACCTAGAATACTGAAGTCTGATTATTTGAATCTGCCCTGTATTTCCCAAGCAGTTCTATTCTCTATAAAGTTTCTTATCTATTGGGCAATCTAAATACTATTTCCAAGGTAAAACTGGCAGTGAAGTATAAGTTTGAATCTTTCCTCACTTCTCACCATTTTACTGTTCTGAGTATGCATAAATTTTGGTTTTTCAACTTATCTCTAGAATAAAGACTAGCTAAGTACCAAGTAGTTCAAAAGTTCCAAATTCTGTACATAAGGAAATACAATAAAAGAATGCAATCAGTGTTTAAATTGAGGCTTGGTGCAACTATCTCATGTGGACTTAATATACATTATTTGTCAAACCAAAAACAAAACCAAAAAAATAGCAGCAGTGTAACTCATCGAAGGAAACAAAACAGAAACACAAAGTTAAGCCAAGTAGATTCCAACTAGAAGGACGTGATATAAATTTTCTGGCAAAGAAATAATAATGTACAAAATGTGAGAGAGGAAATCGAAGGAGCATCTTTTGTAAAGGTTGGGATCCATGAGAAAAACATTCTGAATGGAAGCTAGGATTTGGCAGGCAAGAGCAGCCATCCTTAACCCCGTTGCCTGTACGTGGCAACTTAGTCACCAGTCATGTCAAAGACGAGTCCTCTATTTTTGGGTAAATAACCGTGGACTCCTTGCTAGGCTTTCTTAGGGTTCACAAGTGGCTCAGAAAGTACAAGAGTTAGCGAACCATGTATAATGAATATTACCAACTGGAGCCAATAAGCTACTGTGAGAGTGTTAATCTATACCCATGTGGACATCATTGAAGTGTTGCCAGCGTGTTTATTCTAGAGCCAACCTTCACTTTACTATAAATGTTACAGAAGTCCTCGGTTCAGGTAGAAATTAGAGGTAGAAACTTAGTCTCTCCTGCATGACCACTTGTTGCAAGCATTTCTGTTACATTCTTAATCATCTTCTTACACTTTCGTTTCTGGGCTATTCTATATTCGACGTCAGCCTCAACTGGAAACCAGTGCTCCTTTCTTGAATCCACTCCCCTTAAGCAGCTATAGCAGATATTAACCTTTTAATAAAAATTATGTGCAGTAGAATGGAATTCTGTTTCCCCTATCATAACATATACCCTTGTATTTAAATATCATTATTAATACTGCATTTGAAATTCCTTTCTAAAGGACTCTACCATTTTTTCAAGTCTCATCCTCCATTTATTCCCAAATTTTCTTAATCTCCACCTCACCCTTCTCAAGATTCTCAGGGGAGCTTCAGGAAGCTATAAAGTTTTGCTTTGTTGTTATGCAGAATAACGTTTCTATTTTATAGCCTTCAGCTTTTCAGAGCAAGCCCCAGGGCCTATCTGGTCCTTCAAGATGTATGCAGGAGCCTAAGACAATTTGCTGAACTATTTCTACCTAACTTATTTTTACTTTGCTATTATTTATTCACGGAGTTTTTATTTGGGGCACTGTATGTTTGCTAAAAAGAAATTTGAAGCGTTCAGCTAGAAGTGGATGTGCCAAGGGATCTGATTAACTGGCTTCCATAAATACGCAATTTGCCAACGGAGTGTGTAGTTGGCACCTTGTGGGGGTAGCATGGAAGACCTACCCGGGAGGAGGATGGACTGCCAGTTGTTTGCCTCAAAGCCATAACCTTAATCTGGGAATGTGGGCTGACTTTGTAGGGAGAAAATGTTGAGGGAAGGGAAAATGGTAGAAAATGAGGAGTCGACAGGCAAGGAAAGAGGAAGAAGTTTTGGGAGAAAGAAAATTCAACTTCTGTCACCTTGGAAAGCCTCTGTATTGTTAGGACCATGATGACATTGGGCGCTGTGTCTACAGTTGTATGTGGTTCTTTGCTAAGAAATACTGATAACTGTGTCTATGGAAGAGATGTACACTTAAGTTAGCTTTATCTGAAGCAAACTACAGATGAAAGAATAAGTTAGAAATTATTCATGTGACACACCAACTCATATATGCACTTAAACATGCACGTAATGGCTTGTAACTAACATTTCTGAAGGGCTGCCCAGTAATTTAATAACCATGTGTTTCACAAGCTTTAAATATCAGACTAGGGTGTAACTGAAATGTCCTTTCACCAAGAAATGTTGTCTGTTCTGTTCTCTACAATTCCTAGTGCCTAGAATCCCATATTTTATGTTTGTTGAATGATGAAATGTGTTTTTCTCAAGTTTTATTTTTTTGTTATTGTTTTGTTGTTTGTTTAGGGTGTTTTTTTTTTTTTTTTTTTTTGTGGTTCTGGGGATTGAACTCCAGGCTCCATGCATGCTAGGCAAGCACTCTACCACTGAGCTACATCCTCAGCCCTTTCTCAAGTATTTTTGAAAAGCTCCATGTTCCAAAACTTTCCCTTTCCCTTGAAAGCTTGCAGCAATAGAGACGCATAAATAAATATTATGCAAAGTAAACCTTGATTTACATGTTGGGGCAGGTACGAAGATAAATTTTAAAAACTGATCAAAACAGATGTGGAGCAGCCGCATGATACATCAGGTTTCTGTAAGTCTGTGAACAGAGTTGTTTGTTTTTGTTTTTCATCACAAATAGGACTTTATTTATCACTATTAAAAATCTGGACCTTAAACGGACTCTTGGGCTGGTGGTTCTCATCCATCAGCTCGTTCAACTTTAGCTCCAGTCTCATCCCCAGTAGCCTTTCCAGAGCTGCTACCTTCACCATGAATCTCCATGATGTTTCCCAATTCAAACTTGGGCTTCTTCAGCATTTTTACTTCTCTGACGAAGACATCATGAAGAGGGTAGATAGATCGTCAAGCCTTTTCTATGTCTTTCCCAGTGCTGTGTGGAATCAGTTTATTGACCACTTCCTTCAAGTCATTTGTCTGCACCTCCCGGGTCATGATTTCCATCATCTTCTTCCAGATCTAGCAGACCTGTTGGTGCTGGGTGTAAGAGGTCTTCCGTATCTGATTGTTGTGTTTTTTAGTAGAGCCAACACAGAACAGTCAAAGCAAATAACCATCGGTAGTCTTGACATCAACATGAGCTTCGATCATGGTCTGCCATTTTTTGACCATGGAACACATTTTGTCCCGGGTGAGGTCCATGCCATGGAAGTTAGGCAGGCAGTTTTGTCCTGAACATCTTTAGTAATTAGCTTGAATTTTCTAAAGGCAACTGTATCATTCTTCAGATCAGCAAGGCTCACTTCAAACACACGACCTTTGAGCCCATCAGATGCAATTTTGGTTCCTTGGGTTCTGGTCAGGAGTGTTTTTCCAATATTTCTTATGTTGAACATAGCCGGCGCCTTCACATCATACCAGTCTTTTTTAAAAAATGGATCAACCACTTTTTCCTTGGCTCCTTTTTTGCCACCTTTTGTAAGGCGCTTGTTCTTGCCTACTGCCATGGTGCTGCTCAGAGAACCAAAAGGTCAGAGTTGTTAATTAAGCCTGACTGCACCTACTTTGCCTCTTGTTTGGTGAACATGGTCCACATATTCTTGGACCCACTTTGACCTGAGAAATTAGTGTAATTTTATAACTTCAAAAGATCTTAAAGATCAGATTCCTAGCATCATTTGGCAAGAAGGAGCAGGTGCAGGAATTGTAGGGGTTGATGCTTTGAAATGGGAGCTGTGCCTCCGGATTGCCTGTTTATTTTCCACTCCTCCACATGAAGCCTCAGCCCACATGCCCGTTAAAATGATCTCCATGTTTTCAGGAGGTGAAAGGCTTCTCTGAAAAGGCTAGTCATTGTGATCATTCTTTCTAGAATGCCACCTGAATAAATATAATAGGTGCAAATCTGTTAAGCCTATTAATTGATTATTAGGATAATTTATATCTTAGAAACAGAGAAAATGTTATCCACATATCTTAAATTGTCCCTGAAAATAACTTCTAAGATGAAAAAAAAGTTAAGTTGATGTTGAAGTTACTTTAAAAATTATAAATAGTATATGTCTTAGAAATTATAAACAGTATATGTCTTAGAAAAATAATTTCCATTAAGAAGTTTTCGATAATTATCCCAGTAACTATGTATAATTGATACTTATTTAATCTGAAATATTTCATAAAATTACAAAAATGTAGCAGCAGATAAATGATAAAACATGACTACAACTAGGTCAGTATTGATTGTCTGAAAGGGACCTTTTGATAATGGATAAGGCAAAAAGTATGACAGAATGAACTCTTCTCTCTTATTTTAAAGTACCAAAAGTAAACCCGGGGATTTTGAAATCATTTAATATAATTCAGATGGAACAAACAAGGTGCTAGCATTACCAAATAGCAGTTTTTTTTATCAAATAGCATAAAAGAAGCTATTTTTTTGTTTACCTCCAGTTTGTATAACTTGGGGAGGGCACCCAGCTGTTATCTAATCTTTTACTCTTCAATTGGGGTGTAACTTTTATTTTCTACTAGTACTATAAGATAATAATTTCATCATTATTTTTCAGTAAATATAGATATAGTAATATTGCTTGCAGTTCAATTATTTTCTGTTCTGTTGTTACAGTCAGTGATTAAAAGCTTCGGGAAATTTGAGAGAGCCGTAAACAGTGGCCTTAATTGGCCTTATTGGAAAAGCATAGATGAAGCACTGCGTTAAAGATTCTCCAGTATGCATATCATTTTATGTATATGCAAGAACTGTTAAAATATCCAACTAAAGAATGTTACTTTTATAAACATAGATTTCCTTTTTTTTTTTTTTTTTTTTTTTTTTTTTTTTTTTTTTTGGCTAGCTCAGCCCACCCTGAGGGTGGCATATAGTGGCTGGGATCGAACCTCAGTCCCCTGCACCTGCCTAAGCAGGCACGAGCTATCTCACCAGCCCCAGATTTTCTTTTAAAAATACTTTTCCTAAAATCTGTTGGGCACCACACACTGCTTTAGTTGCCAATAATTTTGACTGAGTAGTTGGAAGGCAGACCCAACTTATAGTAAGTTACGGATACTAAATATATTTGTGGTCTCCTCCTTTGTGTGACAGGATGTACCCTGTACCTGCTTCTCCAGACCTATGACCTGCCGGTGAATTGTCCATCACACTAGCTGTCATCCAGTGAGGTATAGATGGGCAACTCTGGAGGCCTCTTAGCAACTTGTGGTACCTCCAGCCTTTTCTCTCCTGTCTACTCCTATCAATTCTCCAGTACTGCTTAGCTTACATCTTACATTCGTGCATCTCTTTACACACTTTGTATTTAAAGGCTCATTTCCAACTTGTGGTTCACCTAGTTCTGAACATTGTGCTGCTTCAAGTCTGTGTGTCCTGTACATGATCTTGCTTTCTCATCATTGAAACCAGTCATTTTCCGTTTCAAAAACTTGGCCTCCCATGACTGAGTTTGCGCATCATCACGCGGGTTTTGTTCTCTTTCGCATGCAGGGCAGCCTAACTGAGAGGCTTCTCTGCTTTCACCCAGAACATGTCATTAGGAGGCCCCTATGAAGATGGCTCTGTACGCAGAATGTCGCCTCATTTTAGGGAGATTGGCAGGAAGGAAACCAGTAGCTGTTCTAGTAGAAAATAGAGTATACAGTAGTAGCTCAGTTCACAAACTCAATTCATTCCAGGATTCTGGAAGGGATAAGCACAGTTGTGTTTGGTGGGGAAGACTATGCTGATCAGGTTCAAGGCTTCATGCAGGGTTCTTGAAAAAAATAAAAATTTTCCAGACACTTCTGTTTGTGAACCAAATTGTTTCCAAACAGAGGTGTTCATGAACTGAGGCATCGCTGTAATTTTATCTAGAAACAGTTCAGTTTATTTTCTTCTACTTCCAAGTGTTTGCAATCTTGTCTGACCACTTTAACAATAATTTACTAAAATCTTAGCATGCACAGGTTGGCGTTTGCTGCAAAATGTACGGGTGTGGACAGGAAAACATCTGGTTATGTTACTGTGTGCCCACCACACAGGGAAGCCAGGAAAAGCTGTCCTGGGATGAGTTGACTGCTGAAGTTGTCTTTCTCGTTTCTGTGCTTCTCCATCTATTTTGCGCCTTCCTAATAAATGCGAATATGTTTCAAGCAACTAATTACTACTAATTTAGAACAATCCAGTAATTCTCTCACAAAAAGTGAAGTAATAAAATATAATCTGAGGAGGTGTAAATAATGTTTAAATATAAGTTGTGCATGATTCTGAACTTTATGATTGCTTCCCTGGAAGAATATGTCCAACGTGGTAACATTTCCCCGAAGGCAAATAGAATAAGTGTGAAAGATGAGGTAATCTTTTATACCTCAAATTTCTTGGAACATTTCATCATGTAATTTTCAAGTATATGTGTTCAAAGAATTCTATAAAAAACTTATGACTACATTAAAAAAATCCATGATTACATCTATTTCGATCTTCCTACTCAAAGATAAATTAAATCCTAGCACCCTTATCTAAAAACATATATACTAAATATATTTGGTAATCCCTTGAAAATATTATGCAAGTTGTATAATTCAGTAACTTCATGGAAACTTCTGATATTTTGAACTTTCCAGTGAACATGCTGGCAGTGCATCCCTTGACTGCTTCATGCTTAATCACTTTTAGAGGCTCTGTAAAATTAATCTTATACTTACCAGTAATAGTGAGCTCACTAATACATTCATTTCTGCGAGACTGTAAAACAAGATGCTTCAGGAAGATATAGCATCCTTTTTTCTCAGATATAGCATTCTGGCACTGGAACCAAGAAGTACTATGTAGAAGTGAATAGTTGTTAATCTGCTAAATTTTAATGGTGAAATTTCAGTCTTAGTATTTCTTAATAGGTATTTACTGATTTTTATTTTCATATTTCTTAAATTTGATAGTGTGAATATTGATGTATAACTTTCTTCACTTTTTGAATATTGACTTTTCTTCTATTTCTTCTTGTTACTTGGAAAAATTAAATTTGCACATTTATCAGCTGTAGTAGAGCTATTCCTTCACATCTTTTTCATTATTTCTTTTCTTTTTTTTTTTTTTTTTTTTTTTAGTGTATTTGGTACAGGGTCTTGCTGTGCAGCGTTGATTGGTTGGGATCCTCTGTCTTAGCCTCCCCAGTGCTGGGATTACACGCGTGCCTAACCACACTCAGTCTTGGAGGCCAGCTCAGCCTGCCAGGGGCGGGGCCAGCATGGCATGTGGTGCCGGGGATCAAACCCCAGTCCCTGCACTTGCCTAAACAGGCACTTAGTCCTCTCAGCTATCTCACCGGCCCCATTTTTCGTAATTTCAACAAATGATGTTTAATTATAAAATTCCAGTTTTGAATGACCCCTGCTAGTGTCTGAAATATCTTTGTGGAGACGCCAATCATTGTGCTCTCATCTCTGACTTTGCAACCAGCATCTGCCTATGTAGACACTCAACAAATGCTTACTAAGAAAATCCAATTGTCACGTCAGTTTACTTTTTAAAAAATATAAAAGATCAGAGTAAATGCTGAAACAAAGTAGCAAAATGCTGATGATCCAGTTTACTATCTGTAATGGTCCAGCTACATTATTCAGAATAAATATTGTATGCACAATCCCTGTGCCAATTCTGTATGTGTAAAAATAAATGAACAAATTCAGTAACTCATCCACTTGCCCAAAGGTGAACCTAGAGGCATTAATTGTCTTATTCTGAAGACAATAGAATTTAGTAGCCTATGCTACTGTAAGCCAGCCAGATGATGGAGTGTTTCTTCTGCCAAAAAGTCACGTATTTTATAGTGTCTCCTGTGAGTTTTCATGCAATGAAATCACATTTCAGTCATGCAGTTGCATGAGTCAAAAGTTGTATTTTTTGAAATATAGCAAGTCATTGTAATTAATATTCTAAAATGTAGTAAATTGATATAAATATCTCACAGGTAGGTTAATATGTTAATAATGACAAATAATTTCAAAAGATTAGGCTACCTTTAGTGAATTTCTTGGAGGTCAAGCTTCAACATACCAGAAACCATTTCTTATTTTCTTTGTAGCTTTAATACCTCACACATGTTAAATAATAGGTCTGTGTAAAAGTTCTGAGTTAAAGTGAGATTTAATTTCTAAATAAGGCAATATCTAATAATTACCTGTGTATGTTTATAGATGATGAAATTTCTGGACAACAGGACTTTTGAACTGTCATAACCACATGTAGCTAATATATATGAGGATTTTAATTTTTGTCTCTAACCTGTTTGCCAAGCAAATTCAGGAAGGGTCTGTAGATGTATAGAAATACAGATTTCGGAAAAACAATTCTTAACATAAAATTTATTTATTTAAGTAAATATTGAATCATGCTTATGCATGAAGCGAGACATGATTTTAAAATTCATAAGCAATGCTTTCTATCTCTTAGAAGTTTATTGTTGAGGAAGAGGAATAAGACAGTTAAGGTGATAGTTAAAATGGAAGTCTGTAATTGATTTATAGCAAAACAGAAGCTTAGCAAGGCAGAAGCCACTCACTCTTGGCTGATGAAAAAGTACTCCCTGATGAAGTGGCAGTCTTTGGAGTCAGAACCAGAGGGGGCTTTATTGCAGGCATGGTTGGAAGAAAGGTCTTTCTAGTGGATAAAAATGCCAGCCAGAGTGCAGCAGTGTGACCATTCTTAGGGTTCCCAGGAGTGCACTTCGGCCACGCTGTATAAACAGGACATAAATCTGAAAACTCTTGAGAAGCAACAATAGCGGAGGTCAGTCTGTTCGGTAGAGATTCAAAGAATGTTGACTGAAGTCACCAGGCTAGTAGGAGGTACATGGTAAGACAGATTGTAGTCATTTGATGGTCTGCTTATCCACATCTTTAAAAATAAACACATGATAAAATAACAAGGACATGTGGGTGTTTTAGCTTCTAGATGAATTCCACCGCACATTATAACACTCAATTTCCTGACAGAACCTTCATAATTGACAATTCATTATTAAGCTTAAAGTCTATGGTTTTCTTAATGATGTTATACTTACATAATCTTAGACGAGGGAAGAGAAGACAGATAACTACATTTTATGCAAAATATTTTCAAAACGCCTCTTTCATGAACTTGGATTTTGTCTAACTTTCAGTAACTACTGCTGTTTAGCAGGAAGCACAGTGAAAGATTATCTGAGAAGTTGTGCCAAAACATGGAAGTCATCATCCGTCTTTTGAATTTTCTACATGAATATTTATTTACTTACCATTTCATTGACACCATCAACATGAAGACAGATACAATAACTTATTTTCACAGGCCATACACCATATGCACATACACAATATTATATGCTCTACCTATTTCATTTGATTCCATAAGTTGCTTTTTATTGCTTTCACCAAAGCAGCTCATCTTTTTATTTGGTTGTGTTATTTTTCTCTTGTAACTAATGTAGTATGTTATCTTTGCCAGTGCAGAATTGTTTGAATACAGTCAAACAGTCATGATGAACTTATAATTATCCAGAAAGCACAGCATGCCTTGGCTCTACCATGAACCACTTGGACCACATAAGAAAATGATAGTTAAAGACAACGTGGGTCTTGTTTCTAAGTTCTTATGATCTATTTGGCCTTTATTTTTCCTAGAAGTGAGGAAGACAGTGTTATCATGAAAGATAACAAATATTTTGAACATAAGCCAGTGTACAATGTGAATAGTACTGTAATGTTAATAACCCTATGACCAAAAAGATAGACTTTATTTTAAGACACTTGAAATATAAATATTAGCAAAAAAACTCACACTTTGCATACTTCAATTACAAATTTGAATATTTTGAGATCTGGAATAGTAGATCTAGAATATTAAAAAAATACCACTATAGTATTGTTTTTCCACCTCAGAAAAATTAATTATTAAATTATCTTATAGGAAACTCAGTTGTGTTATTAATCACCATTTTTAAAACATGATTTTGGAGATAAATTACACTGAGAATGACCAAAAATTTCATGTTAAACTACTGTTTCTTTATGAGCTGTATATTCAAGTCTATAAACTGTTGAAGAATTTCAATACTGTGATCCACTATAAAGTATCAGCACGATGATCGTAGATATTGCTGTTGATAAGTAATGACTTGAGAATATTAAAATTACTTTGTATTATATTTTTGAGATACATAAGTCATATTTTAACTAATAATATGAAAAAATATACTTAAATTCTGTTTGAAAAATTAAATATTTGTCCTACAGTCTTACTTCAAAAATTATTAAAATTTTAATGTATTTCAGTGTGATCACTATGAGTTTGAGGCCAGCCTGGACTACATAGTGAGTTCAAGGTCAGCCTGAACTACATAGAAAGACCCTGTCTCAAAAACCAAACAACCAACAAAAACGTTACCTCAGTAGTGTCCAGTAATAATCCTCAGACCCCTAAATTTCAAGATCAGACTCTGTACAAATGGACCATTTCTCCTTAAGAGAAAGATGCATTTCAGGTATTACCATGAGCTTAAGAATTTCCTTCTACTAGAACAGGTTGCAAAATTACTACATAGTTTAGAAGCTGTAGACCTTGGAGTAGTGTGCAAGCACACTCAACCTTATGAGAGCCCAAGCTGCCTTAGTGTAAGCGTGAGAGCTCCCAACTGGTTCACAGAAACATACACTCCTCACTGGAATGCAGAAAGTGACTCACATACACGGGCTGCACAAATGATCAATTCAATGAGAAAGACAACACAGCATCATGACAATAAAATTATGACTGCACTTTTGCCATTTTATACGCAGAAACATCTCAATTGCATATAATACTTTTAAATTTTAGATAGTGAGAAAGTTTATATACAGTGTTCTAAACAGCCAGGATATGATACATGATTGTATGTTACTTATGAGCCTGATGGAAAATGGTTTAGGCAGCATCTGCTGTGTACATCAATGAATTGGAATGATGTTGGCAGTAATGGAAATAGTGATGCATTTTATAAGATTGGACCAACTGACATTTTATTCAAGTTTCCATTTTCTGCTTTTGATATTATCTGACTTGTCATAAATGAACACATATTTAGATATCTCACATTTATTAAGAGATATACTGTTGCATATGAGAGCTACAAAATGTTTTGGAGAAGTCAATCTGTCAGGTGCTATAATTTATGTAAGAATCTACCAGAGACACAAAAAGCATGCTAGTCTTTTGTTCTTACAAAGATGGGTAGAATTACTGCTTACAAAGCATACTGCAGAGTATGTTGTGATATTTTAGTGTGAGAATATGTTTTTAAAAATTCATGAGAAAAGCTAAACAGTAACCTGGTCAATTTTTTCATTCTCCCATTTTGACAGTATTCGTTCTGGTACTCGATCTGCACTCTCTTAGAAATGCTTTTTGTCTAATTGTCTTTGTGTTAAAGACGCAATCCTAAGAGTACTCTTTCTCGTGATGAAAGAGAAGGCATTCCAGAGCTTCCCTTAGGAGCGCTCTTCCCTACTTGTGCTCCGCTGAGGCAGAACCAAAACTACTACACACATTAGGCTTTGGATTCGTTAGAATTACTTTTTTGAAGCAGTTGAGTGAGGCCAAACACTTGCAGAACTGTGACCATATGAATTTTTAAGCATTTGAATTTTAAAAACTATATTAATTATGTAGAAAGTATTCTGTTCAACTTATTTTTTCTCTCCCTCATTTGCCTCACTTAGGTATGGATTTTTTGCCTCTATTGGGAGCTTTACTTTCAAAAGATTAGACAACAGAAGTTTACACTCATCCTCCTTTTGGAATGGCTCTATAAAAGAGAAAAGATTGTTTTCTATGTGACTAGAAAAAGCATGACAAATTATTTGATCCTAGGAGGGGAGAAAGAGATTTCCCAGGGATACCATCTTCCCTTGAGAACACCAGAGGTAGCCTTGTGTCTGAGGACAAATAATCCATTAAGTGAATGCTTACCTTAGGAAAGTTAGTACAGAATTACTCAATCCTCCAGAAAAGTCCTGAAAACCTGGTGGGGGTGATTACCCTTAGCAAAGAGACAGCTGCTAACCAGGCAGATTTTCTCTGAAAAACAGCAGTTAACACTGTGGTTGTATTTTTTCTGATGCATTGTTGCAGAACATTATCAGAAGAGTGCAGTATTTTTGTATTCAGGTTGACTTAAAAACTGATGTGTCCTTTGACTGTTACTGTTTCTTGAAATCTTGTTCATGTTTATAGGTTTTCTGACTTGACGTTAGAGATAGTCCAGGCAAACCAGCCTAGAACATTTAAAACTGTAAAGTTAATCAGTAACTTCTAGGTACGTATAGGAACATATTGCATGAGACAGTAATGTAATTTTTGAGAAATGTCTACACACAAGCTTTCATATACCTTTATTCTGTCTTTAGAATTTGGAATGATGGGAGATCATACAATTAAAAGTCAGCGACCTCGATCTGTCCATGAGAAAAGGGTCCCTCAGGAACAAGCTGATGCTGCTAAATTTATGGCACAAACTGGTAATACGTTAGTTACATTTTTCTATTTATTGTTGTTAATTTAATGAAACCACTGCATGTTTTCATAATCTTTTGCTGCACATTTGTCAGTTTTTGGAGCTGATATTTTTTTTGACCCATTTTTTTTTTTTTTTTTTGGTCACCAGTTAAAGTCCATAAATAAAGTAGCTGTGAACTGGAAAGTGCACAAAAACTATGTAAGAATTATTTTACTTTTGGTCTGGGACATTTAGGATTTATATGTCA
The DNA here is from genome assembly GCF_000260255.1 of Octodon degus. NCBI lineage: Eukaryota > Metazoa > Chordata > Mammalia > Rodentia > Octodontidae > Octodon > Octodon degus. Next base: position 21,243,795 of record NW_004524577.1, read on the forward strand.
CTATTTTATTACATTAATTAATTACTTAAAATGTATCATTAAATTGTTAAAGAAAAAAGTTATTTCCTCAGAGCTAACTGGTCTGACTCAAGAATTAATATTTTAAATAGGAATTTACATGATGTAATAAAATTTAACAAAGATTAATGTCTGGCTATGTTTTCAATGGTCATGTAATCTATAATCTATAAATGTTAGTTGATTGTTAAAATATATACACACTAGCTAGAACCTATAATTTAATATTTCAGTGGAAAATTATTTTGTTTCATAAGCTAAATAGTAAAATGTTAATAGGCTTTTTTAGTAAACTCTAATGCACGAAGATATTTAAATATCAACAGAAATTACTTGGTGGTTTAAAAAAATTTTTAATTCTAAATTTAGAATTAAAAATTTAAATAATTTTAATTTAAAATAATAATTAGGTTATTTTTAAAACCCTCTAAATAAATATATATAATTGAAACTGTTGAGTAAATTTTATATAATTGTATATATTTTATATTCTGAAAATATAAAATTTATGATCATATATTTACTTATAGAGTTTGTGCAAATGTATGTATTTGTATTTTGGCTCATGATAAGTTGTCTGTAATTCCATGTGAGTACATTGCATGTGGCATTTCTATAGTTGAAAAGTGTTTAAAATTGTCACGAACATTTTCAGCTGTTGCTTTTATTTTGAGAAACTGAACTAAAAGTTTTATGTGTATCTTGATCAAGTTGACCGTGTTCCAACCTTGACCACTGTAACGTTTATAGAAAAGTTACAAGCACTTGACAAGTTCTCTGACATGATATTCAGAATGATTTTGATAGAATTTCCCCAAGGATGGATATTTTCAGTTCATGTGTTTTTAATCTTATGTATTCAGGACCCTAGCTCTGACTCTACAATTAAAAATACAAATACTGAGTTAATCATGCTCTTTGTAATAGGTGAGCTGTCTGTTTAATACATTAGTTGCAAGCAGGATCAAATTCTTAGAAAAAGATGTTTAGAACAAAATCTCTCAGGTCACATTTTTAGGATTTTTAAAATTAAATACACATTTGCTAGCATGTTTCTGGCTTACTTTCTCATTTAAAAAGGGTGATTTATTTTTTATTATATATGTCAATGTGTCCAGAAGGTTCAGGCAGATTTTCACAGTTCTGAATGTATTCTTTTCCACTGCAGGGACCGAAATACTCAAACCCTAAGAAGAGATTAGGGACAGTTTAGCTCTAAATCACTGAGCAAGGTATTCAGCCTCCTGGGGGTCACCCTCTGGGTGACTTTGCAGGGCTGGGAAAGATGCCCCTCTTTCTGCAAAGTGCTGGCAAGGAAATCAGTCAACTGCAGTTTTCCAAAATTGGAGTTGGCGACAGTGTGGAATGGTGAACAGTTATTTTACATTTCCAGTAGTATAGTAAAATCAATTTATGGCTCAGGGATTATGGAATTTAGCACTTATTGTTCAGATTTATGTTTTGATCTATCTGTGTTGTATACAAAGAAAGTTCAGAATTTTTAACTATAATTCTTTTGACAAATTCAAATCTCAAGGAACATTATGTTTTTTCAGTCTCTGTTCTTTATTCCAAGAACAAATCAAATGCATACTATGTCTTTTTTATTTTATTTTAAAGAGTAAAAACAAAAACAGTAAATAACAAAACAAAGAAACAAAGCAACAGAACAATACAAATGGTACAGAATTTCAAAACAAGAATAGAAAATTATCAATGGTTTCGTTAAGGAAGAATGAACTAATTGCAGTTTTTTTAGTTTATGTATTCTCTTCCAGTCATTATTTTCTATCTAATATCATACTTAGAAATAGATGAAAATGGGACCGGGCAGATGGCTCAGTAGAATAAGTGCTTCCCTGGTAAGTGCAAGGATCTTGAGTTCAATCCCTGGTTCTGCAAAAAAGAAAAAAAAAAAAA
>NW_004524577.1:21245849-21273956 GCF_000260255.1 Octodon degus
AGTACATTTCAAAATTAAAATTTTCAAAGCATTTCTTGGTTGCCTGGACTCAGGAATAATATTTATCATTTCATTTTAAACCCAAGATAGTATAGGCATATATAAAAACACATGAATATTTATTTTAAAATTAAACTACTGGGGCCGGAGAGCTAGTTCAGTAGAATAAGTGCTTGTCTCGCAAACACAGTGTCCTGAGTTCAATCCCTGGTACTGCAAAAATAAATAAATTAATTAAATTAAATTAAACTACTATAATACTGAGCTAAAAGCAGAAAAATGTAATAGTCTATGCTACATTACATTGAACTACTTATAGTCTCAGTATAAAGCTAAAAAGGATTTTTCTGCTTAAATATTTTCTGTAGATGTTAAAGTAATATAAATATATGGGACACAATGCAGTTTTATAGTACAAATGAAGTTTTATTCATCTGTTTCTCTATTTTTCTTTCAAACCAATATGTTGGCACTGTATATAAACATTTATAAAATTTGTTGACAGTAAATTGAGAACAATGAATAATAGTGATAAAATTTTAGAAATAATAGAAAATAACATACTTTATGCTAATAATGGGAAAATCAAAAACTATCACATTTATAGTTTAAGAAGCATCTCACAAGCCATGGAGGTAGATTAGCAGCACAGGCACCTGCCTGGCTAACTCAGGGTACTGAGTTCAATCCCTGGTACCAAAAAGGAAAAGAATTATATCTCAAATGGTTTCTTCAATCAATGTGACCAGTAAACTTGGTAAATGGAATAGAAAAGACTTTTTATAGCATGATAAAAGGAACAGATTTTGTTTTAAAGTACCACTTTCAAGAAGTAGCATTACCATATTAAAATTACTTGATTCTTTTTGTTAATCCCAGTAATTGAACTAAGCTAGTTGAAATATAAGTTGTGATACTCTAATAGGCTAAATTACAATCTGTATTTATGGTTAAGTGAAATGAAATCATAACATGTGTACATAGATATTTAACAGACATTTAAATTAAATAGCATTAGGATGGTCCAAGCCATCTTAATTACATTCACTGATACTTTTTAATGTCAGTCATTAAGTGAATTTTTAAAATATGTTTAGAAAAATAATCTTTTATTTTACTTATTTATATTATATAAAATAGCTTTTCCTTATATTTATTATACTGTATATTAACTTTATCACATTGCCTGAAATAGAAAGATAAAATTAAAAATATGTTTCTAATTTCATGATTTTAAGATACTACCAAAATTTAATATTGATATGTTTTTCATAGTTTAAAATGTACTCATACATTATCTTAATCCTCACAAGCAGATTTTGAGTTAGATACATTATTCATTTTAGTTGAAGATGTTCAAAGAAATAAATGACTTATTAAAGACCACAAAGCTAATATTCTATAGCTTTCCATCAAGTACAAATATGAAGGTTTTTTTTTTTTTTTGTATTTTAGGGAAGGCTCTACAGGGTATTCAGGTTCTCCCTACTAGATCAGACTCGTAGTGATCCACTTGTTTACAGGCTCCCAAGAGCTGGGATTACAGCTGTGCACCACCACGCCCAGTCTCAATTGCCATCTCAGCGTACCCCAGGGACAGGGCCAGCACAGCAGGCCTGGGGATTACGTCCCCAGCCCCTGAGCCTGCCTGCAGGTACTTTAATCCACTGAGCTATTTGGCTGGCCCTACAAATATGAAGTATTTGTAAGCGTTCCATTTCTTTTATATGTTTTAGTCCAAGCTGAAGATCCTTAACAATTAATGACATACTGAAGCTTTCTACCGATCTTTAATCTACCTCCCTAGCTAAAAGCTCAGAAAACAGATTGCTTTGTGTTTTCTGCAAAGATATATCCATTTTGATCCATTTTGATTCCTTTTTTTTTTTTTTTTTTTTTTGGTGGTACCAGGGATCGAACTCAGGACCTTGCACTTGCCAGGCAAGCACTTATTCCACTGAGCTATCTCCCCACCCTGTTATACATACATGTTGAAAGTAGTGTACATTGTCTTTTATTTTATCATGTTAATCCCACTGCATACTTTAAAAAAATTACTGATAAGTAATTAACTGTTTCTGTCTATGACCCCATGTGGTCAATGAGTCAAGCCTTCACCCACTTAAGAATAAGGAAGTTACATTATAGAAGTAAGAAGTATATAATGAAAACATTGCTAGAAAGATAATGTATGAGGGATAACATGACCATTTTGCTAAGTAGGCCACTGTTTACTAAATTGTCTTTGATTCATGATTTAACAGTCAATATATGATTGACTGATTAATGGGATTTTTTTATCTGTTACGTAAACCATGATTTGAGAGATGACAAAACTTGGCAGTCTCGATCCCCCATGATCCAGGCCCGATGCTCCCCCATTCGGCTTCACTACAGTATCACACAGTGAACAGCACCCTAAATTTTTCAGTATTTTGGCAAAAGTACATTTAAAATTAAGCCTTGGTCCTAATTCATTGGTAGCTTAATTAAATTATGTTTCTTTGTCATTATAGAAAGGCAAGACAAGATCAAAAGACTGCTTTGGTGGCAAAGTAGAACTAATTTTATTCATTTTTTTGTCATTTCATTTATAGAACTCACGTTATTCATTATTTTTGACTTTTAATTAATAACATATGACCATGATATTTATCCATCACTTAATCTCAATATAAACTAGTTAGAATATCATTTACAAATACATTGTATTTTCTCTAACTTTAAACTTAAATTTGCATTACTAAATACATGTATGCACATCTGGATTTTTTAACTGTTGTTACATAACAGGGCTTATAAGTGATGATTTTCAGTTTTGCTTGAATATTACTTACTGTAAAAGAATTGGAAAGGATGAAATTTTAATGATTCAGATAGTCATCCAAGAATATTTTAATGAAATTGATAATATAAATTTGGGAAGATAAAAAATACTAAAACAATCACGAGTAATCTATACAATATTTCCAAAATAAAAATTGACCACAATATTGAAAAGGAGTGCTAGTTAACGTAATATATCATCCCACTTATCGCTGCTTGTGGCCTCACATCAGCTCACAACTTCCCATGCAGACCTGCAGGGGAGCAAGTGCTTCCTAATCCTGCTACCGGAAATGTAGCACATGGACCCATGCCAAGCTGCAGACTGCTTGTTTTGAGCCCTCAAGGACCGACGCAGTCCACACCTTCAGAATGCAAGATCAGCTACCTCAGACACAAATTTTGATTGTTTTTTTTTTTTTCTTGGATGTATTTCTTTCTGAAGAAATCACTATGTTGAGTTATATTCTGATCTGGTCTTCTCCCGCCCTTGAGCGCTGGATTGTGGACTGTCTGCCCTGAGTCATTTTAAAAATGATTTCTAAGTCACTCACTAACTCCTCCACAACAACAAATGCAAACACAACAACAAAGGTAGACAAACAGATTATCATTTCCATTCTCTCATTCCATCCCAATGACAAGTGCTGGACAGACTATAATACAGTTAAATTGCTCCTTGATTATACAATGAGGAATGTTCACCTGTAAAATTTTCAATAACTAAATCAATGGTTAATTGAAATAGTTACGATCAGAAGCACGTGATTCAATTAGAAATTAGAGAAAACCAATGGCAAGTGTTCAAAGCAGTTTCAGGGGGCTGGGGAGACGGTTCAGTAGAATAAGTGCTTGCCTGTATAGCTCAAGGGCCTCAGTTCAATCCCTGGTTCCGCAAAAAAAAAATCAGTTTCAAAAATTTTTGCTGGACATAATGCCAGAACAAAATTAGACGCCTACGTCATTTGTCTCAAACTCCTATCTTTACATTTCCTTGAACATGAAATTAGATAGCATAAGGACGTGAACACAGTTTCAGTCTGATGCCAAATCCATGAAAATTAATGGAGGCCCACATTAACTGGCTTTTTAGGGTCTTGCTTTAATTTAACTCTTAGGCCTGTGTCAGGGTAGTAGAAATCACAAAAGAATTTTTCTTTGTTCTGTGAAAATCACTTCTCTAGGTCATGGCTGAAATAAGAAACAGAAGCACTTTAATAAACTGCCACAAAATAAGTAGCTATCATAAGGTGAAAAAGAAGCCATTTCAATTAAAATATACTATAAATAAGTGTCACTGTTGTGCACACTAAGAATTAGACACATTTAAAGTCCTAGGGCTTTACCTCCTCTGGCTTTGGAAGAGTGCCTTGCAGTAGTAGACATGCATTCCTGCTCACGAAAGCCCTAGACCAAGCTTAGAAATAAGTTCTGCTTCCCTTCCCCTCAAAGTAAAGAGACTTGGACTGGCTTGAAAGAAAGGCTTCAACAGTTCCTCTTCCTGAAAACCGCTGGCTTCATAGAGTTCACACATAGCACAGTGGGATTCATGAAATGACTTCGTCCATGCTAACAAGCTTGTGACAGGCTTGATCTTTGTATCAGCATTCTGTGCGCCCCTCTTTGAATTTATTTTTCTGTGAAATGTTTTCCTTTAATGTACTGTCCTTTTTACATTGAAGTGATTCATGCATGTCGTGACATCAGTTTGATACGATGCTGACCTGAAAAGTATTCAAGACAGTATTTCACGTTTGTTTGTTGTCTTGCATGCAGGTGAATCTGGTGTGGAAGAGTGGTCCCAGTGGAGCTCCTGCTCAGTTACTTGTGGTCAAGGGTCGCAGGTGCGAACCAGAACTTGTGTATCACCTTACGGGACACACTGCAGCGGCCCATTAAGAGAATCAAGGGTTTGCAATAACACTGCCCTCTGTCCAGGTAGTGTTAGCAGTAACTACAACTGTGGATGTTATTGAATTGTGTCATGCTACGCATTTGGGACGATTTGTTATTTTCATGCAAATGGGGTAGAACCATTTTAATTAAGGCGGATAAGTGTAATTCTTATTCCACTGTGGTATTTTATTATGTCTATAATTATTTCTGATTCCAAGCAGTCAAGATGTCAAATGAGTAACTGCCTTCCACTGCAAATACCAGGTTCAAGTTTCTGTATATGCTGCTAATAGCAGAAGAGGATATGATTTCTATATTTTTGATGGTGAAGATATCCAATTCATTGTTTGAGGAAAAATTTGATTTCTAAGTATAGCAGAAATGTACAGAGCCATTGCTTAAGCCAGTGATTCATGATCTTTGAAGCAGTCAGCAATTTCCATATCACTCATGTGACCCTCTCAGGCAACACAGTGTCTCGGGCCAAAGAGCTTTTGTTGATGTGATGAACTGCCCTGAAGTTGCTGTTCTCATCAGAGTCATCTACTAACATCATTATGAAGAGAGAGAAAGAGAGAGAGGGAGACAGAGACAGAGACAGAGAACCTTACTTTCTTAATACTCATTAGAGCTCAATAGCTTGCCCAGTTAGGATCAGGTTTTCAATGTTGCATCAAAACCCGATCCTTCAGCTGGTGCACATATGTGTACGGTAGTTGTGTCTCCCTTCCACACTACTGACTTTAATGTAAAAATAAATACTATTCGAAATCGAACCTTGAAGAAATCTGCTGCACAAGAAGTTATGCATCCACGGAACTATATCTTTAGTCACTCATTTCGTGGATGGGAGACTTCACAACAAACTTACGGACTGCTACAGTTGACCCTGAATTTTATATATAATCTTTCCAGTGGCCTCCAAGAAGGGAGTGGCTGTGAAGAACGCGACTTGCACTGTAGGCAGTGTCACATCCACTAAACGATTCCTCCAAGTTTTCTAGTGAGCTCCACTTGCGGAGAAGACTGATTCTGCATTTGCTAAAAACAAGAGTACAGCTGGAGAATAGGCACTGTCCTCCTCTAGGAGACAGTCTTTTCAGTTTATTTATTTTTTTTAAAAGGATACAGAATTTCTGACTTATGAGGAGACAATGTCCTGAGGATGTGTTCCACAGCCACGTGAATCTACTCAGCACTGTTGAGTTGTACACTGAAGAAGGCTTCAGTGGTCAGCTTGCTGTTGTGCGGCTCTTTTCACAATAATAAAAAGCATAAAAGAATAAGAAGGTGGAGTTAATGATGGGGAGAAGTATGGAAGGGAAGCTACAGTGAAGTGGGAGACCACGTTAGCATGGAATGGAGAGGGAACTAAGCGGGACAGGAGGAAGAAGTGCAGCAGGGCAGAAAGTTGAAAGTTCTGAGGAAAGAATCAGCAAGAAGAAAATCAATAATGGCTTTAGAAAACAAGAACAATTAACGAGGGTCAGTGGGAATTGGACTAGATGCAAGAGAGCAGAAGAGAAAAAGACAGGAAATACGGGAGTCGTGGAAAGGAAAGGACATTGAAAAAAACAGGTGATCGAAAAGAAGGGTCCTGGGACAAACACATTCTGGGCACAGAAGGCAAAGGAAGGCAAGCAAGAAGGAACGAAGGATTTCTTTTTAATTTTTAAAAATCTTTTATTTATTTATATATTTGGTATAGGGTCTCACTACACAACTGGCACTCGTAGTGATCCTCCTGTTTTAGCCTCACTAGCGCTGGGACACCACGCCTGGTTTTGTTGGCCTGCTTCCCTGGAGGGCATGCGGTGCAGGGGATTGAACCCAGGTCCTTGTGTTTGTCAGGCAGGCGCTTAGGCCCTGGAGCTATCTGCCAGCCCCTGAAGCGGAGGATTTAGAAGTGAAGTCTTGAGGTCACAGGGACAGTGCTGTGTGTCCTCCTCTGAGTAAGAGCAGAGCAGGTTCTCTAGAAAAATCCCCAAAATGGCACCCACTCGAGTACTTAGGTGACGTCCCAGGATCAAGTTCCCTGTGCTTGAAGTAAGCAATAGTGACATAAGTAGGTGCCCTTGACATGTACTCTTATCCTACCAGTGTCCGTATGGTGGTCAAGAGGCCTTCAACACGAAAGGGCACCATCTCCTGGCAAACATCTCCCGTGGAGTCTGAAGAGTAATTTAGCAAATCTATTATTTAAATTTAAAAAGTTCGTTTTTTTTGTTTGTTTGTTTGTTTGTTTTTTTACAAAAAATTATGTGCAGCACAACAACTACCAAATGCCTCCAGCTGCTCCGCGCAGCTTTGCGTTCCGAGCCCGAGGGCCAGCCCCTGGCTGCGCATGCGCCCAGGCTGACCAGCCTGGTCTCGCCCTTCTGCCGCAGGCCTCTGTCCACGCCCACCTGACCACCAAGGGCACCTTGGCAGCACGAGCGCGCTTCGCCCTGCACAGGTGCCAAGCCCTGTCTTGCCCCTTGTGTTTGATGTGCAGAAAACTAACATCCTGTGACTTACAGTTTTCTTTGATTTCTAAACCTTTTTTACTTTTCACCTACAGAAGTACTGCCAATTACGAAGCAACCTCAATTTCCTTTTCACTTTCATATGCATGAAGTATTTGTCTTTTCAAGATTAATACTGATAAGAAAAGCCTATCTTTTAATTGTTGTTATACTTGTTTATTGAATTAAAGAAACAAGTTTTGTTGATTTAATTTTCCAAATATGAAGAATAATTTAGCAATTGCATCATTTAGAAAATGTTTGATAGGTATCTTGATATAAGAAGTTGGGATTTCTTTTATGTGGTTATTGTTTGTTATGAAATACTTTGTGTTCAGTATTTCCCTTATTTGACAAAGATAAATATGTATTTTCTTTTCAGTCTTTTATATTCTGAAAATAATAGGGGGTAAGGGAATTTTAAAACAATTTAAATTTTAAATAGTATTTTTAACAATGTAAATGTATTACTGATGTAATGAATTCCAACGAAAATTAGTTCAGGCATCAATAACTGACTTGCTAAACTGTGACATCTAGCTTTATTTGACATCTAATGAATAAAATTGGCACAAGAGAAGAATAAATTGAAAATAAAATTCACTGTCCACAAAATAAGTGGATTGATACACTGAGAGCTTATATTTATCGGTACTATAGACACTAACCAATAATGTTATAAATTTGTTCACTTTTGTTCATCATATTCAAATTTCAAAAGAAGGGCTTTGAAAAATTAATTTGTGTAATACAGTGTTACTTCTATCAAGGACCCTAAGATAGCCAGTCTTTTGAATAGTGTTTGCATTGACATTATTCACTTTCAACAGCTCTTACTATTTCAAATAGAAAAGAATGTGATAAACAGAAATCATAGAGATGCGTGGAACACGACACTCCACTCTATGTGCCATCCTGGTTGAGTCGTGTGCCTGCTCCGAGGTTTTCACACTCTGAAATCCACTGCTGCTGTTTTGACCTTGATAGGTCTTTGCTGCAAGGATCTGTCCTGTGCATTCTGAATTTTTAGCACCAAGCGTGCCCTCTGCCCATGGCATGAAATTGCATCCCATCTTCCTCCAAGTTGTAATGACCAGCAATTACCTAATGCATATAATCTGGGCCTCGTTTTCATAGGCTAAAGTAGAATGGTTATGGAAATTTTTTGAGTAAATATTAAAGTTATTATATCCATTTTTTTCTTAAGAAAAAAACCCTTTATTTAGAAAGGACTGTTTAGCTGAGCATGGTGGTGCAGGCCTGTAATCCCAGCACTTGGGAGGCTGGAACATGAGGATTACCATGAATTCAAGGCCAGAGAGAGTTACATAGTAAATTCAAGGCCAACCCGAACTACATGGTGTGACCCTGGGTCCAAAAAAAAAAGTTGGTTTTTTTTTTTTTTTTTTACAAAAATTTATGTGCAGCACAATCTAAGTTACAAGATCATTTGTATGTATATTTTAAAATCTGATAATGTATTTTTAAAATTATTTTCCATTTTCTATTTTGTCAGCATAAATTATTTATGATACCAGAAATAAAGGAAACCATAAAAGTGGATAAATTTGATTTAAATGCAATAGTTTTATTAGAAAAGTTTTTGGTAAGATCATTTTTCACATTAACTGATTTATATATTTTTCCTGAAAAGTAAAAATTTATTTAACAATTTTCTGTCAAACTGCAAACATCTTATTTTTATCATCAATCTTTTGAGTAACATTTATAGATGTTAAGGTTTGTTTTACATTTCTTACCTGCAATTGCTAAATGTTAATACCTAATATCTTTGGCAAATAAAAAAAGAAAAATTTTTAAAGGATCTCAATGTGTCAAGAAGCTTCACCATACAGCAGCAAGGACTACTACAGACTACTGTTACTCATTTTTTGAGGATTCTAATTCCATGATTTAATAAGCCATCACAATTAATTAGCATGTTTTGATACTGATGAAGAATTGTCAGATTTCTAGCTTTTTCTCTCAGGTTTTACAGTGTGTATAGTGCAATATGATCTGATAGATGAAAAATGAACAGAATTAGTAACATAAATGTCATATAATACTAACATTTTGGGGCTGGTGAGATGGCTCAGTGGTCTAAAGCACCTACTTAGAACAAGAGTAGCAAAGCACAGGAACCACGGTTCAGTCCCCCAGCACCACATGCCAGCCAGCCCCGCCCCCTGGTGGGCTGAGCTGGCCACACACACACACACACACACACACATAAATAAATAAAATTAAAAAAAAAATACTAACACTTGACATAGAACATAAAGGTTTTTTTTTTTTAATGGAAAACCTTGGTAATTTGAAAGAAATACAAAAATTGATAAAAATGTAAATCTTATAAGACAAAACGTATTAATGTAAGTTTAAAATATTATTTCATAATCATACATGCATAAATATACATATTTACTCATAAATGTATGTATTTACATGTAAATATACATATTCCCATATATATTATATATAAAGACTTGTAACTTATTCTAATTTCATTGACTTGCTAATCAACTTTGATTTCACCAAAGCTTTGTGGGAAAAACTTTACAAAATCAGTTTCTTTCAATCTCTTAGTCTTTACCTATATATCATTTTATAAATATTTTCCATCAAGTTGCACAAAAGGTTTGAGTTTTTCATTGATTAATTAAAATGGTGCATTTCTGAATATTTGAATGTATTTTCACAACCAACTGAGGTAACTCTGTGGATGGGGTACCTCACTACTAAGGTGTGAGATATTTGAGCTTCTTTCCAAATTTATTTATTTATGGTTGAAATTGACATGTGCAACTCTACATTTATGACATGCTGAATTAGTTTGAGAATATGTGCATGTCAGACAGCTAAGCACAACTGTTGTTAAGGACAGTGTATTGTATTTGTGAAAAATGCTAGAAAAGTGGGTTCTAATAATCTCACCCACAAAATGCTAGGCATGTGTGGCCATGCATTTGCTAATGGTTAGATTTAAACATATGTGTGCTTTAAAATAACAAATTGATCAGAATACACATGAAGAAAATTCTGGATATATTGGTTTTCATTTGCACAAGTGCTGTCCCTCATTTCTGTGGACTAGTGCTCTTTCCTATCAGTGTTAAGAGCTTAAATATCTTTTTTTGGATTCACTCAAAATGTATGCCCCTTTCTTCTTCTCAGTAAGCTTTATATCAAATATGTGTACTCTTTGAGCTTCTCAGAGTATACTAGGGCTAGAAGTTCAACTCCAAAATAAAACCTTGACCCCTATGGAACTTTTTTTTTTCTTTTTCTGTTCTTGTCCACTATTACTTAGTAGGCCAAATGTTAAGAATTAGAGTCAGAGACTGGGTGTAGTGGTGTGTACCTATAGTCCCAGTGCTTGAGAAGCTGAAAACAGGAGGATCACTGTGAGTCTGATCTGTGTAGTGAGACCTTGTAGACCCTGTACTAAATGTGAAGAAAACAACAACAACAAGAATTCGAATCAGAGCAGTGATTTGAAAATTCATGGAAGAAATCTAATTATTTTTTAATACTAGGAATTGAACTTGGGACCTTATACTTTCCAGGCAGGCACTATGCCACTCATCCCTGTCCCAAGAATCTTAATTTTCACTTATCAACTTATACGCACAGTGGCTCTTATGAAAGAACACACTTCATTACTGTTTTTGACGAAGCTTGAATTCATTGTGGTAGGACATGCAAAATATGGGTACATTCATAATAATGTTACATAGTTATAAATTTGTGGAGAATTTTCTTTTAAAAATTTCTATTAATTAGGAGGGCCTCCACTTCCACGAAGTCCAGGAATAGTGTCTTCCGGTTCCATGACCATTGGAAGGAGGTCTTCATTTGATCACTCATTTTGAAATAGGGAAAGGGAGCTATTTCATGCAAATAGGCGCAGTGTTTCCACTGTCCCCCTTATTTAAAAGATGATGAACTTAAAGCCCCAAATTTTAAATAACAGAAATAATTTATTTCCTAAAATGAAAGGTTAACAACTATTTGAAATGCATACCGTCAGTAGATTTTTCTAACATAGTAAAAGTCTTTAATACTAAAATTTTACAAAGGTTGGCCTCTAAATATTTAAAAACAAATTTAACTCCTAAAGTTAAATTATTTATTTTTTAAATATTACATCAAAAGTTACTTTTTATATTCCACCTTAGTTGATCTTATTTTGACTTAAAAATAATTATCATTGTTTTACCAACCAGAAAAGAGGGGCATTTCCACTTAAAAAAATAGGAAAAGTTTAGAATTTATAATATGTGTAGCAAATGCAGCAAATAGATACCTAATGTTTTCTGTATTATTTTGATGAATGTTTAAATTTAGTTTTTAATTTCATGAAAGTGTTATTACAACTATTTAAAAATATACTTGTACTTTGAAGAATGTTTCTTAATTTTACATAGAGAAATCGTCACTTTCCCTCTTTGCTTGTGTTGTTGAAGCTTGTTTGCTTTGTTGCAGTCCATGGAGTTTGGGAGGAATGGTCCCCGTGGAGCTTGTGTTCATTTACGTGTGGTCGAGGCCAGAGAACGAGAACACGATCGTGCACCCCTCCTCAGTACGGAGGGCGGCCCTGTGAGGGGCCCGAGACACATCATAAGCCCTGTAACATTGCTCTCTGTCCAGGTGAGCATATCCTGCGTTTGTTGCACTTTGCATTATGTACTGCATTTGTGGTTTGTAATGGGCATGGGCTGGATCAACAGTACAACTTGCATCTCATCATGCTGGAAAACATCCTCCACTAGCGCTGGCTCCTGGCTCTGACGTCATCAGGTGCACGGATGTATTGTATTTCCTGGAGTGAGTACACTGAGCCTTCATCTTTCTTGGGTTTCTAGAAAGGTATATAGTAATGCTTTCCAATAAATGTGTCTCAACATTTAGTTTTCATTTCTGGGAAAATTCCAACAATTTCAAATACTTGGTAGTGATTCCCTCTATCCAGTACTAGAAAAGTCTCTCCAATGTCATTCCCTCTTGTTCCATCCATGGAGGAAAGAAAATGCGCCATGACAGTGGGTGAAAGTAACTGATACTGGGAACGGGCTTTCCTGATCTGTTACCAGCTGTGGAAGTCAATGAGGCTGTATGCGATATTTATGGGATTAGAAGATGGTCATCTATTCTTGAGGGTTTTTTTTCATCTTAACTTTCTATTTATGCTGTTAATTTTATCTATCTTATGAGAGAGAGAGAGAGAGAGAGAGAGAGAGAGAGAGAGAGAGAGAGAGAGAGATCTTCGTAATGCTGTTACTTAGATTACTCCAACATGAAAACAGTATCCCCAGTGGGTAAGGTTGAGCTTCGGCCTCAAAAGGCTCTCCATCTGCAGGGAAGCCGCTCGCCTATAAATGACAGGCCCTCTAGTACAGACAAGAGTGGTGAATGAGGGGCCTGGGAGATGGCTCAGTGGAATAAGCGCTTCCCTGGAAAGTGCAAGGGTCTGAGTTCAATCCCCAGTTCCGCCAAAAAAAAAAAAAATGTGGTGAATGACAGTCGCACCGAGATCAGCCTCATAACATGTGAAAATGCACTCAGACACCTTGAGAGATTTCGCCGCCTTTTCTTTTCACATTTGCTGCGTGCAGTCAGCATCCTGGAATAGATCCAGTCCCGTTTGCACCATAGACTCCCCGAATTAATATGTTATGAGCCAGTGTTTCAAGTTCTGGAAATGTTCGTATCTAAAACATCTGAGGAATGCGGAAAACTATGGGACATATAGACAGAGTGGCACTAACTGGCTAATTATTCCCTTTCCGTCAGCAAAGACTTCTAGGTATTCAGTGGCACACACTTAAAGTTCAAAGAGTCTTACTAAGAAAGCCTTATGAATTCTATGAAGTACAAGTGTAATTCATAGAAATCAGTAGTCACGTAATTATGAAACTAGGGATTGAATTATGATTGCTTATTTGTAAATAATTCCCAGAAAACCTGTTCGTAAGATTGGGTGTGTTCTGTTTGTTCTTTCTTGCTCTTAGCCAAGTGTGTGCGTGTTCACACACACGCTTTCCACCTTACGTTTTATCCATGGACTTTGGAAAAATCCCATTTGTAATTTTAATTTTTTAGTTCCGATGTGTGTCCTTTATGGATAATCAAATGTAGCTCATTCTTACACATTTATAGGGTGTGCAAATAGATAGTGGGGTAAATAAAGCAATATTTACATATAGAATCTGTTAGCACTTTAATAGATATAATCCCTTACCTCAGTTGTCACTGGTAAGTACTAAGATACATGGTGCTGAGCAGCTGAAGTGTTATGAATAGTGTTTCTTAAAGTCTACTTCCCATGGACTTTTTGAGAGATAAAATACTTAGACATCAGGAAATCTGGGGCTTTTTTATCATTCAGCTATGAATATTCATTCTTTATTTTTAATTCATTTTATTGGCATATATTATATGTGCATAAAGGTAACATTTATCACGGGGAATGTACCTGTACAGGATCTGTCTTGTCTCTTCTCTTACCATTCCTCTCCCCTCCTTTAAGGCCTTCTTCCCCTCCTTATTTACAAAATGTTTCCATTTTCTCCTTTCTCCATTCCCTTCTTTCTGTCCCCACTCCCTCATCCTTTGTTTCTCTTCCCACTGGAACATTTTCTTCCCTTCTCCCTACACCAGTTATGCATTTTGATCCTTATTGACACTTTTGGTTTCTCACACCAGAGAAGCAATGTGATTTTTAAATAAGCATGTCCAATTTATTTCACTTAAAAGTATGGTTTTGTGGTACATTCATTTATCTAAAATCTCAAGTTTATCCTTCTTTATGGCAGAGTGTAGTACTCCATTGTATTAAAAAATATTTATTCATTCATCCATTGATGGGCATTTGGACTCTTTCCAAGATTTAGCTATTATAAATTATGCTTCTGTAAACAAGATTGTCCATATGTCACTGTGGTAAGATGCTATTAAATCTTTTGAAAAGAATCAAAGAAGCTGTGTTTAATGGAACCTCTAATCCTAGGTGGTTCTTTTGGAATCTCCACACTGACTTCCACAGTGGTTGTGCCAGTCTACACTCCCACGAACGGCGGGGAAGCGTTCCTTTCCCCACAGCCCCTCCAGTATGTGCTAGAAATCTATTGTAAGATAGAATAGGTAGAACTCTTCAGAATAGAGGTATGGGCAAAACCTTTTTTTTTTTTTTTAAAGAAAATCTTAATCTCATAGGAAATATTACAAAGAATCAACATCAAGTATCTCATTGTATTAAAGAACTTTGAAACAGCAGAAGAAATCATTAAGAGTGAAGACAGGACCCACGGAGTGGAAAAATATTTTTGTGAGCTATTCCTCAGACAAAGGACTAATATCCAGAATATATAAAGAGCTCAAAAACTCAGACCGCCCCAAATTTACAAACCCAATCCAAATGTGGGCTTCTGAAATTAATAGAGACTTTTCAGATTAGAAAGTACAAGTAGCAAATAGATACATTAAAAATGTTCAGCATCGATGGTCATTCAAGAGATGCAAATTAAAACAACACTGAGATTCCATCTCACTCCAGAAAGAATGGCTGTCATTGGTATGCTTTTTTTTTTTAGTTGAAGTAGTTGTGGCTTTATTATTCACCCATAACCATGCATCTTATCAAGTGAATAGATTTCTAGTCTGTAGTCATTGGAAGCATACATCACAACTAAAATCAGGTGCCTGTTTTTTTTTTTTTTTTTTTTTTTGGTGGTAGCAGGGATCGAACTCAGGACCCTGCACTTGCAAGGCAAGCACTTATTCCACTGAGCTGTCTCGCCAGTCCCTGTCTTTCTTATAGATCCTTCATTTTAAGAAATTCTGTTTATATAATTTTTAAGTCTGGCCCAGCTTGAATTCTTTCTTAAATGAGCATTATGGGTTTGTCTCTGTGTACTTAAATTCACCATATGCCATCTGATTCCTATTATTTTATTCTTGAATTTAGTTGTTCAATAAAAGATATGCTATCATGTTGTATTTCAATGTACTTATTATCCAAAAGAGAACTGTAATATATGTGATCTTTTTAAAATGTTTTTATACTCTACCAAAACATTTTATATAATGATTTGAAACTATAGAAAACATTTGCCACGATCGTCTGGAATCCCCCTTGAAATAGTTGTGTGATAGCTCAATTCAGGCACTGTCACTGAATATAAAACCAGCATCAAGGATCAACTAAGTATAAGACAGTGCTGTGAAAAATACATTTAAACACATTCATATGCAAATTTGACTGAAGTTCTTACAAATGCATATAAGTTCTCTAGCCCCAGTCCCCTAGACAGGAAGTGCCAGGGAGGGCAATAGCTCAGAGCAATAAGTGCTTTCCTGGCCAGTGCAAGGTCCTGAGTTCAATCCCTGGCACCAAAAGAAAAAAAACAGAAAGAAAGACTAGTATAAAGGAAGTGCCCTAGTAATACAGAGTGTGGGAGAAGGCCCACACTGGAAATCTGTGGTTACTTAGATGAAGTACAAGCTGCAGAGGATCATACAAAACTCTGTTCACTGTACCTCCACTCACCGCTTTGCAGAGTTACACCTTGTGAGGGATGGTGTTGACAGTAGCGCCGTGGTGTGGGGCCCCACTAGAAGAGCATCCCAGCATTTCGCTTTTGAGCATCATGTGTAACCGTTGTGCTGAAGTAGCCACCGTGTGGGAATTCTTCATGTCAAATCATGAATTAGTATTTCTACACAGTCTGGTAGCTCCCTGTGAGTCAGCGTCCAAGTGTTCTTCCACCCCTTCTCTGGTGAGGGGAACTGCCTTCCTGGGATCCATATAAGGACAATAAGGTGAAAGGCGGGGGGCGAGGATGTGACGTTCCCTCATCTATTGCTGCTTGCTAATTTGTAAATTCCCTCGGGAACGTGTATGGCTGTATGTAGGACCTTAGTGATCTGTGTCCCATCTTCCAATATGGGGTTTTGTTTTGTTTTCTCTGAGTTTCCATCATCACTTATGAACACTGACTTCATAATCTTACTGATGTTTCACAGTCCATGGACCTTCTCCCACATGTTTGCTTGTCTTTCCGTGGGAATGGGGGATTGAACTCAGGCCCTTGGGCTTGCCAGGCAAACGCTTATTCTACTGAGCCATCTCCCCAGTCCCCTTTCCGTGCTACTTTGTACCTTCTCATGTGCAGTAAACTAATTCACTCGACATGAAAATAGGAAAATTATTAATACTCATCTCAATGTTTAAAGGATAGTTTCCACATACTTTTAATAATATATGAATATTGTATAGTAGAAGTGGAAATATCTTAAACATTCACAAAACAACACATCTAAATGTAGATTTTTACTTAGTTATATCACTGTATACTCCTCTGATTATTTCTTCATCTGTAAAATGGGGACAATAGTGATGCCTGCTTTCATATTAAGAGGATTATACAAGGAGTTATAAGGGACAGAACTTGGTTTACTTTTAGCAAGCATTGTCAGACAATTAAGTCCTGTTGATATCTTCCAGCAAAAGCCCACCAGAATGACAATTTGAGTTTGTTACTCTTGCCAGTGAGGTCAAACCCACACAGGGAAATCTGAGGCATTCTTGAGAATATTAGGAAATACTCATCTAGGGACTTGGGCTGCCAAAGTTAGGTGATTTGGGGAGGACCTAAAAAAGTGCAACTTCCTTCTGGATTAGATGCTGCTGGATCTATACTAGATATTTGAATGAATTATCTAGAAGAAAAGGGAGATTATAAGTGGTTAAGATCATAGCACTGATGTCGCTGGGTAAGTTGGTACTCTTGGGTATCGTGTTGTAGTCTTCGAAGTGAACATGTCTAATGAGAATGTTCCCTAGTTGCCTAAGGCCAACAAGAGAGAGCACAGGGCAGATCTAGCTGGGCACCCGGCACCCTCGGCGCAGGCCAGCCGTGTCAGATCCCATCGCAGGATACCCCTTCTCTTCCTCTGTAGTGATCCAGTCACTGTAGGTGCCTTTGTCTTCAATGGTTTTGACTTTTATTTGTATTTAACTGGAAAGAGGGGTCAGACAGAATGGAAAGTTTGCATCCTCCTGCTATGCATAAACTAGGATATAAAATTTATATATCCCTTTTCCAAGATGTAACAATTATGAGAACATAGAAGCTTAAATCCAAAACCTCAAGGTTTATTTTATTGTAATTTACATTATAAATACTACACTCTTTGCCCCTTGCTGAGGAACAAGTTTGAGTCTGCTGTTTGTGTTAGCCTGCTATTTCTCAATCCAGAATGTATTTATGGGGTGGAGTAAATGTCACTGGACACAGCAATAAAATGATAGATTTATTGGAAATAAGTAATTTGCATTTACATACTGGAAATGTAAAAATTAATTATATTTAGTGGCCGAGTGGGCTGGAATACAGAGCACATGGATTAAATTTCAGTCCCAGTTCTTAATTAGAAATACTTACTTAGGCCTCTTATTTATCACCCCAATTTCTCAATTTTCTCATTTATAAAAGGTACCAAAAATTTATTACCCCTTCATCGTGTAACATTACTATTAAAATTAGGTAGAGAAGTATAAACCTTGATGTGAAGGGTATTTATCAAGATTTGTATGAAGCTATTAGTTTAACACTAAGGGGTTTTTAGAAGAAATTGGTCAAACAAACTCAACATGTACTGTTTTAGCCTCATGGTCTCCCTTGTAGACTTGGGGATCCTGCCTCTTGCCCCATGGCAGGGACATACATTTACCTGCGAGAGAGAAGCATGTCACATTGGCCAGGCTGTGTCTGACCACTGAGCACCTGCGGACCCAGGGCCCTGGGGATGCGGCCTTGGGCAGGCCCAGGGATATTTGGAAGCTCTTGTAAACCTGTAGACAATTGCCTAAGGGGAAGTCCTGAAGAATTCGCTGGGACCCACGGACCTTTGTCATCAGAGCACAATTCAGGTGGCCTAAAAATTCATCTTCAGCATCTGTAGGAGGGCCTGCCAGCCTTCCCTCAGTGGGGCACCCTTCCGGCAGATGCAGTGACCGGGATGAGATTAGACATTGTCCTGATGCTGCCTTGAAGGTGCCCACTGTCTCCACATGAGGGTACCATAATTTGAAATACAAACACTGACTTACCTGTTTTTGAATGAATTTGAATTTTACCTTCTTAAACTTTCTAGGCTGTTGTATGACAGATGTATTTTTGTGTCATTTTAAGTACTTGGCACTATTCCAGCTGTCTTTATTTCTTAGCTTTTAAGAATTTTTAATTGTGGCTTTCTTAACCTGGATGTGCTTTATGTTGCTATTTAGTTTTTCCTGCTTTAAATTTTTTTTAACATCTTTACTATTCTGTTAGCCTTACCATAGTCACTTGCTTACATAGGCAGTTCAAAGTTTTAAAAAGGATCACTGCATTTTAAAATTTTCTGCCTTTAAGGGCCGGCAAATAGCTCAGCGGATCAAAGCACCGCAAGCATGCTTAGGGGCCAGGGGTTTGATCCCAGGCCTGTGGTGCTGGCCCAGCCCCGGGGCGCACTGAGATGGTGCTTGAGACGGCATGGTGGCCCATGCCTGTAATCCCAGCTCTTGGGAGGCTGTAAACAGGAGAATCACTATGAGTAGAATCTAGTAGCAAGACCTTAACCACCCTGTAGTCCCTTCCCTAAAAATACAGAAAAAGTAAAACAAATAAATAAAATTTTCATCCTTTAGATTGATTTTAACATAGCAAATGGGAAGCATCTTCAGCACATATTCAAGAAAGAGGCCCTTCTACACTTGTGCCTCGTGCCCAGAAGCCCATTCCGGGTCACTGAGTAACTCCTAATGCAATGTGGACATGAACTCTGCAGCGCAGGGTCCGACCTGGGTTCCTCCTCCTTACAGCAGTACTCAACCTAGAATAATTCCTGAACACTTCTTTAATTACCCAGAGCTCACATGACTTAATGGATGAATACACAACCTGTCTTGTGATTATGTTACCCTTTCAATTCTATCACCAGCTACTAATCACTTGAAATTCAGCTGACAAAAATAATATTTTTATTAAAATATGTAATGGAATTTAATTCAGGTCCTGAACACAGGAGATAGCTGTAAACACCATTGCATCTTCATGTATATGCTAGGAGGAAGTGCATAAGCTATGAATTTGTCAGAGATCTAGCAATTTGGCTTCTGTAACTTTAACAATTTTGGATCCAGAAAATCTGGGCAATAGTCACATTGCTGAAGTGAAAAATGAACCGCCTTGTGACACTGGTGCATAGGGAAAGGCACCAATAATGGTCCGGCATGACTGATCTCCCAACATGCTCCCCATTTCAAAGCCTAGCCAGAGGTATTTTTGGATCTTACACTTGAGAAAGGAAAAAGAAAGGAATCCTACTGCAAGTGCCCATGATGGAGATGAAGAGAAATTAAAAACGTCTGAGAAAGAGTTAACTCTAGCCTGGGAAATAGCTCAGTGGCACAAGAGCCTGCCTGGCAAGTGCAAAGTCCTGAGTTCAATTACTGGTATCCAAGAAGAAAAGAAAAAAAAAAAAAAAGGATTAATTCTAACCTAATTGTGAACTATAGAAGTTATGTGCTCTACTACTTAGTGGCATGCCTGCCAAATTGGAGAGGGGGAAATGTGAGGATTACATTTCAGAGAAATTTGAAAGGCTCAGTGTTTTGTTGAAATATGTAGTAAAGAACTGCCATCATTGATTAGAATTTACTTTAACTCTAACCTGGATCCCGCTGAAAACCCTTCCTCATCCCTTCTTTCCAAGTACTATCCCCAGCACCCTCCCCAGCTTCTGTCACTGTCTTTCCACTGTCACCCTCCATGAGATCAGTGTAGGCTGGGCGCAGTGGCGCACACCTGTGATCCCAGCACTAGGGAAGCTGAGGCAGGAGGATCACCATGAGTTGGAGACCAGCACTGGGCTACGTAGTAAGTTCAAGCCAGCAGGGATTACAAGGAAAGATTATCTCTAAAACAAAACAGAACACAAACCCATGATTTCAACTTTACATGCTCCATGTAAGACCACAATAGAGTACTTGTTTACTATGCATGCGCGTTACACTTACCATAATGATCACGCGGTCTACTCATGTGGTTACGAAAACATTGTGATTGTGGACCACTTTTTTTTTTATGTATTTTGTACAGGGTCTCACTACACAGCTCGGACTCATAGTGATCCTCCTGTTTCAGCCGCCCCAGAGCTATGATTATAGGCGTGAGCCACCACGCTTGGCCTCTTGGACCACTTTGCTAATCCATTCATCAGCTGATGGAGTCTCCAGTTACTCCTCTTCCCTGGCTACCGTGACTAGGGTTCACAGGAGGATAGTTGCCTCTTTAACATACTGATTTCATTTCCGTTGTATACATATCCAGAAGTGGGGCTGCTGCACCAGTCAGTGATCCTACCTTTAACGTTTTTAATGATAAATGAATAATTTATCATTAAATTTAATGATAAATTTTAATTGTGAATACATTAGGTAAGTACTTATAAAAAATACCAAAACTAATTTTTTAAAACACTTAGGATAGTTTTTTATAGCATTGATTAAAAATTGCCATTTTGAAATACTTGTATCACATTTCTGTAATTACATACTTACCACATATAATGATCCCATTCCTCATAGGGAACTTGTGCCTGTACATAGGCTATCTTAATTCCTCTTTTCCCATCCCCGCCCCTCCCTTCACCCATCATCCCCTCCCCATTTATAAGAGCTTTGTTTCTAGTTTTCTCTTTCTACTTATTTTTATATTTATTTATTTATTTATTTATTTATTTATTGTTTGCAGTACCGAGGATTGAACTCCGGACCCTGCGCTTGCCGGGCAAGCACTTATTCTACGGAGCTATCTCTCCAGCCCTCTACATAGTTTTTTGAGGATGCCCCATCTGTTTTCTCTAATGACTGCAGCAACTTACCTCCCACCACCAGTGTGCAAGTGCTTTTATTTTTCCACCTCTTCACCAGCACTTGCTGTTGTTATCATTTTCAATAGTCCCTCTCACTAGGCTGGGGTGATCTCTCCTTATGGTTCTTGACCTTACTTGGCAAAATGACTCTTTACACGTGTACTACAGTTTTAATGAAATATTTTGCTCTGGAGTTTTGCTTTTTGTTTTTTTGGGTTTTTTTTTTTTTTTCGGTCTACAGGATCTATAGGGTCTCACTGTATAGATCAGACTCATAGTGATCCTCCTGTTTTCAGGCTCCCAAGCTCTGGGATTACAGGTGTGTGCTGCCACGCCCATTCTCACTCACCATTTCAGCAGGGCCTGGGGGGCAGGGACGGCACGGCGTTCAGGGGATCGAACCCCCACTGCTGCGCTCTGCCTAAGCAGGCTTTAGTCCACTGAGCTATCTGGCTGACACTGGAGTTCTTTAAGTTCCTTATACAGTCTAGCTTTTAACCCTTTGAGTGGTGTGCCATTATTTTTTTCATTTTCTACACTTGGATGAAATTTTTCTTTTCTGCATAGAAAGTTTTTAGTTTGATATGATATACTTTAGTTTTTTGTTTACTGTAATTTATGGTTCTTATTCAAAAAATCCTTTTCTATTCAAATGTCATGAAATACTTCCCCATGTTTTCTTCAGTAGTTTCATTATTTTTTTTCAGGTCTTACATTTTTGTCTTTAATCCTTTTTTTGAGTTGATTTTGGGAGCTAGTAAGATATTTGGTCTAGCTTTGTCCTTATCCAATTGTGTGGATATCCAATTTTCTAACCACTATTCAGCTCTTTTTTTTCTTTAATTGCTGTTTTAGTTGAGCGTTTTTATTTTTTGTTTTTGGTGCTGAGGACTGAACCCAAGGCTTCCAGCTTGCTAGGCAAGCATTCTACTGCTGAGCAAATCCCCAGCCCCATGCCACTATTTTTTAAATAATTTTTTAACTTAATAATTAAGTTTATTGTTACTATTTAGATATATACAGTAGTCACATTCATCACAGGAATTTTGTACATAATACACCTGGATTTATCTTTTTTTTTTCTGTCTTCCATTCCCCTCTACCTTTAACCCCACTTCCCCTCCTTACTTACTTTTGCTGTATTTCCATTTTATTCTTTTCTCATTTTTTTTTCCTTCCTTCTCCATCCCTGATCCCTAGTTTCTGTTTCTTTTTGAATAATTTCTTTCCATTTCGCCATATCTCTTATACACATGGATACTTTCAGTCTCTCAGACATGTGGGACAGTAAGGTATTTACACGGTATCCAATTCATTTCACTTAATATTATGTTTAAGTTCCGTCCATTTAGCAATATTTCAAGTTTATCCTTCTCTGAGGTAGATTATTATATATATATATATATATAATATATAGTATATGCAAGACATATATAATATATATGCAAGATATATAATATAAATGCAAGATATATAATACATATGCAAATACATATAATATATGCAACATATATAATATATATGCAATATATAATATATGCAAGGTATATATAATATATGTGCAAGATATACTATATATGCACAATATATAAAATAATATATATGCAAGATATATAATATATAAGATATATTTAATGTAATATATATACATATATATTAATAATCTTGTGTATCCATTCATCAGTTGATGGCCATTTGAGTTGTTTCCAAAATTTAGCAATTAGAAACTGTGTCTCTATAAACATGGGTGTCTATATGTCACTGTGATATGATGCTTTTAATTTTGGGTAGACAGTACTAAAAGGCTGAATTGCTAGATCAAATGGGACCACTAGTGTCTAGCTTCTTAAGGAAACTCCACATTGATTTCCACAGTCTAACTCCTATTGATTGAGAATTTTGTCTGTTCTCCTAGGTGTGCTCTGAAAGTCTCCCTTGAAAGTCAGTTGTCTGTATATCTGAGTTTACTTTTAGTCACTTTCTTCTGTTCCATTGGGCTTTGTGTCTATTCCTACCCCTGTATCATCCTGCTTTGATTACTACTGCTTTACAGTGTATTTGTGAACTAAGGGGACGTTATACTTCCATTTCTTGTTGTTCAAGTTTCCTTTGGCTGTAGGATTTTTGGCGGTTGCATACAAATGTTATAATTTTTTTTGCTAACTCCATAATTTGATGGAGTTTATCTTGAATTTGAAGACTGTTTGGGGTAGCATTAGCATTTTTACAACATTTGTTCTTCTAATCATGAAAACAGGATGTCTTTTTAAAAAATTTTCATGTGCCCTATTCAACTCTTCTTATCAAAGTTTTATAGTTCTCAGTGTACAGATCTTCTGCCTGTTTGATTAAATATATTCCTACTTTTCTTAGCTTTTGTAAATAGGAGTTGTTTCTTCCTTCCTTTTTTAGATAACCCATAACTCATCCATAGCAATGCTGTTGATTTTTGTATCCCCAAGCCTTGCTAAGTTCATCTATTTGATCTAATAGTTTTTTGGTAGATAGTTTGCACTTGATCTTAGCCAAAAGGCTGAGAAGCGATTGGTAGATAGTTTGGTGTTTTAACATATAACATAATTTTATCTGTAAATAATTATAATTTAGTTTCCTCTTTTCCAGTATTTCTTCTTGGGCCTAACTATTCTAGCTTGGGCCTCTAGCACTATATTGAGTAGAAGTGTGCATACTCCTAGTTATTCCAAATCTTAGCTCTCAGTTCTCCCTATTCAGCATAATCTTAAGAGTTGCCCTAGAATATCTGGGCCTCAATATGCTGAGCTATGCTCTTTCTATACCTGTAGTTCAGAATAGTTATTAAATTTTATCAAATATCTTCTTATATCTAGTGAGATGATAGACATGGTTTCTGTCCTTTAATTTTGGATGTGGTTTACCACACTCATTGATTTGCACCTGAAGAACCATTCTAGCATCCCTGGGATGAGTACTACTTGAGCCTGCTGCTTCATGTTTTGATTGTGTGTATAATTTTTTTCCATATGTTCATCAAAAGTGTTGACTTACAGGGTCCGGGCATGGTGGTACATGCCTACAATTCCGGTACTGGGGCAGCTGAAAACAGGAAGATCACTTTGAATCCAAGCTGCATAGTGAGACCCTGTACCAAATACACACACACACAAACACACAAAAGTTGACTTGTATATGAGTGTGTGTCCTTACCTGGTTTGATTTCAGAGTAGGGTTTGTGTCCTAAATGTTTTCGATAGACTTTCTTGCCCTTCAACTCTTCAGAATACTTCAAGAGCTTGCCCTGCCTCGCTAAATGCTCCTAGAAACCAGCAGTGAAATCATCTGAAGCTGGGCTTTTCGTCATGGGAATATTTTAAAGTTCTTTCTTTTTATTTAAGTTTAATTTCTGAGATAAAATACTGCTTTTTTCTTTAAACGTCCGTAACAAATATGTATATTGTACATTTATTTCTATAACATTACATCATCTACATAACACATGAAACATTTTGAACACTTTTAGAAAGAACATCTGAAAGGGACTGCACGATGGCGTTGTGGTTGCTTACATCCTGTGTACACACGCTATCCTGCTGAAATGGACAACCTGCAGAATCATCTTTTACATGTGAATGGCTCACAAATCCCTGTATTACCCTTTTATACCTCGGAGAATATATACATATTTAAGTAATTAACTACTACCTCTTCCCCTAAGAAGAAACTGAAAGTGCAGCAGTAGTCCAAAGACTCGATTTCCCATCCAGCCGTAGCCTCCGCCCATCGGGTTGGGTGTGCCCTGATGCCTTTGCCAGCCTCCTGTCCCTCTCTGCACAGGCTGGGGAGGGGCGGGAGAGCCTCAGGCAGTCAGCGCAAGAGGAGGAGGAGCGCGCTTAGGAAGAGGGTGCTTGGTGTTCGGGACCGCGAAGGGGGAAGGGCACCGTCCTTGTCCTACAGGCCTTCTGCACCTATTAGCACCAAGAGCAAGGAACCCCGCAGGGGACTGGAGATGAAGGACAAGGATGCCAAAGGGCTGGCGCTGGGGGGGGGCACTCTGGGGCCCCAAGCTTACCGGAAATGGCCCTGGGACGCTGACCCCAGAGGCTGAGCCAGAACAGGTGCCCCTGGAGTGGATCTGGGGCCTGGGGCCAGCGGTAGCTGCAGCAGTCCCCGGCTGAGAGCTGCGGAGTGTTGGGAGCTGTTTCTGTTCGGATGGCACACATCCTTGTGCTGTGTTTATGCCACAGATCGGGAGGGATCTGACCAGATGGAGTGCTCCGTGCATGGACTCGGGCTCGCACCTGCCTCTGGCTTGGGCTGGGCTGGGGTCATGCCCTCTGCTGTAAGCTAGGAGGCTTCGAATGCACTCTTTCCTGGCCAGGGGGACAGATAGGCCGGATACTGGTCTGAAGGGGAAGGAGCACGTTGCCCATGAGCCTCACTCTTCCTGCCCAGGAAACTCACTTCCCGGCCCACGAGGGGCCAGATGCTCTGTTCCTGTGGCAGTTCCAGTCCAGATAAGTCATGGCCGGGACGTTACCAGTGAGAGGGTGTTCCTACTAAGATTTTGAAATATTTCCTTTTACTTGCTGTGGTTATTTCAGGGCAGTAATAAAATTGTTTCAGTCCAGGGCCGGCCTGACAGCTCAGCAGACTAAAGTGCCTGCTTGGCAGAGCTCAGCGGCTGGGCTTGATCCCTGGGGCCCACTGACAGGGCGATTGAGACTGGATGTGGTGGCGCGCACCTGTAATCCCAGCACTTGGGAGGCTGAAAACAGAAGAATGGAGTCTGATCTAGTAGTGAGACCCTGTATACCCTGCCCTAAATTCATTAAAAAAAAATTGTTTCAGTCCTACTGGAGCAGGGAGATGTTCCAATGTCGATCTTTTTCCCTTCTTTCTTTTGCTGCTGTTTGGCATCTCATTTCTCCTTTCCTGTTATGGGCTTGAGGACCCAACCACGGTGTGACCATGCAGGCTCATAGCTGGCTCCGGCCATGTGGCTGAAGATGGCTGTAGTTCTGTGTATAGTTCTCCTGCTGTTTTCTTAAGTTGAGCCTTAGGAATAAACATATTTCAGGGTGATACAGCTCTGTCATTGCAAACTTGTGTATGTGGGGGGGGGCAGGGGGTGTCAGATTATCCCAGAATGCTGTGACATGGCTGAACTCCAAGCTGATAACTCAGTTCTGGGGTAACGAGCAAAAGGCAGGATTATGGGAGTGCAGGCAGATGAGACCAGGAAACACCAGGTACTGGGTAAACAAGTGAGTGAAGGAAGAGATGGAAATAGGACACAGAAGGAAGGCAGGAAATGCCAAGAGCACTTGGAGAGAAGGTGTGGTGCCCTGATGTGGGGTGCTATTTGCCATCCCCATTTGCCTGATTGTGGGGGTCACCTGAACATCTTGCCTGAGACTCCAGTTTGCAAAGAGGGAGGAATTCTTTCTTCATGGGAAAATCCCCTGTAGCAACATTAAAGGAGCGGAAGACAGCACCTCTGTGGAGGCAAGGGGAGGCCTGAGAGTGTTGTCTCAGACCAGAAAAATGCCTGGTTCCACCTTGGCCTAAGGCAACTGTCTCTGTTAGTGTCCAGATGGTTGTCTTTTAGTAATAGTTTTGATTTAGTTTTCCCTGGAGTGCAGGCAGAAGAGGGCTTGGGAAGGAGAGGAGAGATGGATAAGAGAGCCGTGGGTGGCCTAGGATGACTGGGGTCCTTCACACCCTCTCCTGGCAGGTGTCCTCCCCTTTGCTTGATCCCAACTCATATTTCCCCAGGAATGAGACTGAGACAGTGGTCCCTAAGGCTCAGGTGTGGGTCCAGCCACCAAGGGCCCCCCACTTAGGTTCGCTGAGGTGGCTGTGGTTCTGTCCATTTCATTTTTGCACCTGGCTCAGCTGGGAGAGGGAAAGCCAGCTGGCAGGTGGAGGAGGGCTGTCTGCCAGGTGTGGCCTGGTCGAACCTGGGAGCCAGCTGGCCCCCCTTGCCCGCTACAGCGGTGGCCAGCAAGTGTCAGAGGGAACTCAGAATAGAAACAGCAGGCCTTTAAGGTAGAAGAAGAGAGAAATTATGACTGTAACTCCTAGAACCCATGTGCCAAAGAAATTCCTAGGTGCTGCTTCTGCTTGAACAGAAATTCACGGCTTTTACCCTTGAAAAAATGCACTTGAAAAGTATCCAACTCCTTGAAAAAAAAATTTTTTTTAACTTTAAGAAATGGTTGGTGTTGAAGTGTTTGATTTGACTGCCATTCTGCCAGTCATGGCCAGTTGCTTTGCAGTGCACGCTGGGAAGGCATTACAGCAGGGTCTTTACAGAGCTGCACCGGCTTGCCTAGGAAGGGAGCCAGACAGGTATGAGTCCTGGATCTTTGCTGGGACAAAGGAGAGCTCTCTTCTCCCAGCCCTCTCCTGGCAATGCCGGCGCCTGGCACAAGACCAGGCCTTTCTCTGCCATCTCATCACCATCTAATA
This sequence comes from Octodon degus, assembly GCF_000260255.1. NCBI lineage: Eukaryota > Metazoa > Chordata > Mammalia > Rodentia > Octodontidae > Octodon > Octodon degus. The sequence continues at coordinate 21,273,449 of NW_004524577.1, forward strand.
GCTGCTGGAAAAAGTGGACAAAGCGTAGACCTACTATGTCTCCCTTTTTTTTCTGAAATCTGCTGTTTCACATGTTTAAAACTTTACAAATGTAAATCTATTGAACTATTATTAAGCAAGAATCCTTTCCTTTATGGAAACAGTTCGCTTTTTTAGATATAGAAAATGGCAGGGATTGCTTAATGGCATCTAGCCAGGTGGGCCCATCTTTTCTCCTAAAGGATGGATGGGGGTGAAATGCCCATAGCTCCCCCAGCTCCTCCACCCTGTTGGCAGACTACCATGTTAACCTCAGCTCCCTCCTGCGGGGAAGGACTGCACCCTCGTGACCGGGAGCCAAGGAACCTCCAGAGACATTAAAAGCGCCACTTCTCAGCAGGTGACAAGAGTCGACTCTCTGCCCCTGTTTATTTATCCCATAATTATGCTCATGCTTTATGTTTTGTAAACAGTAATGGAATATATTTTTGTATGTTTAAAAGAAAATTTTTGAGATTTTTTTTTTTTT
>NW_004524577.1:21274056-21289362 GCF_000260255.1 Octodon degus
TTTTTACTGTGTCCCAGTTACTGTTCTCTCATCGCTGGGACAAATACCTGACACTCAAAATTAAGGAAGGAAAGGTTTATTTAGCTCACAGTTAGTGGAGGTTTCAGTCTATACTCAGCTGGCTCCAAGACAGGGTGACATGTGGCAGAGAGCAACCTTTCATGGCGGTGGCAAAGAGCAGAGAGCAAAATGGAGTAGCAGCAACAATGGCTACAGAGAGCAAGTCTGTCCCTCTGTCTCTCTTACATCACATTCAGGCGATCTGCCCCAGGCTGGGTGTAGGACTCACACCCAGAATCCCAACCTTGGATCATGAATTAATCACAAATCTCAGAACTGCGCCTTAGTGACTGCATGAGGCTTTGGGGGGACAAATACACACAAACCTTAACGTACTGCTTCAGGGCCATCACGTATGTATCTGTTCAGGGTTTTCTGTTTATAATTCAATTTTCAAAGGTATACGTGTCCACTAATTTGTCTATTTTTCTGTTTTATCTAATTTGTTAGTGTATATTTGTCTTTAATAATCCCTAGTGATCCTTTGTATTTCTGGGCTGTCCACCATAATATCTACCTTTTCATCCCTAATATAGTTCATTTGTATTTTTTCTTTTTCTTAGTTGAGCTGAAAGTTTGTCTGTTTTGTCTGCTTCACAAAGCAGAGCTGTTTGTCACAGATTTTTTTAAGTCTTAAATTCAAATTTTAGTGTTGCTTTTCTTCTACTAAATTTTAGTTTATTCTGTTCTTGTTTCTCTGTTTCCTTGAGAGACAGAAATAGGTTGTTTACCAGAGACCTTCCTACTTTTTGATGCAGGAATTTATTACTACAAACTTTCCTTTTTGTGTTGATTTTGACATATTGCACAGGTTTGGTCATGTTATATCTCATTTTTATTTGTTTCAAGAAATTTTTGAATTTTATTTTTGATTTATCCTTTGATCTGTTGCTTGTTTAAAAGTAAGTTGCTTGATTTACATATGTTTGCATAGTGTTCAAAGGTTTTGTTACTGATTTCTCCTCACTGGTAGGATCTGAAAAATTACTCAACATGATTTTGTTTCTTTCCTTTTTTTCTTTTTTCTTTCTTTTTTTTTTTTTTTTAATGTATTTCATACAAGGTGTATGGGGTATACAGAGTCTCACTACATACATCGGACTCGTAGTGATTCTCCTGTTTTCAGCCTCCCAAGCGCTGAGATTACAGGTGTGCGCCACCACGCCCAGTCTCAATCACTGTCTCATCGTGCCCCAGGGAGGGGCCAGCATAGCAGGCCTGGGATCGAACCCTGGTCCCTGCGTCTGCCCAAGCAGGAGCTTTGTTCTGCTGAGCTGTCTGCCCAGCCCTATGTTTCTTTTCACTTTGCTGAGGATTGTTTTGTGGCGTAAGATAACCTATCTGGAGAAAACTCTTGAGTGTTGGGCAGACGGGTGTGCATGCCAGAGCCCCTGGCTGAGAGCTCTGTGGACGACCTGTTGGCCCATTTTGTCTAGGGGGTCACGTGACAACTGCTGTTTGTTTGTGGATTTTCCGTAGCATCGACCTATTATTGAGAGTGAGGTAGTCAAGTTTCCAGTTCGTATTGTATTAGATTCTGTCTCTCCCTTTAAATCTATTAATGTTTGCTTTATAAGAGTGGGTATTATGATATTGGCTGCATTTATAATTCAGCTTGTTATTTCCTTTTTCTGAATACTGCAGACTCGTTTATCAATATGTAACGATCCTCCCTGTCTCTCTTTGTTGCTTTTGATTTGAAGCCCATTTTATTTTATGTAAATATAGCTGTTCCCGAATTATGTCGGATTCCGTTTGCATGGAGTATCTTACCCTGTCTCTCACTTTCAGTCTGTGAACTTATGTAGAAATGAAGTGCTATTTTAAGCAATGGATAGTTGTACCTTTAAAAAACAATGCATTTAAAAAGTAGGAAGGCAGTTTAAGCAAGGTTTGATTAAAGCAGTAGCTCCTGCGTTGAATGCCATTCTGAAATGGCATTCCAAATCCAACCTCATGAAAGGAGAACACTAATCTAACCCAGTTTTTAAAAAGGATCCTACCTTTACCTATTTGATGAAGCAAAATGTCACCCTGATTCTTTTTTTTTTCCCATCCTGCCACCAACCTGTCAGATCTAAATCCAGAAAAGATCATGACTTCCTCTATTTCTTTCTATGCCCATGGATGACCTTTAAATCCAATATACACTAGCTTTGTGCAGAAGACACTTTAAACCCCAAGTATATTCTGATATTCTTGCGCCTATACAGCCCAACAAAATTAAGTTTTAAGATATGAATTCTATCACTTTCCTCCATCGAAGTCCTATGATGGCTACACCGGTTCCTAGATCACAGGACCTTCAGGGCACTCGCTGCAAGTTGTGGCTTGGGCATAGCTGGTGAATTCATGTCCTCTCAGGTTCCCCTTTCTTGACCTCCAAAAGTCAAGCATCCTTTCTTTTCCAGAACGGGCAGGCTTTCTTAACCTCAAGACTCTGCTGTTGCACTGCAGTTTCTCTGGGCTTTGGCCTTGAACATTCTGGTAATTCCAACTCAGGTGTAATATTCTGCTTTCTAGTGATGGTGCCTTTCCCCACCACATCGCCCCCTTTATTATCCTGGCTTCATCACACCTTTGGGTGAAACTCTTGTTTAACTACTTGTTTACCTGTTCATCATCTGCCTACCCATTGCTACCAGACTCCAAGGATAGGGCTTAGTCAGGCATCACTGTCACAGTTCCCCAGCATCTAGAGGAACAAGTCAAGTCACAGGCTCAGTTATCTCTAAATGTTCCTTTCTTAGTGTTTTATTAGGCTCTAAAGTGGGTAGCTGAGTGCTAATATGCTTAACTTATCCAGCTACTTTTTCTTTGATAAACACCAAAGAACAAAGAGCAAAAGTACTGAATTCTAGCCGTGTGTTTGCCATGCCATGGCCGTCACACCTATAAATGTGGGACAGTCAGCTGACACCCAGGCCTGGTGCTGGGGGCGGAGGGGCTCAGAGTGAAGCCAAGGACGTGCCACACTTGCATGTGGCTGGAGGGAAGTGGCTTCCGCCACACCGTGGCTCGCCAGGTAGACAATAAATATGAGATGTAAGCCGGTTCTTTGCTTCCTGGACAACCTAGATGAATGCTAGGTTCAGTGCTAGACGAATGCACGAAAAATGGTTTTTATTCTTAAATATCTCAACATCTCTGAATGATAAGGCCAGTATCCTACTTGGAGCTGTCTCTATCTCCAAGTCAGAACTTCATTTTCACCTTCGAAAACCTTCCTAGTCTCCATTTTTTCCATTCAGCAGAATGACACACCACCTCTGTAATACATGGGGGCTGAGGCCCTTAAAGCAATGCAATATTTAAAAAAGAAAAAACCCTTACATCAACTCTAAGGGGAATTCTACTATGACTGTAGAATCTCCTTCTGACTTCTTAGTTTTCCACTAGAACATTAAGTTGTTTTTACCACAGAAGGGGCTATGTATTGAATCCTGAGGTTTTGTCCTCTGTTCTTGCACTGAATGAGTTACTTTGTCAGGTCAATTCTTGCAAAGTAGTGTGCTTAATTTAATAAAAGGACTTTCCAGTTCTTGGTATAAAATAAAACAGCTGGGCCAGCCCAGTGGCTCAGCAGATTAAAGCACCTGCAAGCTGGTGCAGGGGCCGGGGTTTTGATCCCTGGGCCTGCTGTGCCGGTCCCACCCCTGGGGCACCTGAGACAGCAGTGGAGACTGGGTATGGTAGTACATGCCTGTAATCCCAGCTCTTGGGAGGCTGTAAACAGGCGGATCACTATGAGTCCAATCTAGTAATCGACCCTAAACACCCTGTAGACCCTTCCCTAAAATACAAAAATGATACTACTACTACTAATAATAATAATAACAATAAAAATACAATAAAATAAAACAGCCAACAGCATTCACTTGATACACTTGTCGTTGTTATTTCTTTTCTGTGAATGACTTTGTAAACAAAACCACATCTCATATGTGTTTTGATTTTATAATTGTGTTTAACTTCAAATTATCTCCCAGATTTCTAACAGTAACTCATTTCTGAATTTCAGATGAAGCAGAGGTTATGTATATCATCAAAAGGACTAAAAAGCTATTATTATGAATGTATGGCTTTAAAGTCTTTAAATTGTTTTGTTGTTGTCATATGGTTTTGTTTTGTTTTACTAAAAGTAAGACAGTCATCTTTCAGGAAAAGCCAGATGAGCAAACTAAACCCTTTACAAATGGATATTCTCATGTATCTTAATTTAAATTTTATTTTTTAGCAAGATCTTTCTTGTTCTTTATAGAAATGAAGTGCTCTGCTAAGAAATCCTCTTTGAAATGTCCACATTTGACTTGATGTTTCTAGACTCCATGTCTTCTTAGCTGAATGCTTTCCCTCCGTTGTTTGCCAGTGAGTGTGTAACTGCTGAAGTCAGGGCAAAATACACATCAAAGTCACCTCACGTGAGCACCTTTAGGGCATCACAGAGTTCTTTCTTCTAGTAAGATGCTGGCATCCCTGAATTCATCTGCCTGTTCTGTTTTGTGACTATTCTTAATAATGTGCATACCTGTACATTCTTTTGCCATGTAAATTGTAAAATGTAAGGCATGAATTATATTTTATAAACTATTTTCAAATTGCTTAGAATAATGAGGGTTCATAATGAAAGCTCAATAGATATCTTTGAAAAGCAAAATTCTAAAATGAAAAATGCACTCCTGTTTAAAGCCGAAGTAGAGGGTAAATGGGTAATTTAAAATGATCTATTCATTCACTAGAATTTTACTTTTGTCCAGAAAATATATTGAATAGCTAATAATATTGTGTCAAATACTTTTAATAGAGTGAGGTGCTAACATTACATAGACAGGATGATTGAACTGGCATTTTGTCGGGTTTTTTTTTTTTTTTTTAATCACACGAAGTGTTTATTAACGACAGCTAGATACCTATTAGACAACTTCTTTTTAATAACTATAGATGAGGTTTGAAATTAGCTTGAAAGTACTTATGTTCTGTCAGGCTTTCTTGTTTGTTGGCATGAGTTTTACAGCAACAGTAGCTCACATCAAAACTTTGGATTTATCTTGAATTCTGCTTTACGTGTGATCAAATTGACTTAGAACCATGAATGATGTTCAAAAATATAAACAGCCAGAAAAGAGTCTATTTATATGCTAGCTTGTGGATTTCAACATAGTAAATGTGCTTGAGTCCTTTGTTTATTTCATAGTGAATACTGGATTGATTCCTTTGCTTATTATTATTTTGTGACATTTGTCTTCATCCTTTATTGGTGATGTCATTTTTGTCTAAATTATCCAAATCTCACCATTCTGATATACTTTACATACTTTTATTTCCGTATCTCTCATTGACACTCACGTGTATCTGGTAACAGTTTCTAACAATCATTTCAATGCATGAGCAGATAAATGAATCTCAATTTGAATCTCAGAGAAACAAGTCAATTTCGGAGTCTTTGTTAATAAATCCTAGTCATTAGACCCTGGAATTCTGGGAAGGACTCGATCTCCTCTCTGCTTCTGTTCCCTGTGTCTTTCCTTCAGAAATTCCTCTCAGCTGTGCCTTCCTATTGGCTTTTTCATTTCCCCCAGGACATTTCACTACTGCATTCTCATGAGAGCGCCTGCCCGCCCAGTTCTCCCATGATGCTTTGCTAATTTGCACTCCAGCTGATCATAGCATCTCCCATTTTAATCCTGCAGTGCAGTGGCCTCCTAGTGACCTGAGAGCAACAGCCCATGTTCTCAACCCAGCTGACACAGCCCTGCACAAGGTGGCCCCTGCCTTTTTACCAACCTGTTCTGCTACCTCTCTACCCAGTTCTGCAGAGCCTGTCCATGTGGCCCTGTCTCACTCCTAGAAGTGTCCCTGTGTCCTCCGCCTAGAGCTTTTGTGTACCCTTCTGTAGAGCACCTCGGTCAGAAGGATGTCACTATTCTGCAGGGCTTTCGGAAATCGCACTTTATCAAGGAAGACTCCATAGTCCCTCTGAGCTCTTAACTCACAGTGTCCTGAAATTGTCCTTTGCAGTGTACCGTATAATCAATTCATTTAGCCTGTAATGGCTTGTTTGTTTTTAGGGGTTCCTGCTCTGGAAAATGAGCTCTATGATGCATTGCCCAGTGTTTATTTTGTTCACTCTTCTATGTCCTAATGCTTAGCTCAAAGCTTCCCATGTATGTGTTTGAAGAAATAAGAAATCTAAGAAAATATGAAAAGGAGGGAGGGAGAGATAAAGAAGAAAGGATGAGAGAGACGGAGCGGGGCAGAGTGAGGCAGGAAGGAAGGAGGGAGGGAGGAGGAAATAAGACAAAAGAAGAAAATGGTCATTTTGGGGGACGATAATAATATCTCATGCCATTGCGCCCTTCCATACATGCAATGAGAATCCCTGACCAACATGTGTTCTCGGGCTCTACACTGTCTGTGTGGCCTCCCTGTTGATGCATCTATTCATGCTGGCTTGCTTTCTGTCTCTCTGCTTGGTAGTTGACGGCCAGTGGCAGGAGTGGAGCCCTTGGAGCCAGTGCTCGGTGACCTGCTCCAACGGGACCCAGCAGCGAAGCCGGCAGTGCACCGCAGCGGCGCATGGAGGCTCGGAGTGCCGCGGGCCCTGGGCAGAGAGCAGAGAGTGCTACAACCCGGAGTGCACAGGTATGGCGAGCCCGGCGCCCCAGACGCTCACACAGTGCTCAGGAGGTTGCATGCCAGAGGGACAGAATGCGGCGAAGATTTACATTTTCAACAATTATTCCAATGGAAGACATGTTGCCATTAACCTCCTCCTGACCTCCTCCTGCCTTTGAAGACACTCAGCGCATCTTCTTACCACTTTCTGAAGCCATCTGGAAGTCCTCCTTCAGGAGTGTCTTTAGTTGGGCTGTCCTGGCTGCGCCGACGGCCTGTAGTGGTGAAAACCATTTATCTTTGTTGGACACTGAGGAAGGGCCAGAAGAGGAAGATTGCCAGAACCAATTAGTAGGGTGTGTGAGGCCTCATCCTGATCCTTTTAGGATCCTGCCTCTGCGTTGCCTGACACTCAACAGTGGAATTCACCATATTGTTTTTGTCATACTTCAAAAAGACACAAACTAAGACTTTCAGAACTGCTTCAGAAAGTGGAAAAAATGGCGGCAATAAGTGTGGGAAGCAAGAGGCAGGATTCTGAGGAGAGCCCGTGGCAGTGTCTTGTTGTAGGTTTCAATCAGGCCTCGTATTTTGTATGAACATAGCTAATTATTCTGTATATACCATAGTAATGAAGTAGCAGAACCCATCAGACTAGGAGAGAAAGCATAGTTCATGACCTTTCACACTCAACTTGCGCTTTTTACAGGTAAGGTTCAGTGATGTATATTTGAGAAGTCAGGCCCGATTATCTAAGCATCTGCTCATCCCCGCTTTGCCCCTGACCAGTAAGTCAAATATTTGAGTAGTGCGTGTTCATGAGGGTGGATTAATGAACAGTGAAGAAAGATAATGTCCTCAGATTCCAGGAGCAGGAGGCCATGGGCAGGCACTGCTGACGCAGACACGTTTCTTTCAGCCAACGGGCAGTGGAATCAGTGGGGCCACTGGAGCGGATGTTCCAAGTCGTGTGACGGCGGCTGGGAGAGGAGAATGAGGACCTGCCAGGGGGCAGCGATCACAGGGCAGCAGTGCGAAGGGACTGGTGAAGAGGTCAGGCGGTGCAGTGAGCAGCGATGCCCCGGTAAGAGTGCACTGAAATTGTCCCGTGTAGACGCTTGTGGCCTGGACAGGAGTTCAAGTATCATTGGACAAGGGCAGGATTCCTCAGTGAAAGCATTGCTAGTGGTAACTGGCCAACAGCTACCTGTTTCTAGAATATAGGGGATATTTTCCATGCTGTGTCACAGAATAGTTCCATAGGACTTACTTGTTTCCTAACAGCTTTGTGAAATATTTGTAAAACCCTGGATATGGTTTAAAATAGGTTATTTTTTCCTAACATGTTAAGAAAGATTTGTTTATTGAGAATATTATGCTAATTGCCCAAGACCGTACATATGAGAAACAGAAAGATGTGTTAAATAGCTAAGAACACGAAAGCATGGTGTTAAAATCCAGACTCTTAAGTTCTGTTGTTCATGAATGTCAGCCTGACGCATGACCTTGGACAGCTTCATTAACTTGTCCTTGCCCCAATTTCCACTGTAAAAGGGAATCGCAATGAGCAACACATTTTACAGCGAAAGCATAAAGACTTTGTTACTAGGGAAGGAGCTGAAGTGCTGCTGTGTTAGGAAATTTACATAGAAGTATAGCAAAGAATGCAGATAGAATTGTACAGATTATAGAGCAGATTACAGTGCTTTTGAAGATCATTAAAAGACTTTCTTAATAATACATACATTCCATTAAATATTGGCACACTGAGAACACAGTAAAAATCATGATTTTAGGATGATATTAAGCAACACTATTATAACCCAACTAAAAAAAGTGATAGGATAGAATTTTCTTATTTTATAATGCGATAGAGAGGAGCAGGCTGACTTGAGAGAGCTTGAGTGTTCAGTTAGATTGTAGTCGCTGCTTGGCACTCTGCCGGTGAGCTGCTGCCTGCTCTGGCTAGGAACATGGTGGGGTGGGTAGGTGCTGCTGGGTGCAGATTACTGGGGTGCTCTTCAGTTTCAAAAGCTCTGCATTTCTGTCACCGCATGACTACGTCAATTTAGAAGCCAATATAGCATAAGAGAGAGAAAACAGAAGTCAAAACTTTTTATTTCCCTATAATTAAAATTCTAAACATTTCTCACTGCTCCATACTAAGAATACTGGAAGAAACAGGATTTTAAGAGTACTAAGAAGTAGCTCGAATTTAAGATCTAAAATTAGTCTCGTTAATTCCTCCGGCCATATGAATTTGAAGTGATAAGGGATAAACAGCGTGTGAGATTTTGATGAGGATACCTGCATAGCTTAGCACTGTGGAGTTCTTCCTGTGCTGCTGAAGTATTAAGAAGCATGAAACAAAAACACTCATCTTGCCCCTGGAGAATTTCATTAGCACAGTAAAGCATGATTAAACAAGACTCTTACTATTTGAAGTTATCTAAACCGGGCTTAGCTTTAGCATATCAAGTCTCTTAACTGGTCTTCTATGAACTGTCTTTCATCTACCTATATTGAAGTAAGACAGCTCTGCTGCAGTCAGATTTACAAAGGTTGCCACCTGCTGTTTGGAAAATATTTTACAAAGCTGTTTATAAGAAAGCTACTCTGCCTTATTTGCTGAGTCTACTTGCTGATTTTGATGATCTGTAGCAGACTTAGAAATTATCACATAAATTTCAAAATACTTTTTATGCAACACGATGTATTTTTTAATATTAACATTTTCATTTTATTTTTGTCAATGATATGGTTTGAAAAGAACCATAAATTATTTACAAGTATGTAATTTAATAATTAAAATTTATTCTTGAATGAGATAAATATTGTATGAACTATTATACTTGGGCAACAACTACACACACACACACACACACACACACACACACACACAGATCTCGCCAGCTTTTGATTATATCCTAGAGTAATGCTAGTGTAATACAACTTGCATTATCCATCAAAGTCTCTAAAGACTTCCTTTGTAAAAAATGCTTCTGCTTCTATAGAATATCAATTTTTTATTGAAATAAATAGCTTGTTTGTATTTATTCTTTACATTTTTATATGCAGTTCTATTACCAGGACAGCAGCATTCATAAATAACTCAGTTTGGTGTGGTAGAACTGGTTCATACACCAAGTGTAGAATACACTAATTGTAGACATTTTAAATTGTAGATACTTCCATTTTCCCTTAACATTAACTGAGGCACTTTTCTCTTTCGGTCAATAACCAAGCCTGGGGGCGGGGGAGCTTGCCAGTTAGCTCAGTGGTTTAAGTGCCTGCTGGGGCAAACCCAGTCAGGCTTTCAGGACTGCAGTTTGATCCCCAGCTCCATGTGCCACATCACACATGTCCTTAAGGCAGCTTGAACCAGCCAAAAAAAAAAAAAAAAGCTTCAGGGCTAGGGAGATAGCTCAGTAGAATAAGCGCTTACCTGGCAAGCGCAAGATCCTGAGTTCAATCCCCTGCACTGCAAAACAAAACAAAACTAAGCCTCAACAAATGTTTCTTTTGAAACAACATGCATTTTTAGTATTATTTTTATCTCATATCATTCTTAATTTTCCCTCGGGTTACTTGAAACAGCAGCTATTTATCTTTATGCTTCACTTAATACAAAACAAATGAATCCAGTTTGTCTAGAGACTGTTGTCAGGAAGGACAAATATATATATATATATACATATATATATTTATATTAATATATTTTACCCAATTAATGAAATAATTACTAATCATCAGGATTTGATAAAAGCTTTTATTATGCCTAGTAAAAGAGAAAAATAAAAAGATTTGATCATTAAAATTAGGACTGCTCTTCATGGAAAAATGAGTAAAGAAAAATATCAAAATGTCCTCATTGACCACAATGGTTTTCTTCGTCTTCAGAAGAGAATGCTACAGATGAAGTATTTATTTAAGAAAAATACTGCTGGGAAATAAAATAGCCACAAGAGAGATAATTATATGTCCCAATTTTTAAATTGGTAAAACTCACCACATAATGATTTCATTTATGTCTGTTGCACTGCAAACTTTCGGGGTTTGCAGGTTAAAATGGTACAAGTTTTTCTGATTGTATTATAGAGCTATAATAGAAAAACACTGTTTTAAATTTCTTTTTACTAATATTTTCCAGACTAGTATTATTCAGAGAGCTTTGTTTCTAGAGGAAGGACTGCCTTATTTTCTTCTGCTCTGGCTTGGTTTGGCAAAGTTTGGTTTTGGTTTGGTTTTCTGTCTTGAAGCTTGAACCTATAGCTGCAGTTCAGCGGTCCATTATTTTTGGTCATTGTTTAGTTGGCATCTCCAGTTTGTGCGTCCATATTGCATTTCATTTATAAGTAAAAATTTTGTCTTGGAATCAGTGGGTTTTTTTTCATGTGTATGCGTGTGTGTGTATATGCGTGTGTGTGTGTGTGTGTGTGTGTGTGTGTGTGTGTGTGAGAAAATAAGTCTACACGTTGCATCTGCCCAGGAAACCCTTATGTCAGATATAGTAATTACTGAGATATCTTTGTGTAAGTATTTATACCAAAAGACAATAGCAGGTGTGCTAATTATACCAACATTATACCTCAAACATTGGAATGCATTTGTGTTGTAGTCCCAGTGCTGTAGTATAGTGATACAGCAAGGGCGAGCCCCTCACCTCTTGGTCTCCCCAGCTGGAAGGGGCTCTCCCTTACCCCTGTAAGGTTGCTTACCAACACAGTTTCTTCTGTGGATGTCAACATTTAGTTTGTGAGTAACTATTTTTTTAAATCTTAGTTTCACTGGGAAGAAAAAAAATTACTACTGTTGCTTAATGCGTGCTGTCTTACTAGAACATCTCCTCTCATTGTTAAAACCAGTACGTACCTAGCTGTTGCCCTCAGAGCTTGTGGAAATAAATGCCTGAGCCAGAACCCCATGATTCGGCCTCAGTGGATATAGTGTGGGGCCGAGAACGTTCCTTCCCCAGGCCGTGGTAGTGCCACTATTTGCAGACCCTTCTGCGGGTTGCATTGATCTCTGATTGCAAAAGAATGTCAATAATGGTAATACAGGAACATCATCTAAAGCTAGAATACAGTCCTCCACCTTTGCTGTAGCAGTGAAATTTGAGATCCTGAGATAGCCACAAGATTGCAAAGTTTTATTTTGTTTATGCTTTTCACAAACAACAAGGGTAGTTTCTGTATTCTGTTGAAAACATGGACTCTTCTGTGAACTTAAGCAGGTAGGGAACACTTGGGGAATGGGGCTTATGAATGCTAGCCAACACTGGCTTGTGGGCTCCTCAGGTCCCCATTGTTGGAATGGTAGATTAATCATTGCGGTAGAACTATTTTGTCTTTGCTAGAGACAAATGTAATATATTTGATAAGTTAGACACATCTATCTTGTGTGTGCCTTTGAGTTTAAAGGGGAGACATAATCATCATGGCCTTACCTGAGGATATTTGCATCTGATTTGCCTTCTTCTTCACTGAGCACATTCGTTCTCTCCAATAGAATGTTTAAAAGTTCTGTCTCCACTGGAATTGCCGTTATTTTTTCGCTGTCAGATGATCTGAGTTGCATACATAATTATGTCATCATTGGTTGAGTGCTTCAAAGTTAAGCTGGCATTTGCACTGAGTACTTTTGGACATAGCACATTGTATCACGTTTGATGTTCACACCAGTTGTTCATCTAAAACCAGAGTTCAGTGTTGACAGTAGGTGGCACTATGTGTTGACTTCTTACATCCTTTATGTTGTATTTGTTCTTGCCAAGTAGCCATAGTTACAGTTTCTCTGTATTTCAAAAAGCAGAGAAATAAATTAGAACTTGAAGGTAATTTGTAGGTGAGAGAGTCTACCTTTTGCTTGCGAATAATTTAAAATAATATCTATCCCCCAAAAAGAGAAAAAGTGGGCTTTCTTACCCAAACTAATCTTGGAACAAATCACCTGAATTTTATGGGCAGAATTTAGGAGGAAACACTGACGTCTAACAGTAGCTGTGTGTATAACGAACAGCACAGCATGTCCTTTATTCAAACCTGTTGCTATGGAGATAATTATTGCCATAATTTGTCTTATCAGATTGCTCATCGCATGAGATTTTGAGAAAACTCACAGCTTTTGCCATGGTAGGAACTCAAAAAACAATTCAGTGTAACCTTACATTACCCTGTCTTGTCCAATTTAGATGGATCTGTTAACATGTCCATCATTTTCAAATTGAAAGGAAGGTAGAGAAGCACTTACTACTATTTCTTTTATTTCTTCCTTCCAATTCCTGTTGGTTGTATAATAAAAAAAAATTAGGAACCACTCAATTATGTTAATGGTGAGGTCATTAAATTAATTTTTACAATTCTTGAAATTAATTCCTGTGACTCTTTTTGGGATTCAGTGCTTGCCAAGACACAAAACCTGAATATACACCCTTGATGGTTCCCATACCCATTGATTTGTCATTCCTTTCATAGTGTACACGATGTTAGGGTACTGCCTGGCCCTGTGCTCTGGTGTGCTGTGTTTCCCCCCATCACCACCTTGAGAAGCCCCCACCAATCTACATCTGCATGCCTAATCTCTCACAAATGCCTCATAGGCCTTTCCCACACAGTTATCAGCTCAGAATGGGATTTTTCTGACCACCGGATGCCCTGTTTCGTTTAGAGAGGTTCTTGGTCCTCAGGGTCCTTCCCTGCTGGTGGATTACACTTCACCAGATTTCCTTCCACCGCGAGCCTGCTGCCTCTTCTGCCTACAGCCACTAACTAGTGGGGAGAGCAGTGCAGTGTGAACCGCCTAGAGCAAGGAGCCCAAAAATTCAGGTGTATGCTCAGGGTCCTCAACTATAAAATAAGAAAAACACATTGTGCAGGGATTTTCAAGGGTGTAATAATAAAATGCTATAGCTAAGTAAGATCATTAAATGGCAGTTCATGAACTCTTTGTCTCTTACCCATCCTCCAATCTCTTTTGAACAGTTGTGTCTGTTTATTGTCCTCCATTCATGGCCTTGGTCCTGTGACTGATTTATCCCCTAAAACTACATTGGTTCTCATTACTTGCCAAATTTGATACCAGGACCATTGAGATTTTAGTATACCATCTATCAGTTCTGTTACCTTTCTAATATCATTTCTAATTGTTTCTAAACATATATTGCACATACTCTAAATGCATATTTATATGTATGTGTAGTAAAATCAAACAGATCAAGTCTCTGGTTCCTGACCACAAGGGTGCACAGTCTCCTTCCATGCTGTTGTTTGTGCTGTTAGCCACCTAGACTTCCTCAGGACCCTGTCCTTTCTCATCTCTGCCTGCTGACAGGGCAGCATTTTAAGAGCCTGTCCACTAATGATTCTTCTCTCCAAAGGTCTTATAAGTGTCCTTTCATTTAGGAACTCCTATATTCTTGATTTGTGTTTTCCTTATAAGTAGTACATGATTATATCTATTAGCCATAATTCCAACTTACTGCAAATGAGCAGTATATTTTCAGCCTTCTGTATTTTCTACTCTGGGTTAAGCCTAGATGACTGTAATAGGTCATTAGATACATGCTCTTTTAAATGCTCTTATTCCATACCATGACTACTATAATGGAACTAATGAAGACATTTTTGTAAAAGCACATAAATAAAAATTTTTCAAGGGCTATGATGTTAATGTCTTACAATATATGATTTTCTTTCATTCTTTCAAAATTCTGTTAGCTAATTGGATGGACTAATTTATTGAATCAATATTTTTATCATGTGTGTAGTTATTTTTATTTTGTAGTTATAATTTGTAATATGATCTTTCTTTAGAAATAAACAACTGAGACTTTAGAGGTGAGACAAATGTAGAAGTGTCTGTAACAGTTATTCAGTTTCTTCCACCTGAGCCCCATTTATTCTTTTAGGCCAGGGCTCCTCATGCCTTTCCCACAGTAGTTTGTAATGCTGTGCCTTATCCTGGGTGTGAGTAAATTATCTCTGAGGCCTCAGTGCAGCTGAAAAGACAGAATTTTGTGGCTTGTGGCCTCAAACCTCAACCTCAAGTCTCAATTTTCTATTTTTCTGCAACGAGGCAATGTTTAAGAGTCTCATGCTCTACCAACTGAGCTAGCCGGGCAACACAAGGCAATGTTTAGATGTAATGATTCTCACCTATTCCTAAAATACTTTGAAAAGGCGGGTAAAAATTTTCCACAAAATATCGAGTGCATTCAAATATACAGCTTAGTCTAACTAAAAATTAGTAATAGTAACTTAGAATTTCTCTTAGTCACTCTGCTGAAACAAAATACTCAGCTTGCACAAATTAAAAGGATGAAAGGTTGCCTTTAGGTCACAGTTTGTGGAGGTTTAAATCCATAGTCAGCTGGTTTCATGGTAGGGCAGTGTGGCTGAAGAGTGTTGCATAGGGGAGACAGTCCATGGCAAGGCAGACAGGGCAGTGCAAAGAAGAAACAGTCGATGGCAGGACAGACAGGGCAGTGCACAGGGGAAACAGTCCATGGCAGGATACACAGGGCAGTGCAAAGAGGAAACAGTCCATGGCAGGGCAGACAGGGCAGTGCACAGGGGAAGCAGTCCATGGCAGGGCAGACAGGGCAGTGCACAGGGGAAGCAGTCCATGGCAGGG
>NW_004524577.1:21289462-21290485 GCF_000260255.1 Octodon degus
GCAGTGCACAGGGGAAGCAGTCCATGGCAGGGCAGACAGGGCAGTGCACAGGGGAAGCAGTCCATGGCAGGGCAGACAGGGCAGTGCACAGGGGAGACAGTCCATGGCATGGCAGACAGGGCAGTACACAGGTGAGACAGTCAATGGCAAGGTAGACAGGGCAGTGCACAGGGGAAACAGTTCTTGGCAGGGCAGACAGGACCCAGTAGGAGCAGCAGCAAGCCTTCCTTTCTTCCTTACCCCATCCAGAAATGCTGTAAAGTTTCAAACTTCCCTGAAAATAGGCTTAGCTGTTTGATTGACAGTAGGCCCACCACCTCATTGCTGAATGACCATGGGCTACATTATCCACATTATCACTCTACTTTGATTTTCTGCAGTTTAATATGCAGACAATAATGCTGTTCATGCCATAGGTTTGACATGAAAATTTGATGTGTTAAAACGTGCAGTGCAGCCCAGTCCTAGCCCAGGTCTGGTGAGTGTGTGGAGAGCTTCCTGCTACCCTGCGCCAGCGGGACCAGTCCCAGCCCAGGTGCAGCGTGGGCCGGACCCTCTCCCACCCCCTCGGGCCACCCACCACCACTCCGCCCTACCTGCCCCACCCCTCCCGCCGAGTAGGAATTTCTGCCGACTTCCGGGAATCCCCAGACCCAGTCCTAGCCTACATCCGGTGAGTGTGTGGAGAGCTTCCTGCTACCCTGCGCCGGCAGGACCAGTCCCAGCCCAGGCGCAGTGTGGGCCAGACCATCTCCCAACCTTCGGGCCGCCCCCCAGCACTCCGCCTTACCTCCCCACCCCTCCCGCCGAGTAGGAATTTCTGCCGACTTCCAGGAATCCCCAGACCCAGTCCTAGCCCAGGTCCGCAGCGGGACGGAGCTGAGCACAGCAGCCAGACCTAAGCCAGATGCAGCTGGATAACTCCAAACTCTGTAGAGTTACACCTGAACTTCAGTACGTGTGAAGGTTATAACTACAGCAAAGATCTACAACAAAGGGCAGAAGACAGTGCTACACAAAATG
>NW_004524577.1:21300840-21366714 GCF_000260255.1 Octodon degus
ATAAATAAATAAATAAATAAATAAATAAATAAATGTAACAAATCAAAAAAGTAAAAACACACTGAATGCTAGTCTTTGTGAATTTACAATATAATAAAATATAGTCTGTTGACTTTCCTGGGTTTTAAAAATCATTGATTTTTCTTTGGCTTTGCCTTTTCTGATTGCAAGGAGATCACATAGCCACTCAGTGAGGTGGAAATTGAGTACTGTTGCGTATCATGGTTGACCTGAGGAGAAGTACTAGTCACCTGACCTGTCGCTCACGCAGAATTAAGATGCATGCAGGGAACACAAGGTATTCCTAAAAAGGGCCCAGAGCATCTCACTAAGTCATATAGAGCCCTCCAAGACCTATTTTATTCCTACCTGAAAACCGTGACAGCCTCCTTTGACTCATGCTTAGTGTAACTCCTGTAGTTATACTCTCTTTGTTCTTCAAAGTGGAATGACTGCCAAACTTTTCTACACACACACACACACACACACACACACACAGAATATCCTCCGCTATGTGCAGAATTGTGTTTATTCTCTGTTAGCTTTGGAACTGATATAATTGAAGACAAGATATTCTATCCAGAGGAGGCCAATAAATGAACAAAGTAGAAAAAAATATTATACATAGACACAAAGTGACGGATAAATGCTCTGAGTCTGATAAAGCAGGGAAGGAAGTGTTTGAAGAGTGGGTCAGGTCGTCACTGAGAAGTGAAATTGAACTTTAAAGGCGGCAAAGCTGTGTGGTGTGCACAGCTTCGGAGGAGAGGGAGGAGAGGTACCTGAGCACAGAGACAAGCGTGTGGGCCTGGAGCTGAGAGCTGCCTCAGCTAGAGGAGAGCACCCAACCTGGAAGGGAAGGAGGGGGGCTGAGGGAAGGAGCCCTTAACAGGCCACTTTAAACAGTAAATATCATTCTTAAGGAAAAGAAGGTATTTTGCCCCCAAAAGGATGCCTTTCAGAAAAAAATCACATGTGACTCATATTTCCGGTAGACAGTTGGCTGACCTTGCTCTGTGCCTTTCTGTTTTCAACTTCCTGCTCAATGACCCTGTTGGCTCAGTAGTGCCGTCTAGTGGTTAGCATGTACAGGAACATTCATCCCACCTGCCCACTAGTGCCGTCTAGTGGCCAGCATGGACCGGAGCATTCAGCCTCTGGCCCAGTAGTGCCATCTAGTGGTCAGCATGTACAGGCCCATTCAACCCTGTTGGCCGAGTAATGCCTTCTAGTGTTCAGCATGTACAGGCACAGTCATCCTGCTGGCCCAGTAGTGCCATCTAGTGGACATCATGTACAGGAGCATTCACCCTGTTGGCTCAGTAATGACATCTAGTGGTCAGCATATACTAGGAGCAGCTACTTTTACAGCTGTGGGCCTGAGCTGGGAACAGGGAAGGGACCCAGCAAAACAGTTCTCAAGGTGAAGAGCTGTTGGCCCACCCCAACAGGAAAATGAAGATACTCACTGTTCAACATATATTTTTCTTGGTTTCTATAGAGACTGAGTCAGGGGAGAGTAGAAGCTACCACAACAAGTTCTGGGGGCTGCAGCTCAAGTTTTACCAATAGAACTGAGGAGAATGGGAGTCTAAAAAACAATGAAAATGCGGGGCTGGGGAGATATCTCAGTGGAATAAGTGTTTCCCTGGCAAGCACAAGGGCCTGAGTTCAATCCCCGGTTCCAGTTCCGCCGGGAAAAAAAAAAAGAAAAGAAAAGAAAAGAAAACAATGAAAATGGAGGTCAGTTCAGGCAAGTGACTTGAAAGTACATGAAAAGATCACGAGAGGTAGTGACAGCCACTGGGGTACGAAGATGGGACAGAACGAAGAGCAAGCAAATGTCATAGTGTTATAAGCTCCTGCTATATTGTTATTAAGAACTTAGTCCTTTTGTGTAGAATTCAGTGATGTGGTAAACTGTTCATAGTGTATTTTGTAAATTTTAGCACCCATTCTAATTTTTATTTTTAAAATATTCTATGATAGTTTTTGGCTCAGTATATAGAAGCAGAATTATCTAGACCATAGAAGTAGAGATTTTTTTTTCCTTCATTGTAAGCACATTATCAGACAGTGGAGGTCTGTTATGTTGTTGGCTCAGTAAAAGTGATTTATTTTGAAACCACGTTGGGAACACTTACTAAATACTAGAAACCAGGGGAGTTCATTGCATTACAGCAGACTAAAAGTAAGTAAAGTAAAACATGCTTAGTCTCTTAGCAACATTTGGGTCTTGTTGAAGTTTATACATATAACCAAGTATTTTTTAATGGAAAAAAGTTTATTCATTTTTAATTTTTTTTCAAATCTCATTCTAATTTTTTTTACTTATGTACTTAAGAAAGTACATGAAAAAACTAAAGGGAGGGAAATTAACAATATTGCATTAGAATAAAAGGTTAAAATCCCTCTTATTTCTCTTGACTTCCAGTTTGATCCTGTCCAGAAAAACAGAGATAGTAGTTACTGTGCTTTCAAAACGTCTGCTTGCGTATAATTCTTAGTAAGTGACATGGTACTACTGCTGCCCTTAAGACCTCTAGCAGGAGCTGTAGGCTCCAGTCTGGCACTTCAGGTAATGATAAGTGACCAAAAAATACTTGAAGATAAAAGTGAAAATGTAACATATCTTCTCAGATTTTTTTCAAGCTGATTTTCATCAAATATTTTAGCTTAAGAAAATCTGGAAAAAAACTCCATCTTACTATTTTAAAAATTTTATCCAAATAAATCATAAAATGGACTTGATAACCAAGTATTTTTGATCCATTTTAAGGTCTGTATTTTGGTATATTCAGTGACTGGGCATTAGGAAGGGCTTCTGAGAGGGTACATTACTTAACCTTTATTCCAGGATAAGTAGGAATTTTGCTTTCAAAGTGAGAGAAGCGAGATTTTTAAGTAGGAGCACGGCCTTTGGAAAGGAAGTATTAATGTGGATTCTTAGTGTGGAGTACTTGGGAATGAGCTTGGAGCACTGGTTGTCACATAGTGAGTGTGCACAAGCCGAGGACAGAGTCCACGAGAAAGCCCTTTTCATCTGCTGAGTTTTCTTTGTCTTGCCCAGGATGGGCAACCGTGGGAGGGTTTTAAACAGCGAGTGATGAGATTAAACTTCATTTTAGAGCTTACTCTGTTTCCAAGCATGCAAATAGGTTTAGGGAGAAAAACACATCACTGTATACCCAGTTTTTCAGCTCAGAGAGCAGATGTCAGCCTTGGCTCCTTTGTCTCCTTCATTCCTCACATCACGTAGAAGACCTCCTCAGTTACCAGGTACCCACCTCTCTCCCTCAGCCTAACCCAACACTGCTTCTGAACACCACATGTGTTAGCGTCCTTAGTGGGCTTACCCATCTGTTCTTTCTATAAAATGCCAAATGATCTTAAAATTAGAGCTCAAATTAGATCAGCCCTTCTATTAAATACCTGTGGTGGCTGCCTGTGCTGGAGGGAGCTGCCATTTTTGGTTATTAGGACCTGGTTGGGACATCATTGGCAGAGATAAGGAATCCACAGTCAACAGTCGTGTGGGAGAGAATGGTGAGGATAGAGGTGTGGGCAGTGTTATTGTGAATATTCCAGTCAAAAATGCCACTGAGCAGCTGGCTGTGCCAGGCCAAAACCCAAGAAAATACCTACATGTTTCTAATTTATAGGTGGAAGCAGAGGGTCTAGGTCCAGTGTCACTTCAGTTAAACAAGCAAGTTCAAGTTAGACGTCACCTCATTACTTTCTTCTTGTAGCTCTAATATTTTTAACCTTTGCTCATATCTGCTGCGACCACTTCCTTGGCATTTATGAGAACGGTGCCTCAGACGTACTAGGAAAACACTCCATAATTGTGTGACATCCCAGCCCAACTTGCTAGTTTTAGGTCCTCGTTTATCAAAGTATTCATATAATCATATATTTATTCCTTTAGTTTTGAGCGGGTTTTATGTGGCAGGTAACTGTTTAGTCTAGATGTACTACAGAAGATTCAGACAATGAGTGACGGTGCAGCCACCTAACGCAAGCTACGGGGAAAGCACAACAGCTGGCCTGTCCAGAGAGGACACTGACTTTCTTCATTTGGGAGCAGAAACACGGTTCAACACAGTCTGGACATGAGTCTCACTGTTTCACAGTTCTTGGGCTTGTCACAACAAGACTCTTGTTATATGTCTATAGCTCTTAAAACTCCTTTTTAACTTAAATTGATGCTTGAAAACAGACAGATCAAGACCATCAATTTTAATATATTATTGCTTTTGGTTGAAAAAAATTTTGGTCTTTATTCTTATTATAATTCAGTAATAGTTTTAAATATGATAGTTGCATTTTTGGAAATCACTTCATTGTGTATCAATCTAAAATAATAAGAATATTGGAAAGATTTTTATTTATATTATGTCTTTTATGAGTCTGAACTGTGTTACAAGACCCTATACCAAATAAATATTTTTAAAAATTTTTTTAAAAAAGATATTTTGTCTTTGTAAAAATGGCTTTATTTTTAAAATTAATTTTGTTGGTACATTTTAGATATTTATTGCAATCACATTCATTATAAGGAATTTGTATCTGCACATAATATATCTTGATTCTTCTTTCCCCAATCCTCTCCCTTCAGCACCTCCTCCCCTCCTTTTTTTCTTTTTGGTGGAACCAGGGATTGAACTCAGGCCCTTGCACTTGCCAGAGAAGCGCTTATTCTACTGAGCCATCTCCCTGGCCCCTCCCCTCCTTATTTACAAAAGCTTTGACTTCAATTTTTCTTCTTTCTTTTTTTTTCTGTTCCCTTTGTTCCACGTTCTCTCCTCTCCCTTATTCCCCTTCCCATTTTAATTTTTCCCACTTCCCAATATTTGTTATTATTTTAAATCCTTATTTACCCTTTCAGTTTCTTACACAAGAGGATGCTGTATTTAAAAGTGTATCCCATGTATTTCCACAGTGCCTGCATCAGTCTCCACTCCCACCAGCAGGGGAGAAGGGTTCCTTTCTTCCCACGGCATTTGTTCTTGCTTGAGTTCTTGATGATGGTCATTTTTTCTGGAGTGAGATGCAATCTCACTGTTACTTTTATTTACATCTCTCAAATGACCAGCTACATGAACATGTTTCCATATATCTATTTGTTCGTCATACATTTTCATCTGAGAAGTGTCCATCCACTTCAGATGCCCAGTTTTGGACTCAGTCTTTGACTGTGGGGGGTCTGATTTTCTTCAGTTCTTTATTCTATATATTAATCCTTTATCTGAGGATCAGCTGGCAATTCTTTCCCTCTCTGTGTATTGTCTCTTAACTCTGCTAGTGGTTTGTGTGTGCAAAAGCATTTCATTTAACTATTTTTGCAAAAGCTTATTAATATGATAAGGTCCTACTTGTTGATTATTGTATTTCCTGTATAACCAGGATTTTGTTCATAAAAGTTTTTGCTTCCACCTATGTCTTCCAGAATTCTAACTGTTCTACCTTCTACCAGATTGTTTCTGCTTTAATATATAGATCTTCATTCCATTCTGATTTTACTTTAGCATGTGGTGAAAGATACGGTCCTAGGTTTAATCTTCCACATGTGGAAAGCCAGTTTTCTGAGCACCATGTATTAAAGAGGTTATCCTTCTTCCAGTGAAGGAATTGGGCCCCTTTGTCAAAGAAAAGGTGGCTGAGCATGTTTGCAGTTATTTCTGTATCTTCTGATCTCTGGTTGTTTGGTGGTTCATTTGTTTTTGTCAGTACCATGCTGTTTTTATCACAGTAGCTTTGTAGTAAATATCAAGCTGGGGATTATGTTGCCTCTGCCTTGACTTTGTTGTTCATAATTGCCTTTGCTGTTCTATGTCTCTTCTGCTTCCAAATGAATTTTAAGATTGCTTTTTCCATTTGAGGAGTATTGATGTTATAAATTTCCTAAACTTTATGGAGAATTCAGCAGTGAATTCATCAGATCTTGAGCTTTTTTTAGTTGGTAGGGGTTTTTTTGTTTGTTTGTTTTGTTGCTTTTTTTAAATTTAAAGAAAAAAATTATTGAAGGTTTGAAAAACAATTCCTAAAAGATTTACTTTTCCAGAAAGCTATAGCTACACAATGCATTGCATTATCATGCTAAATGTACATTAGACACCAATACAAATACCATGAAACAATTCACCATCCTTCAACAACTTGAGCGAAAGTAAATGCCTAAGGAACAACATGGATGGCTTGCAAAGGAAGGGCTCTTTAAGCACCATTAGAGAGAGAGAGAGAGAGAGAGAGAGAGAGAGAGAGAGAGAGAGAGAGAGAGAACAAATGGATGTGTGTGTTCAGTTATATACTCAGAATTGGACCTTTGGCACTAGGAGCCAGAGCATTTTGTCATATAGCATTAACATGTATTATAAAAGTGCCTCGTGTCAAAGGAATAGAACCATCAGCATTTAAAAGCAGCTTTGTCAACTAGGCAATAAAACACTCCACCATGTCTCTCGTCCATCACTGGATACACTGCTAGCGACTTTGAAATGAAAAAAGAGAAGAAGAAAAGGAAGAAGGATCTGTAACCCCTTTTATTTTCCATTTAAAATCAACAAAACAAACATCAACTCTATTATATACTAATATCTTCAAAGTACATCATTTGTACAAGGGAAAGACTAGGAACAAAAACATGTCAACAGAGATCTAAACACCACTGAGCACGCCTCACGCTGTGCTCCCGTGGTACTCAGGAGGGACCGCTTCATAATCACTGGCACTAAATAAAGTTGCTGAATTCCTCACCAGATACTTGAGGAAATCATGAGGATAGTTCAGTAATAAAGCAAGGTTCTTCTTATCCATAGTTCAGTAATAAAGCAAGGTTCTTCTTAGCCACAAGTGTATAGGCCAACATGGCTCCCATTCATACAAGTAATTGCAGTAGATGTGGTGCTCCACACACCTGGGACATGGGTGTGTCAGGGTGATCGGCAAGGGGCTCAGCGGACTGTGGTCTCTCAGAGTTGTAGAGGAGCTGAGTGCCCAGCATCACGCTGAAGTATTCTTTCATCCCTGCTACAGCCTCATGAACAGCGTACTCCTTATCTGTTTTTCCTCAAGATTTCTTATGATTTGCATAGTACTCTAGAATGGCGTCCACATTCTTCTTGGCAGGAAGATAAAAGAGCTGTTTCTGTCTGGTAATTGGGTCACAGTCACCAACAAGCCATGGCTTTAGCTCTTCAGGGATCTACTTTAGCTTCAACTCTGTTCATAAATGTTACTTCACTTTCAACAGCGGGCTCAACCCAGGCCCTTGTCTTCTGAGGAGGCTGAGCTATCTCCTGGTACTGCCACCATCTCCACTACCAGGGCTTTTTTGTTTGTGCTTTTTAGTTTTCACGTCAACATTTTTCTGTTGCAGACCAGGCAGCTTCTTTCCTGCAGCGGCCCCTCTCACCCTCCCTCTGCATATGGCTCCTGACTGGCCTTCTGAAGTTCCCCCTGTGTCTGCAGATTGCTGCCCACATACCTGAGCACTCTGCTTTCTGGAGCCCACTCATCCCAATTTTATTCCAACCACTGTAGTGTATAAAGAATTTTACTTGTTTGTCCTTTGTGGCAAGCTTTACACACTTTGCTTCGTTAAGAAGAGGGCCATGGAAGCACAGCACTCGTCCACCCTCCTGGAACCTGGGCTTCGGGTCCTGCTTGGGCACCGTGTATAAGTGATCTGCCACCTCCTTCTCCCACTGCCCCTGACTGCCGCCCTGTGCCTACCACCCCACCGAGCTCCTGTCAGACACGTCAGGCACAGCCACTCTACATCCTGGGCCCGATTTGCCAGCACCTGCAGGCTTCGCTGGTTTTTGATTTTTTTTCTTTTAATTACCTCAATTTCGTTACTTTTTGCTAATTTGTTCAGAAGTTTTATGTTTTCTTGGTTCAGTTTGTGTAATTTTCATGTGCCTATGAATCTTTCCATTTCTTATAAGATTTCCCAATTTTTTGGAGTACAGTTTTACATAGTAGTTACTGTTTTCTAGATTCTAGCAGTGTTCATTAGGATTTGGTATCTTTATTTGTACTTATGTACTTATGTTGCTGTGAATCTTTTCCCTCTTTCTTTAGTATTTATCTGTTTTTAGTCTTTCAAAAGAAATCAGCTCTTTGGTTCATTGATTCTTTGCATTACTTTGTTTAGCCTTTTATTAATCCCCACCCTGATCTGGATGACTTTGCCCCTTCTACTAATTTTCAGTTTAGATTTAGCATTTTTTAGTATTTTGAGCTCTATCATTAAGTTCTTTGAGCTCACTCTGTTTTTCTAATGTATCATTGACTGCAGTAAGCCTTCTATCCCTGACACCACATGTGGCCTCCGCCCCGCCCCGCCCCCAGAGACCCAGTGTGGTGGCCCACACCTGTAATCCCAGCACTGGGGAGGCTGAGACAGGAAGATCAGGATGAGTCCAAGCTGGGTAGTGACACCTTGTACAAACACATTAAAAAGAAAAAAAAAAAAAAAAAAAGCCTACACAGTTAAAAAAAACTGATGATTTTACAGAAAGAGAAATGAAACTTTGTGGGCTTTTATCTCACATTTCAGTGAACTCTAGACTTTGAGGAGAATGAAAGCGCTCTGTAGTTAGAGAGATGCATCTAAGGATTATGATCACAGTACTTTATTTATTTTTTTGTTTTGTTTTTAACTTTAGTTTTCCCCATAATTTTATTGATAAACAAATATCAATGAGACAGTTTCAAATCAAATTGGTAGGACAGTTTCAATAATTAACGCATTGTATACATTCTTCCTAGTGGTTAATTGCTGTACAAGATGCGGACATGAATGATCACAGTACTTTAAAAAAATAAAATAATCTCTGCTGACGTTCAGCTCTCTCTGTTTTAAATTACAGCACCGTATGAAATATGCCCGGAGGATTATCTGATGTCTATGGTGTGGAAAAGGACTCCAGCAGGCGACTTGGCGTTTAATCAGTGCCCACTGAATGCCACAGGTACGGTGAAATGCCAGCCCCAGCTCACGCGGCAGTCCCTGCCCAGGAAGAGCAGCCTGCATTTGCTTATGAAATCATGCTCTCCCTGTATCCATAAATATCTCTGTCCAGTAAGCAATCACTTAAATAATTTTAATCAAGCACTTCAGAAATGGAACCGGTGAAAAGACCAGAAAATAAAGTTGATAGCAGAGCTTTCTCTGGGTGATTCATCCGCATTATAAAAATAGTCGAAACAACAACTTCATGTGCATATAGTTTTCAAAGAAAAACAAATGGATGAGCCCAGGTTTTAGCCTGCTCTCCACTACGTGGCTCCACCAGGATCTTGCTACAGTCTCTGTCCTTTGTGGCCCGCAGGCACCACCAGCCGACGCTGTTCTCTCGGTCTCCACGGCGTGGCCTTCTGGGAGCAGCCGAGCTTCGCAAGATGCACATCCAACGAGTACAGACACTTGCAGCATTCAGTAGGTGCAAAGCCAGCTTTAGTACTTGCTCTGTCTATTTTCTGCTAATGATTGCCGTGTGCGAATTTACCTTTCTGCAGTACTATCAATTCAGTAAATTCACTGAAAAGAAAGACGCCTAGGGAAAAAGAAGTGGGAGAGAAAGCTAATTTCTGTAAGTCAGAGCTGCATTGCTTTGTTCCTTCTTTAGTTTTTTATGGATCTTGCTATTTACATGAAAGAATTTCTTGTCCAGTGGAGGAAAAGCCTGAGTAAAATCTGTTTTATCTGTAAGAGGGATACTGCATATCGTAATTGTTCTGGTCAATTGTTATGTATTACAAAATACCGTATATCTAAAAATTCAATTCTTTAGCGATTCACCAGTTGGGAAAGGATAATGCTGTGTGACTTGGTTATCAAACTTCATGGTGTAGCTGGAGATGAAGATATGGAAAAAAGATAATTATTGTGCCAGACAAACTTCATCACAAAAGAGTACTTGGCTGTACGTTCCAAAAGTTGCCACTTTTTGCCTTACGCATAATTGAATTATTCATAGAGCACAATGTATGAATATTCTGAGCAAAATTTCATTTTCTGTGCTAGTTTACAAGTCATTGTCATTATCAGAAAAGGTTGGCGTGTCGGATTGGCAGTCAACAGGGCCTCAGCTGGAATGAGTATAAACAATGTGAGGCATAAAACAAATATAGCATGAGCCCCCAAAATGCTGAGCGCTACATGAATGAAATTATATGCTTTCTTCTAATATTCCTTTCTGTCAAAATATATATACATTTTTAAAACCCTGAAATATATTCTCAGTTGTGGATGAAAAGTAGTAGTACCAGTTCTTATCAGTTAAGGAAATTAGTAATTCTTTTACAGAAAAACAAAGATCCATGTTATAAAATTGAACACCACTCTTATATATTTCACGCCAAATCAGTAGCTGATTGATGATTAAATATACAGTCTAATTTCTGTCATAGTGTTCTCATACAAACACATATGCAGTATCAGTAATTGAACATACACAGCTTCAGTTACATAAAATATTTGCATGTGAGTTATTTATATATGGAATTTATATTTATGTAAGTGTATATATTTTATTTAAGTATGGAAATATATATATATATATATATCATGGCCAAATACTTATAAGAACATTTACTAATTTGATATATAAAGATGTTAGATAGCATTCCATGTGCAGATATTTTAAAGACAGTAATTTTACTATAAAATATAAGCACATATATAATCTACACATCCATGTGTGTAGACGTGAATATGCATATACATAATGAAAAGATACATGATGGAGGAGTTTTTTATATTAAAGTGTATCAGAAATCCACTTTATTTAATAGAATGACCCAGTAACATATTACAATGAAAAGTAGGAGTTTAAAATGTACTTGCCAAACAAATTGCCTATGAGTTAAAATGTCTACATTGAATTAAGATATTTTAGGCAGCATACTAACAATTGTAGGCCATTCAGTACCTGCTGATACGTTGGAGCCATAGCTGAATAAATTATCTCCCCAAGTGTACTGATCTACCTACCACTCAAAATTTAGTTTTATAATATACAACATAAGAATATGAAATGTAAAACTGTGTCCATATCTATCAATAACTCAGAACAATTTCAAAATTGTTTATAAGCAAAAGTTTCTTGTGAATCTGATTTTAATGGATTTTATTTTCCCTAATTTTAGACCTTATACTTTTTTAACCTAATTATATTGCATTCAATTCTTATTTAGCCCTGGAGGTAAAGTAAGTGAACAACAAATCAATCTTTATGGATTTGTTAAGAATGAACATGGTCAGATCCTGCAGACGCACATACTTACTGTCCACGTACAGGTTGTGCACAGCACTATTCGGTCAGCGCAGGCCATCTGCCAGTGGAGACAGCCGTACTCCGTGAAGTAAAGGCTGAAATATCAGAATGTGAATGCTATAGAAAATAACTCAGTCAACTAACAGCCAATGTGCATTTGCCTTTGTTGACTTGGTTCCAAAACTCGTTTGTCATCTTATAAACTACAAAGCATACAAAAACAGTGATTGAACGATAAAGGTGGATGCTCACGTGTATAAGGAGCAGTACAGGAAAAG
Source organism: Octodon degus (assembly GCF_000260255.1). Lineage (NCBI taxonomy): Eukaryota > Metazoa > Chordata > Mammalia > Rodentia > Octodontidae > Octodon > Octodon degus. The sequence goes on from NW_004524577.1 coordinate 21,312,404, forward strand.
ATGTGGAGCCAAGAAAGACAGGGTGGTAGTATTTACAGCAAGGGGGAGTATTTTAAAGGGGCTGGTGGCAGTGTGGCTTTTGGCGTGCTGATTTTTAAATCGGACATTCGCTGTCTGCCTCACTTGCCCCTCCTGCATGAAACACTTGTAGCACTTTCTGTTGAATAAAAACATTATGTTTGTCCTCATCCACTGAATTCACTGGATCTGGAGTCTTGTAACGTCTGCTCTTCCTTCCGTGAGCCCGGAAGGCAGTGTTTTAAACTTAGTGTGGCACATGGGTGTTCACAGCAGCGCAGATAAAGACACTAAGGAGCCCGTCCAGAGCTGGTGTGAAAGTGACAGGGAGGACAAGACAAGTTTGCGCCAAGTGAGGGGACGATTTTGAGGGGATCATAGCAGTGTCCTTTACTGTAGTAAGTTTTATTACATGAAACCATCGCCATATTTCTGTTCATATATTGAACCCCATTATTGCACCAAGTACCAGGCACTTGTGGGCACATGCATAATCTAGCTCCAACAACTTCCAAGGAGGGCATTTTTGTCTCACAAGGAAACTGAGGTCTGGGGGGAGATCCGGGCAAGTGAAGCGCAGAGGGACAGCGACACCGCGGGCAGCACTGTACCAAAGTCTTTCTGGAGCCCACGCAGCTTCCTGAGCTCTGGATTTGAAATCCTCAGCCCTGGACCCTGGGTTGGGCGCAGGGTTCTCTCACTCATAGGTGGGTAAATCTGTTACAGAATCAGAGCGGTGTCTTCACTCACTGTTTCCTGAAGGGAAAGGCCTGTATGTAATGGGGGACGATTAATGTCTTTGTGGACCAAAGACCCGAACTGAAAAAAGTCATCTCCCTAAAAATAAAATTTTAGAACTTCACATATTGCATCCTGACCATGCATTTGGAGAAATATAGGTAAATGAGGCCCTTAGAAAGGGAAGGGATGGGCTGGTGAGATGGCTCAGTGGTCTAAAGCACCTACTTAGAACAAGCTAGCACAGGGACCACGGTTCAATCCCCCAGCACCAGCCCCGCCCCCTGGTGGGCTGAGCTGGCCACACACACACACACACACACACACACATAAATAAATAAATAAATTAATTAAGAAGGGAAAAGGAAGAGGATACGGCTGCTGTCAGCACAGGGCACAGGAAGTGTGTTCATGCACACATGCAAAAATACGCACCTACTTGTGCGTGCTCACACCCCCAAAATGAATTGTGATCTTGCCTCTCGCTCCGTGTATGTACATAGACACATAGATGCAAAATATGATGCGTGCATGTTGCGATATATGTTGGCAAGAGAGAAAGTTTGAGATGAGATTCCTTCCACAGTCGTTGACTGTGTTCTACAAACTGTTACAAACCAGCTGAGTTAGACAGAAATGGAGTCATTAGTCAACTTAAATTAAAATAAAATCAATAGTCTGGCATACTGGATATGCAGGTTGCATTACTTGAAGACAAGAACTGTATATCATAAATACTTGTACACTAATGACTGCTACTTTGTCTTAAATCAAAAGTAGGGTACTGGCAGCTACAAAGTCCACGATGTGGATATGACAAACTTATTATTCATGACTTTTAACCATATGAAAGTAATAAGGAATATTCACTCTGCACAATTTTCCCAGCCCTAAAAGAGCTAGACATGCATGGTGTTTAATGATTCCACATTACAAAATTTTTTGGTCATTGTAGAACAATTTGAATAGAATAATACCTCTGAAGTTTGTGTGCAAACCTTGCAAGAACAAAGTTGAGGCGAGGGAGATAGCTCAGTGGTCTAAGCGCCTGCCTGGCAAGCACAAGGACCCAAGTTCGATTCCTGGTACCCACATGCTGTGCTGGCCCCAGAACCCTGGGCGTGCTGTACCAGCCATCTACACTGGGCATGGTCGTGCACACCTGCAATCCCGGCTCTGGAGAGGCTGAAACAGGAGGAGCACTATGAGTCCGAGCTGCAGAGCAAGACCCTATATCAAAACAGTATCAACAGGGGCCGGGGAGATGGCTCAGTGGAATAAGCGCTTCCCTGGCAAGCGCAAGGGCCTGAGTTCAATCCCTGGTTCCGAAAAAAAAAAAAAAAAAAAAACAGTATCAACAAAAAAAGAATGAGGTTAAACATTATGATCCAAATATTTTTTAAAACGTGATAAAAGAGGCAACAAAATAGCTCAGAGGACAAGTGCCTGCCCCTGGGCACCCGGAGCAGGCCACTGAGACTAGGCATGGTAACGCATGCCTGTAATCCCAGAGCTGGGGAGGCTGAAAGCAGGAGGATCTGTCTGACCTGCTTAGTGAGACCTTGTACAAAATACATAAAAAAGTGACAAAGACATGCATATAGTTAAATATCATTGAGAATATAGGAACAAAGTGTAAATGTATACAATTTTCTATATGTTAATGTTTCAACTGATGCTTTGAGGCAGTTTTTTCAATTGTACACCAAATAAAGTAAAAATGATTTCAGGCCCTACTGTGAAAAAGGCACAGAATCAGACAAACAAACAATTGAGTTTCTTATTGCTTCTAAAGTTACTTCGAGAAAGTGATGGAGTATTGTGGCTAAGTGGGCCAAGCTCTTCTCAAGAAAACTGAGCCATTTTATCACTGGTTGTTCAGACAAGAACAGTCCTCCTGGGCCGGCCAAATAGCTCAGTGGATTAAAGTGCCTGCAAGAAGGCACAGGGGCCGGGATTCGATCCCCAGGCCTGCCATGCCAGCCCCACCCCCAGGGTGCGATGAGACAGCAATTGAGACTGGGCGTGATGGCGCATGCCTGTAATCCCAGCTCTTGGGAGGCTGCAAACAGGAGAATCACTATGAGTCTGATCTAGTAGTAGGGCCCTGAATACCCTGTAGCCCCTTCCCTAAAATTAAAAAAAAAGAGCCCTCCTCACACACACACACACACACACACACACACACACACACACACACACCCCTCTGAGAAATAGGCTGCTTAGAGCTGGCAGAAAGTTTTCCCATGCACCGAAACAGGTCTTAAGGCACAGAGAACAGATCCAAGAACACCAGTGGCTTCCCTCAAGCTCATGGGTAGATAGTAGATAGTGTCACTAAGGAGGTGAGCGAGTGATGAGGGGCTGGAGAGGGTAGAAGTCCTGTGGCTTGGAGACCCCTCCCTACAGAGCTGAGGAGAGAGTTGGGTGCGCGTGCTCTCTGTTAAGAGCTTGCTCCCTGCAAACTCTATTTTCATTTTGCAAGTCTTCATTCAACAAACAGACGCAGTGCTGAGGTGATAATTTATCTTGGCATTGATAGACTTCAATAAGCAATGTGAGACAATTTAATCTTCGCTTATGAGACAGAGTTAGAGACTGGAGACAGACGAAGAGAAAGGAACACAGGACAGCACGGCTGTAGTTTTCTTCCTACTCCGTCTGTCATGTCACACAGCTCCTCACATGTCACATGTTTTCTGTCCACTACCACACTGCACCAATGTTCAGACCATTGCCTGAAAAGGATAATGTGCTTTCATGATCCAAAGAAAGAAAAGCATAACTATGATAGTTTTTCTTTACAGTAAATATTTATAAACATGCAAGTTCCTGTTTCTTTGATGAACAAAAAAACTAGTGCTAAAGTCCCAGCTGGAGAATGAACACACAGTTTAAATTTTCAAATACCCACCAGTTAAATGGAGTGAATGAGCCTGAAAGACAGAAGATGCCTCTTAGGCAGATGCAGTGACTGGGGTCCGCGGGGTGCACTGAGATGGCAATTGAGACTAGGTATAGTAGCACGTGCCTGTAATCCCAGCCCTTGGGAGGCTGTAAGGAAGCGGATCACTACGAGTCTGATCTAGTAGTGAGACCCTGAACACCCTGTAGACTCTTCCCTAAAATACCTAAATAAATAAATAAAAAAGAAGAATGTGACAGAGATTAAAACAGAGGCAAGTTCCAGAGAGGTTTCTGTCTTGCTTTGCTTTGCTTCAAGTGGGAAATATTATGGAAAGAAATGCTGCGATAGAATGCTAGGGCCCAGTGATCCACATCCTCCATGTTCTCTGGCCCTGAGTGCAGGACCGTGCTGGACTCATTCTGCCTACTCATGTTGCCTGTGGTGAACAACAGCGCCGCCCTGGTGGTGGTTCCATATGTAATGTGAGGAATAGGTGCTTCTTGCTCCAGACGCTGAAAGTCTTGGGGCTGTTTGTTATAGAGAGCCTTTCCTGGTCCTTGTCTTGGTCTGAGAAGTTTATATCTGTAATCCCATGGAAAGTCACTGGAATTCTATAGGCTTAATTCCAATCTACCACTTCTAGTACAAGCCACAGTGAGAATAAAGACACTGAGGTGTATTTTTAGTTATGGGGAGCCAGGGGCTCCTAAGTCCAGCCATGGTGACAGCTATGTGGAACAAAGGCCTCCACCCAGGGACCAACCAGGTTTTATTCATTCGTGAAGAAAGGAGTGGCTTGAGGATGAGTGACTGTGAGAGTGGCAGGAAGCCGGTGAGCACCGGGGGCTGGGCTGGGTAGGAGGCCTGCAGTCAGCTCTGCAGTATGCAGAGAAGGACATGCAGACAGAGTAATCTGCGTGACACAAGTAGGTAGTATCTAGGGTTTTTGGGTTGGTGCTCCAGTGCTGATGTGTGATCCTTCCAGCCCTGGGAAGTCATAGCCTCTACCTCGAGGCTCGATCCCAGCAATAGCACGGAGCACTGGCTTTTAGTTCCGCCTTTTCCTGACTCACACAAGGGAACCCCGGGATTCAGAGAAACACTGCCTGTCATCTTCAAAGACTGCCACTGCCACGGACACCTCAGCTGGACCAATATGCATTGCTTAGAGCCAGTTGAAGGGAAAAGGGAAACTCCTAGCCAGCTCTGGACATCCCAACACATGGAAATAGGGTCAGGCTCAGCTGAAATGGAGACAGTTACTCCTCCCACAAGGAGAGATTACCAGTTTGTTACCACAGCTAGCCTATCCTGTTCTGAGTGGTGCACTGCCATTACCGCTGGAACCAGGGAACTCAAGTGAAGAAAAAAGAATTAAGAAAGACTGGAAAAACACTCAATACTTATGCTCTATTTCTCATTGAGAAAGTTTGGTCTCCACTCAACGGGAAGTGACTGTTATGATTCCTTTAGGCCATGAGACCCTTAGTTTCTCACCCCTGTTTCAAAATATTTGATAGAACAGCTAGGTTTGCTTAGTGTTCAGGAAAACAACTTCCTTATCGATATCTTTTGGTCTAGAACTGTACATTGGCCAAATTCTAGCCAAAAGTTACTACATTAAAGCTATTCCAAGTTTCTACTATGTACGTAAATATACTCTCGTTCTTATTTTGGAAGTGTCCAGGTTGTGCATGGATATAGGTACAGTGATTTTTACTCAGGTTTTTTTAATGTCAGTTTATTCTCATAGCAATAATTTGCAGTCAAATTCAGGACATGATTCTTTGCTCACTTCAGTAGTTTCTGGAAGACAGTAGGATGTCCAAGTGGCTAGATGCTCTTCACACTGGGAGCGCAGGTTGTGCCTGACACACGGATGAGTTATACCAGATGAGTCTGGACCAGATCTACTCAATACTGTGCCCACAGACAGGCATTGCCTTGTACAATTTAACTCCCAGCACTAGGAAAGCTCTAAAATGAATTCAAGCTCTCTAGGACATGTAAGGAAAACTAAGAAATGCTTGCATGCTAGAACTAGGACTATGTTGTATTTCTATACAGGATAATCTCTGTCTAGCCTCGTTATCCCATGCCAATATAAGTAATGTAATACAATCACCAGGTGAATGACTTTGGTCTTAAATGACAGAATTATGAACTGAATTAAAAATATGCATGTAGATCATTGCTTTAGGAAAAGAAGTTTAAGGGATAATTATCTGTTAATTGAAGCTGCTCAGAACTGTGAGAACCTTGACTATACCTTACAGATGGACTGGAGGAGTTGCTGCTAAAAATGATATATAAATATATGATGTTTAAAGTGTGTCGAGCAGCTATGAGAAACCTGTTTTCAGTATTCACACAAAAGGCACAGCTGTGGCTGGTAGTGGGAGGCATAAGATAAAAAGAATAGGGTTATTTCAGAAACACACCTACTCTTTCAACCATGACCCTTACCACTTCTTTCTATAAAAAGAGCAAGGAAGCTTCATCCAGAGCTATAAAAAAAACAACTATTTTTAGACTTCCTTTTTCTCCCTCTGCACTGTTGATCTTGTCAACAGTATTCAATGCGAGTGACAAGGAAACTTTTAAGACTTGACTTTTGCAGTGGAAGACCTTCAGTATTACAGAGTGTAAAAATAATCACTAATATTGTAATTCTTAAAAGAAATGTTAAAACAATAAAAATCTATCCACTATGATTCAGTGAGTAAGTGAAAAAAAAAAAATTTTAAATTCCACCCAAGGAAATTCAAATTCTTGATGCAACGGTAGGGATGTTTCCTCTGCATAAATAAATCTGCATCAGTTCTGTTATAGATACTGATAAAAGGTTTTTGGTGTCTTTACACGTCATGTTCTAAAGCAGCAATTGTGTGTCAGCCATCTGATAAGTTGCTTTGAGTCTTTTGTTTTTTAAATTCTTTCTTCGTGTGAAAAGCCGTATGTCTCCTTAAAAAAATGTGATTGAGAACAACTTCAAATGTTTAAGTATGTTGATGATTTCTAGCAGAAGAATTCTATAAAAACTGAATGAAGCATGTAGTAATTAAGCACATGGAAGCTTCTGGAATCACTCTGTCTTGGCTCAAACCTTGGTTCAACCACTGCTGCAAAGCTCTCCACTTTGGGGGCATGCACTTAACCTCACTCTCTGTCCCTTCATCTAGAAATACAGAGCATTTTGACACCTATCAGGATCATTTAAAACTCTAGTCAGATACTTCGTGAGAAATATGTTCTCTTCTGCTTTAAATAGTAGGTACTGAGTAAATGATGTAATATTTTGTTATGATTTTCTAGAGATAGGAATTATATATAACTTTAATTGTAGATGTTTACAATTTTCAAAATCATTAGCCTATTCATATTAATTATATGTCCTCTAAGAGCCAATTTTTGCCATGGAAAAATTCTCTAATTGCACATTTCTTTGTTTTGAATGGTCACGGATTGCTTTCATCTAGTCCATAGTTGAGTATGATAGTTGCAGAAAGGAAAAGGAAAACTTTCTTTAGTTTCAGTTCAACTTATCAAGCACTTTGAGCACGAGTCTTTGGTGGAAGATAGTGTGTTAGAGATTATTGGAAAATCCAAGACAAATACATAACTATAAACCCTTTAGGAGTTTATGGTCCTGGTAGCATGGGTGAGATAAGAATGCAAGTACTGTGCTGAAGTCATGCACGACACAGCAAGATTATTTCTATGAGGTTTGGAAATGGAGATCGTATCATGATTGCAGTTATCTGAGCATAATTCACGAAGGAGAAGAGAAAGATAACAATTGAATAAGGGGATTTGTGCACAGTGTTTAAAATTATAGGAGAGAATGAGACAGGGAGCAGAACCAAGGCCCCTGGGATTCCTCTGGGCTGTGGTGCATAGGTTGGACCAGCTGTCATTAGGATATCTGTAGCAGTAGTGGATCCGTGAGGTAGACCAAGCTGACCTTCATAGATCAGATGGATTGCGTTGGGTATGACTACACCAAGTGTGTTTGCAAATACTCCGTCGTAGCTGAGCTCACAGGAAAAAGATTCCTTAGATACCACTCATAAAGGGATTGAGGAACAAAGCCAGAGCTCTGAGGAAAAACTGGGAGAGTTTCAGATCACTGCTTATCTCTAGGTACTTGAGGGTGAAGTTCAAAGCCCCCGGGGGGTTTGGGCAGGTCCCCTCCCATGCATGGAGAGTCACTGACAAGCCCTCTACAGTGACCCTGCTCTGTCTTGCTCCTGGCTTCGGAGATCAGAGAACTACCATGTGCTTTCAGGCCCAGAATATGTATGAGCAAGTTGTGATTTGTGGATGTATTTCACTGAGAAAGAGGAAGGAAATCATCTTCAGAAGTTAGATGCTCTCCTTACAAACATGCAGTGGTGGAATCAACATGGACATCGGCATGATTTGAAACAGGACCATTGAGCTGCCCAGGGCTCTACCACCAGAGTTTTGCACCTCAGGCTCCTCTCGCAGCTGTCTTACCACCCAAGGGTTCAGGGCTCCCCAGGGACAAGCACATTATGCCGCATGTGTTATGACAAATTTCACTAGACAAAATACCATGCAGGAGAAGCAGCAAATGGAAGGATTTGAGGAGCTAGCAATGCAAAAGAAAATAAAAATAGAAAATGTGAAAAATGTATTTGCCAAGACTAATCAAGAAATAAAAGGAAGAACAGAAAGTACAGTTAAGCAATGGAAGAATATGAAAAAGCTGAACTAGAACTTCTATCAATGAAAAATACCACTGCTGAAATTAATACCACAATTTAAATTGAGGTTTTATAACTCTAGCTGCTCCTTGAACTTAACATAGAGGAAGATTTCTAAAAGAAATGCTTAAATAGCTAATTGGAAAGTTTGATTTGTAATTTATAAAGGTATATGTTTCAAGTAGATTTAATAATTGCAATTTTGATTTCAAAGAGAGCTGGTAAGAGTACAGAATAGGAAAGGAAGTAGCAATAAGAATGTGGTGTTTAAATAGTGTATATTTACTGAGAAATAACTAGAAAAAGTATTAAGTGGAATTAAAAATAGTCACATGGATAACCGCAGAGTGAAAATACAGAGACAATGACAAAGAGAGGTAAGAACGCAAGTAATGCACAGGTTAAAATGGAAAGACAGAAACGTGAGCAAACACATTGGCACTCAATTCTGCATAATCCAGAAAAGAAATGGAATAATCTAGCAAATAGACCTGAACTTACCATTTTAGGAAGAGGTAGCAGAAGAGTAGGAAAGAGCTAAGGACACTATTCTTGTACACTAGATGGAAGATCTAGACACTGGAAACCAAATGTCATTCTAGACAAATTAATCTTATGGAGACATTCTTCGTGCCCAGAGTAAATTTCACGCATAGTCTGTACTGGTGCATGAAGTGTCGCGAGGTACTTTTCCTGGGTGCCTTGTGCTAGCTGTGCCAGCTAGGATGCTAATTAGCGTCAGTGGTGGGAGCTGGGGCTGTGACCGGCACACCTTTTTGCCGAGAGCGTACTGAGAGCAGCTCACTCCACAGAAGTCTGCTAAGCAGCTGTCAGATGGCAGGGACTGACTCGGGCCAGACTGGATGATGCCCCGATGAGGAAGCCTGATGATTCCGTCTCTCTGCTGAGTGGAGCTACCCAGTGCCTTCTGTAACTGTTTTTATTGCAAACAGAAAACATGTCCCCATATTTGTTTCCTCAGAATCCAAGTCAGTGTTGTGATGCTCTTGTTTGAGGAGAAGGATACAGAGGATCTGCACAGGTTAGGAATCTGTTTCCAGAATAATAGACACCAGCTGATTTATGCAGTCAGACTTTATTTGCCTCAGCAGCTGTCTGCATTCTCTTCCTGATGGGGCACTGTGAAGTGTTCTGCTACTTTGGGACTCGCAGCGACCAACACAAACCCGAGGGCTGGGTTTGTGACACCACTGAGGCTCAGCCCTACAGACTTCAATTCTGTCTTAGTTACTTTTCTGTTGTTGCTAAGACAAAATACCCCACCCTGAGAATTAAGGAAGGAAAGGGTTTTTTCGTTCACAGTTTGTGGCAGTTTCATTCCAGACTTGCTCGGCTCCAAGGCAGGGTGGCTCATGGCAGAGGACAGGTTCACTGTGACAAAAGACAGCTAAAGCAGCAAGATCAAAAATGGAGGAGCAGAAAGAGCCAACCTCTCTCCCTTTCTTATCCTGCATCCAGACTCTCTGGCCCAGGTCAGGTGTAGCACTCACACCCATAATCCCAACGTTGGATCATGAATTAATCACCAACCCTAAAGGCCACCCCATCATGATTGCATGAGGTTTTGGGGGGACAACTAGACACAAGCCATAACTTTTCCTTCCGAACTTGCTCCTCCCCCTCCACCCTCTGAGACATGCACATTTCAGCCAGAAGCTGTCTGGTCTCTTTAAACCATGTGGCTTGTGACTGCATGGTGGCGACACCAGTGTTTGTTGTAGACCGTCCAGGAGGAAGGGAGGACAGTTTTCTTTTCTTTCTTTCTTTCTTTTCTTTTCTTTTCTTTTTTTTTTTTATTTTTTATTTTTATTTTTTTTTATTTTAAGGAAGGGTCTACAGGGTGTTCAGGGTCTTACTACTAGATCGGACTCGTACTGAGCCGCCTGCTTACAGCCTCCTGAGAGCTGGGATTACAGGTGTGTGCCACCACACCCAGTCTCAATTGCCATCTCAGTGCACCCTGGGGGCAGGGCCGGCACAGCAGGACCAGGGATCGAACCTCAGCCCCTGTGCCTGCTTGCAGGTGCTTTAATTTGCTGAGCTATTTGACCGGCCCTTGAGGGAGTACAGTTTTCAAGTGCGTCTGACCTCATGCTATGGCCCCATAATGTGAGCAGAGCAGACTCTTGCATTTGTTTACTTGTCCAGTTCATTGCTGAAGTCCTCCCTGTGCTGGGAAGAAGCAGGGAAATGAATAGGCACAGTGTGTCAGTTTGGTGAGCATAGATTGGGATGAATCGTCAGGCTTCTCAAAAACAGCACACTGGGTGAGGAGTGAGATAAAGTACGAAGAGCAGAGGGCGCTACAGGAATCGTCCTCCAGGCAAAACGAAAAGCAAATGCAAAGGGCCTGGGACAGGCATGTATTTTTATCATTGAAGAAAAGCAGAAGGACCAGAGTGACCAGAGTGCACTGGATAAGGGGAAGGTGTTGGATACCATCAGGAATGGAGTTGTGTAATACACATGTCCAAGGTGCTGCCAAAAGTGTTCCGGTATGTCATCTTTTAATTATTTCAAGTGGGTTCATGTGAATTAAGGACATAATTTTCTAAATGTTTTACCCCATGGATGTGTTTTCAAGTCTTAGAGGAGACAGTGTTAACTGAGTCTACCTTGCATCAATTATGTAAGTCATAGGCGGTGAAACTAAAATACTGACATCGACCCCCGAGCTCTAAAGCTCATTCCCTTGTGTTACATCATAATGGCATAGTTCAGAGTGACAACTGAGGTCCCTGACAGCGTTTTACTGTGCTGCATTATAAGGCTATGAATAGACAGGGAGTCTCTCCTCAGGTACAGAGAGATTGCTGGGGAGGCGAGATCCATAATCTAATCATTATTCACTGTGGTGACAGTCAGGAAGCTATGAGCTAAGACACAACCAAGAAGGTATCTGCTAACTTTTTAGACAATTAGAAGGACAAGGACTAAATCTGAACAGAAGGGTATCATAACCAGTGCCAGAACATGAGGGCATGGAACAAGGGACCTGAACAACATGTTGCTCATATTCATCACTTTAGAAGCAGAGCCAGTGACCCAGCTGGTCATACATGTCACTGTGTCATTGCTTGTAGCACGGTAGGTGTCCGGCCACCTGCCTTCTGCTTCAGGGCCCGTATCTGTCTCCTGGGTGGGTATGGTGCCTCTAGGAGACTGTGAAAGTTAATGTCACTTCAAGGCAGTTGACACTGAGACCAACGAGACAGGTATGGGGCATGGGCTTTACCTGGGGTTGATCCCCACAGCTGAGGGAGACAGAGAGAAAAATGAACCATCTACTTTTATTACGCTTTTTAGCATAACAAAATGGAAGTAAAGTATTTTTCTAAAATGTTCATTTTACTGAAGTGGAGCTAACAAACTTTCTGATATGAACAAGAAAAGTAAATAGTGCCCAGGTAACACTTTTGAAAATGCAAGTTTTAGAAAGTTCCTATCTTATTAGTACAGATTGATTGCTATACTTTAAAGGACTTTTTAACTTTTCTGAGTGAGCAGTTAATAATCACAGCTATTGTGCTTTAGCCTTTGTATTTCAGTATTTTTCTGAATTTTCATGTAGTTATTCATTATAAATCTCCATTCTCTGGCTTCACTTTTTCAAAGAGTCTCCTCTATTGACCGCATGCAAAAATATCTTTTTAATTTTTAATGTAATTAAAAATCTAAATCTAGATACACTTTTCCTCAAAGGCAGTGGATTGTGTGTTCCAACTAGAAATGGCAAGTCCTGTGGTCTGAAAAAAGTTATGCATTTATCTGCCTTAGCGTGTTAGGTGTTTACCCATTGGAATTTAGGGTGCATTTATTCTTGGTTTTAGAATCCTTGTGGTTATTGCATGCTATTGTAAAGCTGACTGAGAAATGTGAAATACAGTTGCTTGGTGAAGATACTTGAAGAAGCAGTAATGAAGATTCTGATGTTTGTGCTGCTCTTTTGACCATTACAGATCAAAGAGCACCTTGCTAAGGGGCAGCGCACGCTGGCAGGCGATGGGATGTCCCAGGTGACCAAGACGCTGCTGGACTTGACTCAGAGGAAGAATTTCTACGCGGGTGATCTTCTGATGTCTGTGGAAATCCTCCGAAATGTGACCGACACGTTTAAAAGGGCGAGTTACATCCCTGCATCCGATGGCGTCCAGGTGAGGGAGACCGTCCCACCAGGGAAAGGAATGGGGGGTGCAGCGAAGTTTTGCTCCCCGAATCAGTCATCTTGGAGGCAGGTGGAGGAGGAAACACCCAGCGCTGGCAGGGAGCCTGGCGGCTGCAGTGTGACCTATGAAAGTGACCTGATTCCCTCTGTCCTTGTTGCTATCAACCCTAGAGTGCACACACTGCACCTGCAAGAGCGTGTGTGTGTGTGTGTGTGTGTGTACGCACGCGCCTCGTGCCTGCAGATGAAAGGCACCGTAGAAATTCGAGGTGGAGATGGGTATGTCATTTCCACATTTAATGTCACCATCTTACCAGAGAGACCATTAACGCTGCATTAAGTATAATGAAAGTACATTAAGAATTACATGCAAAGCAGACGTCCTGTAAGGTTGGTTTAGAGGTTTGCTATTAGGAGGGAGAAAACTGTATTTAATTTTGTGGAACCAGTGCCTGGAAACCAAAGAAAAATTATTTGTTTCCTTTTCATGGAAGACCTTCACAGTGCCTTCACTTACTGCCATTAACACAGTCTAAGTGACCATCCAGTCTTGGTGCTGCCTTATCATTAAAGCAGGCCTTTAGGAACAGCAAGCAAAGAACATTGCATGCACCCAGCAGTTTTCCTTTTCGGATTAGCTCTCTTTGTGCTTTAGTCTAAAATATATCCCTACCATGGGTGCTACATTGATTTCTCCACTTCCAGTATATTTCTTTTTCTGTATCCCTTTGTGAGATTCATTAGAATACAGTTGTTTTTTTTTTTTTTTCAAAACTCCTAATTCAGGTGCTGTTCTCTTTTGGTTTACTCTTTTTTTTTTTTTTTTTTTAACTTTGTTTCCTTTTCACTTGGAAAATGCAGAGGCATATTAGTTTGATTTGATTTTGGCTTAGATTTTTTTTTCTTTTGCTTGGTTTTGATTTCAGTTAATTAGAGAGAAAAAGAAGGCCTTGGGAATCATGCATTTATTCATAAATAATAAAGATGCCCCAATTTGCAAAGAGGTACACATATTACTAAATTAATGTGTGTATGGCAGACAGGTCCTGTGAGGACAGTTATTGGTGCTGCAGTCTGTGCTGTATCACCCTGTCCACTTTTTAAATTGTAATTATAAGACTGTATTGGAAAGAAAGGTGATTGAAAAAAAATAATTTGTAGTATTGTACATGTACTAGTTCCTTTCGAGGAATGTAAACATTATGTACTATAAGCACTATAAATAGTTTATTAAAAATGGTTTAAAATACATTGGAGAGGTTCTGGGTGAAAGATTTATATTATATGATCATGTTAAAGATGTGTGTTTCTTATAAAAATGAAACATTCGTAATTTTAAAAAGTAGATAAAATGAACCATGTATAGCTTTTACATATAATTTTGAGATATTTCTATTAGCATTGACATTAAAAATAACATTTGAAGATCTTGCTATAATTACAAGTTGATTTTTTTTTTTCCGGAACCGGGGATTGAACTGAGGCCCTTGCGCTTGCCAGACAAGTGCTTATTCTACTGAGCTATCTCCCCAGCCCCTTCAAGTTGAAATTTTAAAAAAGACATTGTTAAGAGTTGAAATATCAGCCAGGCTCCTGCATTTACTACCTTGCAGCTCTCAGAGTAGAAGACTTCAGGGCTGTAAGATCTGTTTTACACACTAAATTTCTAGAAATCGAGATTACCAGTTCACATAGGAACCATATTTTGTTGATAGAGCTACTCATTATAGTATGCTGATGCAGAGAACAATAAACTCAGAGCTGGTCTGAGCTGTGTGGTTATCACCTTGTTGTGATTTTGGCATAGTCAGACATGGGTTCTACCATATCCGCACTGTCCTCTCTTCGGTCCTCCGTATCCGCACTGTCCTCTCTTCGGTCCTCCATATCCGCACTGTCCTCTCTTCGGTCCTCCGTATCTGCACTGTTCTCTCTTCCGTCCTCCGTATCCTCACTGTCCTCTCTTTGGTACTCCGTATCCACACTGTTCTCTCTTCAATCCTCTGTATCCACACTGTTCTCTCTTCAGTCCTCTGTATCCACACTGTCCTCTCTTCGGTCCTCTACCTAAGCACATATTAAGCTCACTGGTGTCCACTTCATAATGAGTGCTCATTTTTCTATGAGATTGACTACACGGGCATCATTTCACCCATCTGGAGAGCCCTCTTCCTTTGGAATTTGTTCTTGTATCGCCTCTGCCCATCAGAATCCTAGCTCAGCTCTAGCGATTCTGACAGGCAGACCGACCACCACAACTGCAGTTCTATCTATCTGTACTTCCTGTTCAAAGAACTTTGTGCCCCTTTTATTCTAATCCCCAGTGTTGTATACAAAGAACTTGCTTAGTTATTGTCTTCTTTGCCTGATTATAAACTCTGGCTTGTTACCACATTCAGCATTGCCTGTACTTGACACAAACTTCCACTTTCCATTTATGTCTGACTGGGCACTCTCAAGACTAAGGTGGTACAAATTGAACTCATCTTGACCTCCGGGTTTTATGGTATTTCTTACTTTTCTTTGTAGAATTACTCATTCTTTACCTATCCTTTTATCTTTCTCTGACCTTTCTTCTTTGAGTATCAACCTACATTTCTGTCCATGCTATAAACTACAGCCTGGGATGCTGTCATTCCTGACTGTCATGCCTTGCTAAGCAATCTTCAGTGGAGCTTGAAGGATCTTAAATGGCAAACCAGCATCTGCATCTTGGTTGCTACTAACTGTGCAGTATATAGATGACCATCTCTTTGTAGACTGTACACTTGGGTCAACTTAACACACCGATTGTCTTGGGTCCAAGCCACTCTTCCCCCTATGTTTTGAAGCTGACTTGGTCAGCCTCAGCCTTGCAGGGTGACTTCCTGGTTCTTTGGATCTCTGAGTTCCAACAGTGCTTTCTGCCCAGCATCTCAATTTATCTTTAATTGTTAGCATTCACTGAAAAAAAATAAAGTTTTCTGGTCCATCGAGAGGCTGAAGTGAGCTCTTCTTCAACAACCCAAAAAGATTTGGCACAGAATCTTGTCTAGGGAAGGTAATCAACAAGTATTTGTTGAATTAGTGACAAAACTAATTAAAACAGTTACCATTAAGTTGTTTTCATCTAGTATTCCCTCATTGGGAAATAATAAGCAAAACTTAAAGGTTAATAAAATGTACTAGCAATATATTCTTTTTTAAATGTGGTTATATGGCAGGGCATGCTATTTAAAATGGATTCAATAAAAGCTTGGTTTAATGTGTACATGAAAGAGAACAAAAAAATGTTATTGACAAAAAGATAAAAAACTAAGTTGAAGATCCATGCAATGGAATGAAAGATGAAGAATCAACTCCAAAATACTAACTGCTTTATCTTTGGCAAAGAGGCCAAACATCCTGACTGGAGGAAAGACAGCCTCTTTAATACATGGTGCTGGGAAAACTGGCTTTTCACATCCCAAAGACTGAACGTAGACCAATGTCTTACACCATGCACTAAACTAAAATTGAAACGGGTCAGAGATCTAAATACTGAAACTAACACACTCAATCTGCTGGCAGACAGAATAGGTGGAGCTTGTGGAGACAGGTGTAGGCAAAGATTCTATGAACAAAACGTTGAATGCACAGAATAGTGCAAAGATAAATAAGTGGGATTGCATTAATTTAAAAAGGTTCTCCACAGCAAGGGAAACCACCAACAGAGTAAAGAAACAATCTACAGAATGAGAAAAATTTTCCCAGCTACTCCTCAAACAGAGCACTAATATCTAACCTATATAAAGAATCACAATATTAGATGCCCCAATCCAATCTAAAGATCAGTTCCAATGTAGCTATATGAAATGAATAGACACTTCTCAGTTGAAGAAGTACAAACAGGAAATAAACTCGTTAAAGAGAAGTTGAGCATCACTGATCATTTCAGAAATTCACATGAAAACAACACTGCGATTCCATCTCTGAAATGAAAGGCCATCATCAAGAGAGCAACCATTAACAAAGCAGATGTGCATGTGGGAAAGAGAAACCTTTCTCCATTGTTGATGGGTGCAGTCACTGTTGAATCCTTACAGAGATTTCCTGAGAAACTAAAGCTAAAGGTTCCATCCAACACAGCTATTTCCCTTCTTGGTGTCTTCCTGGAAGAGTAAAGCCATCTTATTTCCATGATAAATGCATATCCGTGTTTATAGCAGCACAGTTTGTAACAGCTGAATCTTGGAAACAGCCCATACACCCCTCAACAGATAAGTAGATGAAAGAAACGTGGTATTTTTATACATCAGAGTACTACTGTGTCACAAAGAAGGATAAACATCGGACAGTCAGACACACAAGTTCAAATATTGCACTTTTTCTCTCATGTGAGAAAGCCAAATTATAAATGAGGAAAAAAGTAGAAGGTTGATATTGGAAAGTAGGAAGAATGTGGTTGAAAGAGAAGAGGACCACGTCAGAAGAGTGGAAGGGAAGGGTAGTGAAAGGGATTCTTACAAAGAAGAGAATCAAGGAAAAATGGAATAGAACTTTTGTAAGGAAGGAAGGAAGGGATGTGGGAAAAATAATTAAGATGTATTATATTCATATACAAATTGTGCATGATGCATGTGGTCATTATGAATGGCAAATATGTATAAAGAAAAAGAAGGGAAAGGAAAAGAAGGAAGGGAACGGAAGGGAAGGGAAGGGAACAGAGAGAGAGAGACAAAAAAGAAAGTAAAGAAAGAAAGCAGAAACCAATTAGCTACAACCTGAATTACACACACACACACACACACACACACACACACACACACACAAATATATGAATATGTATATATTTCCATCAAAAATTAAACAAAATGAACTGAAAAATTTGAAAAACTATGAACGCCTTTAGGAGGTTGTGCTAATTTTAGGGCTGTCTGGCCTGGGAAGTGACATGGTTCCTTCCAACACATGAAGTCCTTTTCTCTTTGGCACATGACCCTTGTGGGAATTCGTCACTATTTCTTGAAGGCCAGTTCTGGGTTTTTGACCTTTGGAGGAACCCAATCTATGGAAAATTTCTTTCAGGACATTTAAATACCACCAAGAATTTTTTTTTCCATAACCAGGGATTGAACTTAGACCCTTAGTTTGCCAGGGAAGTGCTTATTCTACTGAGCTATCTCCCCAGCCCTCCACCAAGAAATTTGATTCTTGTCATCTGTACTCGTTCAAGTATCAAAGTCCAGGATATGAGAAAATTATTTAAATATTTTCAATGAAAAATCACACAGATCTAGTTTTTTTTACCTGTAAAATTTTAAAGTATGCAGAGTATCAATATAGTTTTCCTCTGCTTTAAGTAATAAACAAATCTATGTTTAATGAAGTTTTCTCATTTTACTTTTATTCAGCGTTTCCTTTGCCAGATGTGGCTTGATAACTCCATAAATGGAAATACTGTTTGCACCTTAAGGAATTTCTAAAAATAACATTAAAATTTCTCCAGACTGCTCACCTTACCAAGAAGCAACGCTATCATAATGGGAGACATCTGAATTTTAAATTCTTGGAATAGATGTTCTCTTTTTTATTTATACCAAATAATTTGCTGCTCCTGACAGCTAAGAGGTGAGGGGATGGTGTATACAACCCTGACTTATTTTGATCCCTGAGAGAATACACCTTGTTCTTATCAAATGAAGGTGAAAAAAACTTTAGAAACATTAAAGTATAAGTGATTACAACTAAAATTTGTAATTGCTATTCATTTCTTAGAAAAATGCACAACTGAACCCCTTTACCACGTTGCTATATCCCTGTCAAATTTTATTAAGTGAGGTACAGTTAGTGGGCTGAGCCGCATGGGCTGACATGGGCACAGCGCAGCCTCCCTTCATGCATTTCTCTTTCTACTGCACCCATTTTGCTCGAGGCAGCTGCTGAATTTTGAGACTTAGCACATCATCAAAGCAGATGTGTGATGCCTATTGCTTATTTTTAATGCCACATTTGAAACAGAATAGTAAAGAGTAACAAAGGAAAGAATTTCTGAAATTAACAGTACTGTGAGCAAGCCACTCTAAGCTATGAACAGCTCTCTAAGAAGAGAGTTAGTGTAGTACAGCCAGCTGTACCCTTCCTGACCAGGTACTGGCATGGTGAAATGAACCTTGTCATGAAGTATTACTCTTTCTGCCTGAAAGTATGTGTCCTTGAGTGTGATTATGTACCAGTATGTTATCCAGCTTAGACAGTACCAACTGTAACATACACTGTAATTGTATGTTCACTGGAAGTAGATAAGCAGCTGTAGGTGACTGTTATGCAATTCGGTCTTCCATTTTATTTTATATTTTTCTGTTGTCTTTTTGTGACAGGGTCTCACTATGTAACCAGGCTGGCCTTGTGCTCACTGTGTAGCCCAGGCTGGTCTCGAACTCACAATGATCCTCCTTTCTTAGCCTCCCAAGTACTGGGATTATAGGCATACACCACCACACCTGCCCTGCCTTCCATTTTGAAATCCCATTCTAACATGTAAGATGTTAAAATTGAAGACAAAATTATGATAAGGCTCAGTCATACATATACAGTAACAGTATAACAAAACTGGAAGCCAGAACGGTCTCTTTCTCCCAGAAATATTCTTTTCAAACTTTTCAATGTTATCATACCTTTGAGAATAGGTATGAGTTCTCTTTGTGGTATGTCTTATCCTTTTCCAAACTGGTGTATGTTCTTTTAATATTTGGCTAAAAGATGTCTCCTCAAATGGTTAGCTTAATCTTAGGCAGAACTACAAGTTTTCCTACACCAGTGGCTTTTTCAAACCTTGCACATGCTAGGCTTGGTGGTGCATGCCTGTAATCTCATGATTTAGGAGGATCGCTGTGCATTCAAGACCAGCCTTGGCAACAAAGTAAGCTCAAGGCCAGCCCAAACCACATAGCACAACCGGGTCTCCAAAAGGCAAAAACAAAACAAAACCCACAAAAAACAAACCACCTTGAACACATTTTAACTGTTACGTCCAGGTGTGCCCTAAACAGTACACTGTAAGCTTCTCGAGACAAGCCTTTGTCTATAGCATTTATCTTGACGTATAAAGCACAAGAGACAAAGATTGGTTAAAATAACTGTTGAATGAATAAAGATAAGGAAATTGTATTGGACAAATGCCCTTGGTCTCCCAAAAATATTGCCGTGAACAGGTAATTCAGAGACAAAAGGAGAAAGAGAAACTAACCCCCTTGCTTCTGTTTACAACTCCTGAAACATTCCTAGGGAGTCTCCCTCTGTCAGGAGGATTAAGTGGACACCTCCTACGTCAGGACTGAAGGGCCCCAGCGGAGTTGGAGTGGACCTGTGTGAGGTGGAATTCCAGCTCGTCCTGGGGCTGTCTTGGTATCTTCAGATGCAGTATTTAATCTTCTGTTTCTTCATCTCTGTAAAACAAGTGAAGTGGTAACAGTACAGCTGTATCACGGTAGCTACACTCTGTAGAACTATAACAAACACTGTATGAATGACGAGTCGTTCCAAAGAGAATGCAGGATTAGATTTCTACGAGAACCTCGTCCCTACATTTCACCAACTGACCAGAAGGACCTTGTCTTAGGAGCGTTCCAATAAAACACACATAATTCAGTTCATGGTACTAATACACCAAAATCTGACTGACCCCCGACACCAGCACCCTGCCCCTCATACCTGAGCAGTGTATGCAGCCCTGGAAAGGAAAGGGTGCTTTTTGGTCAGATGAGGCTCAAAAGAAGGTGAGAGCGTCACTGTGTGGGACCTAAGTGCACGTGTGTTCACTGAACAGCTCAGAGTTTTCACCACTGTGCCCCTGCCTGCAGTGAGTTGTGAGTTTTGATGAATTAAAACATACAGACTTTGTGATTAATGAAGACCTCCTCAGGGTTGTCCTGAGGCTCACAGATAATGCGAGGTGATCCATGCTCAGTAATACATGTCAACTATCTCCTACATAGTAGGTATACCATAGTGTCGTTATTGCTAGTATTGCAGTGTTTGACATAAATACTAGCTTTATTATAAATCTTCTTATAAGCATCACTGAAGAAAATATAACCTGTGAATGGAGCTAGATTATAATAGTGAGAAAGAGAAATGTAAATGCAGGGTGTGCCTTTACTAGGAATTCTGGCAAGACAGACTTCTGAACTGCAACAGAACTGTAGCAGGAGGTAAAGAATGCATAGCGGCGTTAGAGCTTGAAGTAGAATTTCAGGAAGGAAGGTACTGAAACCATCAGTAGTCCAACTGGTCGGTCAAAACATGTAAGTTGTAGGATCATGACACATGGCTAGAGCCAGGAGGCTGCAAAAGGGGGAAGACAGGCGGGGGAAGCCAGGGAGAAGGGCTCAGGCTTAGTTCTCTGTAAGCAAAGTTACTAACTGTAAGTGGTATTTTTAGAAAGACAGTCCATACAAGTAAGGAACGTGGATTAGTTGGAGAAAGAAGAGCTTGGGGGTGGGGGGTTTGCCATAGTGGCGAAGAGATGAGTGGAAGAAATAAGATATCCTGGGGCCAGTGGGCCTGGGGACAGCAAGAGAGGTCTCCTGAGGAGATGGAAGTAGGCTCTTGAGACAGTTTCTGCTTAGGGAATGAAGGAAGGAAACATAGAGGATACCAATTCAGAGAACTCCATTCTTTTCAACGCAAGGACCAAATTCTTCTTTGGTATTTGTCTGTTACCTCTAACTCCTTGTTGGTCTCACAGACTGATTTCTGATTTTTTTTTTTTTTTTTTTTTTTTACTGTAGCCTATGTAAGACACAGAAATTGTATCAACATACAATGGAAAACCAGTTTTACAAAATATTTGCCTTACCTTTTCATACCATACCTTGCCATTCTAGGATTTTCTGTTTCACTAAGAAAAACTGAGCATGACCTTCAAATAGGTCAGTAGTCACAGAGGGAAAGCCATTTAATTATTTGACACATTCTTTGGGTTTAAGAAATTCTTTCCCCATGCTTGAGGTGAAGTGGGAAGCTCAAAGGGTCAGTTTTCCAACTATTAAATACAGACTGTATTCTAGATAAATGTTAGGGTCAGGCCTTTGGGAGGTAAAGGTTAAAGATTTCAGGGCATCTGGGCATCTTCTCTCCTATGACATTTCATGAGCAAGCGTGTGGGTCGCACTGTGGATCACGCTCGACCTGGCCATTGATCGTGTCAGTTGCCCTCAGAGACGCCGCAGTATTACTTCTCCTCAGCTGTTGGTCCAAGAGACTTCTCACCTTTTGTGCCGAGGGCCCAACATGGTAATAGAATATATCATGTGATGACTGGCAAGCTTCAACTACAAGGCCTTCTCATTTTTTAACTTCAAAGGGTCTAGGAAGGGCTCTTCTGATTGGAGCGTTAGCACAGCTACTGTACTTGGGAGACAACCTGATGCCAACAGATCCTGTGCCCAGGGAACTTGCTACAACTGTCATGGTCTATAATTTCTTCAAACATTTATCGGGGAGATAGGAGAGAATGGCAATTAAGAATGCTTGCTGTGTGGACAAGATCTTGAACTACAGGACTTAGTGCTGTGGCCCTGGACACGTGAGCTCTATGTCCTCCAGTCTTCTCTCCCGGGTATACCTGGCGTGGGTGTGAAGTTAGCTTGGAGACACTTGCACAGCACCTTACTCAGAGGAGCAATGAGAAATGCAGCCCCTTTTATGGCCCACAAGATGAGCTTCTGGTGGAGCTTACTCCCTGGACCAGCACTGTCCGATGCCAGCTCAGGTGGGCATTCAGATTTCTCCTGCAAGAGATGAAGGTTGGATGTCTTCAGCACATAAGGAAGTCTAAGCACTGATTTTTCTTCATTTATTCATAGAAGAGCAGGCATGCATCCGTGCAGAGTAGGCACCGAAGAGGCCTTTAGCCTCGCAGCTGCCAATCTCTACAAGTCATCCACAGCTGCTGTGGGGACTCCCTGTTCTCCCTCTGCGGTGGGCAATCTTGCATAACCAGCATTTCTTTCTAACTAGTGTTTAAACTCTGCCCTTGTTGGAGTAGGAAAACAAGAAATCCAGCACTAAATGACTTCCTAAATGGTTGGAGGATGAGACCACGTTTTACTTCACAAGATAAGTGAATCTTGCCAGGAACAAAATTTCCAAGGTGGCCACTGGTGGGGAGGGCCCAGCAAGCTCCAGAGGAAGTACACAGCCCTTGGGTTCGGGGTGGGGGAGGGTCAGAAATGGAAATGCTAGAAGTATATACGACACAGTCAAGGCATAAATGCCAAGTCATACAAGTAAATACGTTGAGTTGAGTTGAAAAAATACAACAAAACTTGTCTTAGGTAAATAATTGTATCATTTCACATTCACCATTAACATCCATTCCCTGGGTGTTAAGGAAATATGAACATTTACATTATAATTATGCACAAGGAGTTTTCTATTGTGATTTTGTTCTCCAAATTTTTTAACTTTTAAAAATTATTATTTGGGGGAAGGGAAGGACAAAGACAGTCTTGGAAGCATGAACATGAGGAAAGTATGTTATAGGCATGTATTGACATGCCAAAATCAAATTCGTTATCCTGCGTAACATAAATGTGCTTTATAAAAGTCAATGGAGGGGCTGGGGAGATAGCTCAGTAGGGCCTGACTTCAATCCCTGGTTCCGCAAAAAAAAAAAAAAAAAAAAAAAAAAAAAGTCATTGGAGAACTTGTATTGGCTTGCTAGGGCTAGCTAGCAAATCCCACAGACGAGGTGGCTTAAGTGGCAGAACTGATTTCTCAGTGTGGGAGGCTGAAAGTCAAAGATGGAGTTCTCAGCAGATCTGCGCTTCTCTTTTTCTTCGGTCTGCAGCTGGCAGCTGTCCCCAGGTGTCCTGCTGCACACCGCATCCTAGTGTCTCCATGTGCTCTAATCTCCTCTTCCTATAAGGACCCCAGCCAGACGGGAGAGCAGTCCACCCCTTACCTCCTTTTAAGCTTCATTTCCTGTTTAATGATCCATCTCTAAATAAGAGCGTAGGTGTTGAGCTCAAGGTGCAGATTGGGGGACCGGGGGTGACAGTGGTGTTCAGCCCATTGCAAGGAGTCCTGAAGACCAGTGAGGGTTCCCATTTCCCAGAGAGGTGTGTGTGAGGTACCCTGTGGCTGCTGCCTTGGGGTGCAGCACTGGGATGTGTGCCTGCACTCTCCTGGGGCCCTCGGGGGGACCAGCCGTGTCTGCCCTATCGGAGAGTCTAGTCTTTAGCTCAGTCTTCTTAAGTATTAGCCTCCCCTGTCAGAATTCGATAATGGTTTTGGCACACTGAGTTATAGCCTTTTCATAACGTTGACTGCTCCACTAGTCTGACTCTGGGAAAGTGATCCTATGGTATATTTAACCATATTTTCATCTCTACTTTTTTCTTTTTTTTTTTTTTTCCTTTGGCGAAACTGGGGATTGAACTCAGGTCCTTGTGCTTGCCAGGAAAGTGCTTATTCCACTGAGCCCTGCTTATTCCCGGCCCCTGCATCTCTACTTTCTTATTGTTAGTTTTTAACTGAGTACTAAAAGAACAGGACAAAACTCATGCCCCAAAACATTGAATATTGGATGGCTTCTTCTGTCACTTAGTCTTTGCTTGTCAAGCATATCCTTTAAAAACTAAAAATAATTTAGTTAGTTGTTTGGTACAGGGTCTCACTACACAGCTCAGATTTGTAGTGATCCTCCTGTCTCAGCCTCCCCAGCACTGGGATTACAGGCATGCACCACCATGCCTGATTTCCATGGCCAGCATGGCATGTGGTACCAGGGATCAAACCTAGGTCCTTGTACTTGCCAGGCAGTTGCTTAGACTGCCAAGCTGTGTCCCCAGCCCTGTTAAGTACATCTTGAAGCTGACTAACCCTGCTACCTCCTACAGAGTCCCTGTTTCTAAACTTAGTGTGGGCAGACTGGTGGCATTTTCTGAGATGGGCTCCACTGAGCTACTTCAATACTCCACAGGCCAAACTGACTTACACTGTGGCAGGGCAAGGAGATGAGTATTAGAAGACAGCCCATGATCCCTGGAGGGACATTCTTACAGAGTTGTCAGAATGACTCAAAGCTTCTGTGAAGTTGTGGTAAAAAGGAGAAAAAGTACTATTGGAAAGGATTCTTTCCCCTCAACTGGTACATATTACGAGACATACATTCAACAATCTGCTCACATGGTCTTGTAGATCTGCAGGCCGCAGTGGTCAAGCTGGGCAGGCCCAGCCCAGAAGGCAGGAGCCCTCTGACCACAGGTCACTATTGACCTCAGTACCCCAGGCCATCCTAGTTTCGAGTGGCTCAGTTACTTGTGTCTTAGTTATATTCTTTATATATCTTTGCCCTCCATTCTCTTGGGGAATCCTGGGTGATAACCTCCTGCCTTTCTGAATTCTTCATAGGTTCAAATTGCCAGCAGCCCATGCATGTGCTACTTGGCTAGATATTCTGGATAAAAATGTTAACTTATAGTGTTATGACGCTTTGTCCTGATACAGTGTAAGTTATTTTGCCTATGTATCTGTTACAAAAAGAAATTTACTTCCCTTGAGGGAACGTTTAGATTTTGTTTTCTTTTTAAAGAAGTACATTAGGAAACCACAAAGTCATCTGTACAGTGATGTTGCCTATACTCAATTTCATTCCTGTGTTCACTCTTCAACAAAAGACTAAGATACAGTCACACAGAATCACTACTCCACACCCTACCAGGCCATGGTGGGTGTGTTCATGGTTTTGTGCATTGTCATGAGCCAAGAGCTTCCAATCTAGAAGAATGAGGTCTGGGTGCTCTATCCCAAGCTGCCTTTGGGTAAACCTCACAGAACGAATGGCCTGTCTGTCTCTAAATGAACCTTGCCAGAGGAGTAACTTTTTCCATGTGTACTTTATCCTGACACCTGTTGCTCTGCTTCTGTCTCTCCTAATTTTGTCTCTAATTACTTCTCCTATCAAGTCTGTCTCCAGCATGTTAACTGACTTCACTTCAGCCTACTCAATTCCCGATTATCTGGACGTTTCTATCCCGGAAAGCTCCTCTTGTTAATGCAGAGTAATGAACCACACGTTTCTCTTTGGGCATTTGGACTTGTCATCAGGACTGTCTGCTGGGCTTCTTCCTCACTCTGTTGTGGGTCCTCACACTCAGCTGGAGCAGCATGTAGCCCGCATTCTTTTGTCTCGCCCATGGGCTTCTGGGCCTTTCTCTATCACTGTCCTGCAGAACTTGAACTCAGGTTCAGATGGACCTTGGATTTCCTGTCTTCCCACTGTGTAGTTGGTCCTTGCAGCGTCCTATCTCCCACACCAAGCACCGTGGTCTCCCTCCCTGTTTTCAGAGATGGCCCTGCTCTGTTTGTCCCCCTTAGCAGCCAGCATTAGATTTTCATTTACAGCTCAGCCTGTCCTCTGGCCATTGTGGGATCGAGGGCTTGCTCTCTCTGATGTTCATCTGTGAGAATACCCTTCTCCCTCTCTCCCTGCCATCCCTCCAACTTTATTTGTATTCTTTCTCTTTCTAAAATTTGTCTAGACTGATCTTTGGCCAGGGGTTTGGGGCTTTTAATTTTTACTTTTTCCCCCACAGTCCTGTCCCTCAGGTCTTCTGCTCTACCCCACACCCCCAGGGTGAGAGGCTGTGCTCTTATAACAAAATGCGTAATAGGTAATTTGTGAAGAGAAGAAATAGATTCTCCGCTAGTCCTGGAGGCACAGAGGCCCCAAGGGCTGGGCCTGCAGGCTCAGCTGTCTGTGTGCTGAGGGCTCCCATTGCCTCTGTGGGTGCCGTGTCATGGTGCCCTCTGAAGCAGATAAATGCAGTGCCCTTCAAGGCACAAGGCTGGAGGTCGCTGGCTCTATCCTCCCCAGCCCAAAGAAGCACCTGTTATGGGGACCTTAACCCCCTGGATAAGGGAGGAGCACTCAGAGCCCAGCTAGCTCTTGAAGACCCCATTATATTAGCGACATCTGACCTTTGGATAAAACATACTCAGTGCATTCTAATGAGTGTATAGCATTATGATTGTTTGTTTGTTTCTTTGTTTGTTGTTTGGTTTGGAGATCCAGGGTACTCCACATGCTAGGCAAGCCCTCTCATCAAGAGCTATACTCTCAGCCCTGAAGTCATCTTTTCAAACACATTTACTTCCAGCCTCTCTTTAACCACTGGAGTGTTATGTTCCATGAAGGCCAGGACCCCCATATGTTATTCACGCTTATAGTTCCCCACATTTCAGGCAGCAGAGATGCCATTAAGTAAATACTTTTAAAGCAATTAAATATCCTCCTTCCTCTTCCTCCTCCTCCTACTCCTCCTCCTTTTCTCCTCCTCCTCCTTCTCCTCCTCCTTCTCCACCTCCTTCTCCTTCTCCTCTCCCACATCTTTCCTCACCTCTCCATTTCTCTCTTGGAGGCCTTAATAATTGCTAATTTGGATGCTTGAGAAAGCATTGCTGCTGATGTTCTTGTTGCCCGTTTTCCTCTGTGCTAAAGCTCCCTGCACCGTGCCGCCTGTGTTATATTTTTATACCTCACTTTCCCCATTCTTTTGCTGAAGAAAATGGCACATAGTAGAGATGAATGAAAGATACAGTGAATTCTTAAAGAAAATCTTATTACAGTAAATGACACATTGGTCAGAATTATGAGATAAGTGTGTTTGATGTGAGAGGGAGAATTTTGAGTAAGGGAGATGAAAGGCAATGTATCTTTCACTATGATACATTTTTCAATGTAGGCATTTTATCCTATGTGTTGTTGGCCACTTGATCATTTGTTTGTGGCAGCTTCTGTCAAGTGACATCATTCCAATGTGTCCTCCTCTACCTAATTCAATAAGTCATGCCACTTGGGGATCTTCCCCAATGTCAAAATGTCCACGAAAGGTAAACATTCTTGATCTATCAGGACCTCGAGGCGGCCAGGACAGTCATGAGAGGGGACTTCCAAAACTGCTTCCAAAAGCCACAAGGGCAATGGGAGGAGTGTGTTTAGAGTGAGGATGAGGATTTTGAGGAGAGTAATAGCAATGTGTCCTTATTTTAAAAGTTTAAACACTCACCCCACACTTGGATCATACCTCATGTACTACTGAATGTATCCCTCAAGGGCCAGCCAGAGCCTTGGTGCATAGGTAAGGCTCTGTGCCACCAAGGAGAGGGTGTCATCATGGAAGAAGCATCCCCTTCCTTGGTGGTTGTCACTGCATCTGAATCTAAAGACTGATGTGAACATTCACAGCGGCTCCTTCTTCATGAGTGACAAGTGCCTCTCTGGGCTCTAGGATGGCCTAGAGATGCCAGAGGGCCAGCTGTAGCAGAAAGAGCTGGACCCCATACTTACTCATCATAATCAATTGTCTTGGCATATTACATTGCCTGCAGGAAATGGGGACACTGACCAGAGGTATCACTAGCAGAGAAGGAGGGTGAGCTGGAAGGGAGGCTCCAAATCAGGTTGAGACCATTTTTGCTTTTAAATCCACTAATAACTAGCCCAGTGCCTCACATTGAAGGTCTACAGTCCATGTATTCTAAATATTTTACTCTTCACTCTTTGGTGACTCTTACACTGCAATTGTAAGGATAGACACACCAAAAAAAGACAAATATTCCTAAGGCGATTATACTTCTGGCAGAGAGAAATCACCAGTTACCACATGAATAAATCACAAACACAAACTGTGATACACAATAGAAGAAGGCTCCGGAGTTCAGGGCGCTGGAGTGGATACCTGGTGATCTCGTCTGCTTAGGGAGAGTCATGATCAGGCAGGGCTGAGAGGGCTTGAGATACCAAAAGAGGTTTGGCGAGCCCAGAGCGCAAAGACCGTGGGAAGACAGGCAGCCCGGACTGTGTGGCTTCGTTGCAGCAGCTGACCTCTAGACAAGGGTCGGCAGTCAACCCTGTGCTCAGCTTCCCAACCGCCATGGTTGGTCCCTGTGTCCTTGTTTAGCCTTGAGGATGTTCTACATATTACACCTATATTTCTACACCAGACAAATACACATAGTGCAAAACTTCAGCCCAACTTACTGCTGGGTAGGATGGAGGAGAACACATTTTCTGTGGCTCAGGTCTCTCCAGTCACCAGCCTAATCGACAACTTTACTTACCTGAGGAGGTCAGCAAGAGCTAAGTACTGAGACGTGCTTTAGCATAGCTATAGAAAATAGTCTATAATTTAGATAAAATCCACCAAGGCAAAGCCAATTAGAAGGAAGGCAAAGCATTATTTACGATCGTCCATAAAACAAAACATGCTTTTCGTCTCCTATAGCGAAATCTAGGACCTCGCTTGAAAGTTATGGAAGCAGTTACGCTTGTCTTTATAGCATACACTTACTTCACTGATTTTCAGACTTCATGCAAAGAAAATACAAAAGTCACACTTCTTTCACTTTTGTGTCCCAAAACTATTTGGCACAGTGTGTCTACTTAGCTGTGTAGCAATCACTACACTGAAAACCCTTCCTAATATAACACATTCTTACAAAGGAGAGATTTTTTTACTGAATAAATTATAGACCCAGAAAGTAGTCATAAATAAGTCTGTGCTCTACATTCTGCCAGGAGAGGAAGACATTAAAAGGGATAAGGGGGCCAGGGAGATAGCCCCGGTTCCAAAATAAATAAATAAATAAATAAATAAATAAATAAATAAATAAATAAAATAAAAGGGATAACAGAGAGCGTGACTTGCACATATCAACCTCACGGAAGCATATTTGCCATAATGTGGCTTCAAATATAAATCATTCAGCCAGTCATAAAAAGATAACAAAAGGAAATAAAATTATAAAGCTTCCATAGATCAAATCCTTACTATACATTGGGAACTGTATTAAGAATTGCATGCAAGCTTCACAGTAGCTCATCCAAAATGCTATTATTATTTCTCTCTTAGAGATGATACAAATACTGCTTTGGCTAGACACTGTTTATTTAGAACTATACGGTTAATAGTTAATGAAGAGCATATTTTAATCCATGTCTGCTAAACTCAATCTCTAAATAACTAAGGCTCATGACACTCAGTTTTTCTGATGATGTAGGTCATAAGAATCAGAGCAGATTTTAAAAAGAAAAGAGAAATAAAATCTATCTGATGTGTTTCAGGGGCTGATAGAAGTGACATGACCCATAAATGATGAAAAGAGTCATATTTTTTCCATTAGCTGAGCTCTTAAAGGACGCTAGTAAGTAGTGGCTCTGCTCCTGCACAGCTGTATGCGTCGTTTAAATATTCAGTCGAGTGAAATGGAATGCTGTGAGTCTCCTCTTCAAAATGCTGTTTGGTCTCTTGGGTTCTAAAAGTATGATCATTGAGCAAAACTCAGGCTGAATCAATACGTCTCCACTTCCCGGTGATACGCGTGTTTTGCAGTGTGTGTGAGGCAGAGTCAGCTCATAGTCATGGTGCTGAACGATTTGAGAAACCTCCAGGCGCACTGACTTCCTTTGAATTAGGACTTCATAAAGTCTCTGCCATAGGACAGACACCATGCAGGCTGAGAACGGCACCATGAGTAAGAAGACCCAGCTTTCCCATAAACATCCCCCTCAGCACCCTAGACACAGGAGCGTAATGCGTGGCACGTCTGCGTGGCCCCAGGAGTCCGAGAGGCAGCCCTGGTTATTCTGCAGTGCAGCCTGCTTGCAATCCCTCGAGACTGTATCTGTAGGGCCCTAGAGACTGTATCTGTGGGGCCTTCTTGCTCTGAATTTGTAAAGTCCCATTCGCCAGCTTTGGGAAATAGCTTCTTGAAGTTCCTGTTGGTTACTTTAATGCTTACTTTAATCATCTATGTTTTCATGATTGCTCTTTCGTGATTTAAAAGCTTGAACTTGGAATGTATTATTCCTATTTATGAGCTGTGTATGTGCTGGACTTTGTGTACAGCAAGGACTTACTGACCTGCTGTCACCCAAGTGTGCTTTGCGAGGTGTTTTTTCCAGAAATGGAGCCACAGTTACACAGACATTGTCCTGTTCTCAGTGTCTCTTGTTAGCAGCAGCTTGCATTTTGCATGAAAGCTGGCAGGGTTAAGATGCAGACAGAGGTCGTGGACTCAGCACAGCTACCCTGCACAGAGCGATGAAACCCGCAACTCTTCCCTCATTAGCACGTGTCCCCTGCTGAGTTAGCCAGCCAGGGGCAGATGCCGAGCCCCAGAGGTTAATGCTTCCTGCCCACAGGTAGAGTTACAGCTCAATGGATTAAGCCCTCAAAATGTTAGCACTCCAAGCAAGAAATTTTAAGTGGAAAAAAGGTCTGGTAGTACAAAAAGGTTAAAAGAGTTTAACAGGAGTCTGAAACAGACTTGCAATTTTTTTTTTTTTTTTGAGCATTGCATAAAATATTCCAGTACTTGAGAGAGGTTATGACTCCAACAATTCTGCAACCATGTGATTGCCAAGAACTATTAAAATAAATAGCACAAATAGGGCAATTAAATATAGATACTAACAGCTTCAAACCACAAGAGTTGAGGAAATGAAGTTGCTTTGTTTTTCATGTAAAAACACCCAGGTGAATTTATTTGGAATGAGAGCAAATGCTTGTTTTGTAAAGCTACACTGGGAGGAAGACAGATAAGACTAATAAATTATTATTCTTTCTGCCCCCAAGCGAGTCTTGCCCAAAACTGATGTGTTAGTATCAGGCCCTGCTTCTGCTAAATTACCTATGGCCCTGTTAGAAAAGATAGCCTCTGAGGACACAACCAGACAGGCCTCTTGATGTGCTTTCGGAGGAGCATCAAGCTGCCCCTTGACACTGCTTAGGTCTCCTGTGACCCTGTTACTCTTGTCTTCAATAACCATCCTAGTTTTCCACTCCTGCTCTGGATTTTGATGGCACAGGGTAATATGAGATGGCAAAAATCATTTCTTGTAGAAATGCCTTATATGGGAAAAGGACACTAAGTGGAACTGAACTCTCTGGCAGTGATCCAGAGTGAACAGAAAAAGGGGCATCAACATGTGCTCACCTGCAAGGAGAGAGAAAGATCAGACACTGCTGGGGTTAATTCTAGCTGAAGGTGCGTCGGGGCCGGGGAGATGGCTCAGTAGAAGAAGCGCTTCCCTGGCAAGCACAAGGGCCTGAGTTCAATCCCTTGTTCCTCCAAAAGAATAAAAATAAAACCAGTGTGTCCTCAGTGTTTAGTTGCGGACAGGGGAGACACACAGACTCGGAGCCATGAGGGTAACATGTTACCCACCTGCTAACTCCCGCAAGTCAGCTTGCTGGCAAAAGTCGGGAGTAAAGAGCAGTATGTTAGAAAGAGCAGAGATGGCTGAAATGTGGATCAGGCACTGCTCGCCAGAGACAGAGCTGCTTTATTTAATATTTTCAAGAGGTAGTTGTAAAACTAAAAGGGTGATAACCAGAAGAAGTAGAGCCAGGATTCTGGGGGATCCTTTCACACTGTGGCTTCTGTCCTAGACCAGGTGCTCGACATCATGTTCTTTAAAACAATAGTATAATTAATAATCATGATTTTCAATTCATAGAATAATTTATAGGAAGACAACTCAGGCAACTTTCATTAAAGAAAGAATAACAGTTTTGTGCTGAATAATTTCACAATGGCACTGCATAGTAGAATACAGAGGATATAATGGAAAATGGTTGTAAGTGAAAGTTTTATCTATTCTAATTGCTTCTGGGGATGAGGATATGAACTTTTGTAGAAATTCTATAATTATGGTGCTGTAAATTGTCCTTGGAGATTTTTTAGAAAATATTGGGACCATAAAGTAATGCTGCAAAGAGTTTGTGGTTTTCCCACATAATTATCCTGAAGAGGTGTTAGGAAAATATATTATCTCATGTAATATTAAAACTTTTTATCTAATTTAATTTACAGAACTTCTTTCAAATAGTTAGCAACCTCCTCGATGAAGAAAACAAGGAAAAATGGGAAGATGCCCAGCAGGTAAGGTTTGGGTTATTTTTGAATTTGAAATGAAGTTGGCTAAATAAAATGTGAAAACTACTCAGTGATATAATTGATATGAAAGGTTTGCTTCTCAAAACTTATTATTATAATTCATTGATCTTGTATAACACCAATGTAGCAAATTATCTTAGTGGATTAGTTATTATTTTTAGTGCCTTTATTGTCTTTTTGCTGTACCCACTGATATGATTAATGCATTTTTCTAAATTACAGAGGAAATGTGTCATTTCAAGTCGAAAAACAGAATAATCACGTTTTTAAAATGCTATGGAAATTTAGTTCAGCTAAATGCTGTACTTCTTGAGATTTCTACAGGACCCTTGTTAAAAATCCCAAGAGAAACTCAATTTGGATAAAAGAACAAATATTTACTCAGGATCAGAGGAACCATCTAGTTTGTTTTCCTTTTGTAATAATAATCATGTCCTAGGGCCGGGGGGATGGCTCAGTGGAATAAGCACTTCGGTGGCAAGGGCAAGGGCCTGAGTTCAATCCCTGGCTCCACCAAATAAATAAACAAACAAACAAACAAACAAATAAATCCTAGAACTTCGGGAGGAAAACATTCCCTTATTGTTGTTCTTCTAGGAGCTCTAAAACTACCCCAGCATGACACACCTCAATCTGCTACCAATTTTGTGCTTCTGAACATGGCAGGGGGAAAATCACCCCACAGCTCAGACCCCGACCTCCCTTTTCTTTCATACTAGCTTGAGTTGTACCCTTGTCCCTGGGCTTCAGCCCCAGTGCAGCGCCAGTGACACACTGTGAGGAAGTGACGTCATACCTATACTGCCGCAGCAGAGGCAAAGCGCATCTTTCTGATGCTGGAGAACATTGACTATGGATATATTTAGAATATACTGTGATAGCCTATGTAGAGGGAGGCTGCCCTTCACCACATGGTGGCTTTCATGGTGACATCACACCCTGAGTGAATAATGAATGGTGGTGGAACTCATCAATGGGAAAAACAGGAATCCACCGTCTGTCAGTGTGTGATACGAAATTAGCTCCAGTCTTAAGAGTGTTTTAAGACATTTCAACACTAGTGTTCCTTGATGTTGTTCTACAATGACTGTTTGAAATGTAAAACAGACAAACAAATCCTACTGCAAAGTGGTGTCATAGTTATATCCATTGTGGTAAATGCATAGCTAAGCTTGGACTTCTAAAGAAGGTATTCCTCCTGGTCCCCTTTATTGTAGGAATATTAGCTTTAAACAAAAGAAAAATGAGGAGTTCAGTGTGCATCTGGAAAAATAGCTGATTAAAACGAGTCAATGATGTCACTAGATTTTGTAAACCATGTTTACACTTTTGAACAATCAACACAGCCATTACACGACTCCTTAGTTACCAGTTGTGGGGGATAAAAATATGCTTGACAAAGCAGCCTGCTAAAGCTGTAGCACACCAAGATGGGAGAGAAACCACATTTTATATAGCGCTGTTTTACACACACTGCTCAGAGTCAGCAAGATAAGCCATTCCAGCCTCGGGTCTTGGCTCTGTTTCATCCTAATACTGAAAATTCCCCAGCACTCACATAGGGGTGGGGCAGCAGCCAGCCATGTGAGTCCAGCCTTAAGCCTGTTTGTAAATAATATTTCAGAAACTGCTCCACCTGTTTGTGTGCAGTGTCTGGGCTAGTTTGGGTGCCAGGAAGACAGCGTTGGCTTGTCCTAGGAGAGATCTGGATGGCCCCTAAAACTCTAAGATATTTATTGTGAGGCCCTTTACAGAAAGATTGCCAAGCCCTGCTCTGCAGCATTTGGCTGCTAGTGGGAAAAATATAATTAAAAAGCATCCTTGCTGTTAACCTCAGACACCTTTCTATGAAGGCAGAAGAGAAAGAGAAGGATCATTACTGAGTAAGCACTAAGCCAGAATGTGATGTACAGAATGGGCAGGCCAGGAAGCCAGAAAGCAGCCCTGCAAAATACACACTTGTTTAATCAGGCCCAGCATTGTGTTCCTGTTCTCAAGATAAACAATAACTAGTCCTAGAATAAAGAGTTTAACAGCACATGTCACCTGTACAGCACTATAAATTATTTTGGTGAAGGGGGCATGGGGCTCTTGTCAGTCAATTGGCTTTTTACAGAGAAAAGTTTTTCAAATCTTCGTGACTGCTGGCAGTTTGATAATCTCAGGCCAGTAGCCACTGATGGCTATCTCCTATCCTCCACAGAAATTGAGGGGTTACATTATCTTCTTTGATTTTTAAATTTCAAAGATAAACATTACTGAATCTTTAACCAAATAGGAAGCTTTTTAGTTTTTAGTTTTTTGTTTTTTGGTTTTTTTTTTAATTGCATTACTAGACTGTAATTCTAGCACCCCAGAAGGCTAACACAGTAGGATTCCAAGTGTAAACCCACCCTGGGCAGTTGAGCAATTTAGGGAAATCTCAAGATACCAAGTAAGATTAGAAAAAGCCCTAGAGATATAGCCCAATATGGAAGCACTGGGGATTTTTTCCTTAATCCCCTCTATGGAAAAAAAATCTATACATTTCAAAGAAACTGAACAAGACCTTAACAATTTCTTGTTTTCTAAAATACATGTTCTATGAGAAGGGAGAGTGGAGGGGCAGTAGCCTATTCCCAACAGGAAAAATTAAGCTTATTTTTATTTTGTATTTTTACATGACACATACTTGAATGTACATTACCTACTCAGTAACAAGGAAAAACAGTTATAGCAGGAATTGTAGGTCCAACAGAAGCTTTGCACATGTTTTTAGAGGAAGGTGGACATTCAGAATTGCTATTTAATGATTGAAAACATGAAATCAAATAGGATCTATCCTTCCAATACTTTAAAAAGTTTAAAGCTTGCAATTACCTGTGCAAATGCTTCAAAGTGTAAAATCTATTGTTCCTGACTTCATGCGCATATAACTGAATATCTTGTACTGCAGATTCGTGGTGCTTATTACTTTGTACACAACCACAAGTCCCGGCAGAGTACACACAATGCCAGCAACCCGCCCAGAATTCCTCTTCTAGTCCCTTCCAGCTCTCGGGCAGGCTTTCTTACTAATCAGCTTGTCTCTGCTCCTCTGCAGTTGCCTTCGCAAATGCAAAGCAGCTGGAAAGCTGTCACCCACTTAAGATTTTATGAGTAAAGCTGCAGCAGGGCTGAATGGCCACAGAAATGAACCTGACTTAAGGGATTTCCTGCTCTAATGTGGCTACATAATGTAGGCTGGTGTTAGGACCTGGATGGATGACGTGTGTTAAAATGCATCTGGCCTTTTAAATGGCCTTAAGGGTCCACATACTGTGAGCTATTGCCAGTGCGAGGTTGTCTTTAAGAAAACCCACATCTACCTGCACCGATGGCCCTGTCGTGATGGTGAGATATGCAGGAGCGATATGGAGGCTGACATGTCAGCCAGCCCTTAAGTAGGCAGCAAGCTCCGCAGATAAGATGGATATAGGTTCAGATATCAGTGGCCGCAAGTCTCTGGCATGCGTGCCGCAGGAGGCTGTTTGCGTTATTTACTCTAAAAGGTTTTCCATCACTGTGTTAGGTGACAGAGTGGCCATCTACTGCCTCTGCCACTGGCTAAGATACAATACGGCTTTTGACACATCGTTTAACTTCCTTGAACTTTTCTGCTTTTTTCTGGGTAAAATAAGTGCAATGATCTTGTTGGGTGTGTTGTGTGCTTACATGTAAATTACTTAAGGAGAGCTACTATAATCTTATAATTATTGCTTATTTTTCCATTGACTAATATTCAAAATAAAAGTTTCTCTCAGGATATTTATTATGCAATGGATGTGCAGTCTTGTAAACTTCTTCATGATAGCAACAATGATTGCCCTTTTGTCCCTCTGTCCCCTCATATGGCCACTAAGCCAAAAATGTTTGTGGTCCAATTACGATGCTGATTCTGTTATAATTAAGTAAGCAAAAGTGTCCGTCAAAAGGAACACCATGCTATTTCTGAGTACACAATCTGTCAGATATTTTGAGGCTCCCTACATTTAGGGAGGATTAATTAGCACATTGTAACACTTCCAAAGTCCTTGCCTTCAGAAACCTGGTTCCTTTCTCAACTAGTAATTCAAGAATTATGACTGTTGCCAGCGGCAGACATTTCTTCAAACAAAACAACTCATCCCTTCATGTGTCTTCATTCCAGTTCTGTGTTCCATTGCATGGACTTCTTATTCTGCCTAACCTCTGTTTGTCTTTCTAGATTTATCCGGGCTCAATAGAGTTGATGCAAGTAATTGAAGATTTTATACACATTGTTGGTATGGGGATGATGGACTTTCAGAATTCATACTTAATGACTGGAAATGTAGGTAAGAAGTAGGATGATTTTTCCCAAAATCTTTTCAAACTTTAAAGAAGTTGCAAGTATCTGTGTTATACGCATTCAAGTGTAATATCCTTAATTATATCTCTCAGTATATGTAAATAAATACATTATGGATACTAGGTCTATGATCTTTAGAAGGGCCCAGGCCTATGTGCATTATATATGTATGTATGCACTTTTATGCATGTGCATATCTACATGCATGCATAAATGCACACACATATGCATACATGGATACACACATGCATACATTTGCTACCAGCTGCATGCATTTGATGAGTACCTGTAGGCCTATGTATATGTGTCTGTATGTATCTGTATATCTGTCTGTCTATGTTTGTATAGAGGACATGCATATCCTTTTTGATTTGTCAAAGGCTCTGTGTGTGTGTGTGTGTGTGTGTGTGTTTGTAAGAGAGAGAGACAGACAGACAGAGACAGAAAGAGACAGAAACAGAGAGAGAGTTGGGACAAATTAACCTTCCTTTTGTTCCATTTGCTGTTCAAAGGACGCTGAGTTACTTTCTCTCTAGGGGTGAACTTACACAGACAAGCAGACCCTAACACACTTTCAAATTATCACAATTATATTGAGCTAATGACAATTATATTAATCAAATAGAATGTTTATCTTTGTTATTAAAAGTTGTCAGCAGTGCAGTCCATTATATGTTCATAATTTTCTTGTTTATGTAAAACTTCCTTTCAGAATGTTACTGTGATTCAGAGAGATAGTCCTTCATTTACTTTAGTAGCATTTAGTAGTATTTCCAAGGCCTTGGAACTCTACATAATAGTGCATTTATAGGAATAGATTTATGCCACATTCTTATCCACAGATGCATAAGCTTTGGTTACTGAGTCAGGAGGCCCCCTACCTTCATTAATCCCTTTTGATGGTTCATCTGGTACAGAAAATACTTTTTGGTGTGTGATTCATGATTTGGGTGGTTCATTTTACCTTGATTTTTTTTCTAAGTCTCTGACTCCTACAGGAAACCATTTGATAATAGGGTGTCTTCCATCAGAATCATCGCGGATTGTTTGTTCGTTTTTGTCTTTTTGAGACAGTGTTTGCTATGCAGTTCAGGCTTGCTTTGAGTTCACTTTGGAGCCCAGGCTGGTCTTGAACTTGCCACCATCGATTGCTAATTTTCATATTCTTCCGTTGAGAGAATTTTGTATGAGACATAAATGGGAAAAAAAAATAGAAAACTACATATCTGAAAAGTCTGGAAATATTTCAGTGTCCACATACCCCCTTATTTCATACCAACCCTCAGCAGTGAGACTAATGCCTTCGTGCACCCACTGAGCCAATCTCAGGACCAAAACTACCCTCCCAATGAGATCTCACCATCTTGTGCTGGTTTAGGACCACTCCAATGGCAATGAGAATAAAAAGACTATGAGATTCTTTGTTGCAGAATTAATTCAGAAACTTGGAAATCAAACTATATGGCCATTGCAGAAGTGACTGGGAAAATGACAGAAACAAAATCTGACAGAAAGGGTTAATATGACAGCTGTGAGTTTTAGGATATGTGGAAGGTGGAACGAACTCAGACTTCAAGAATGCTGGTGATTCAGCTGTACC
Source organism: Octodon degus (assembly GCF_000260255.1). Lineage (NCBI taxonomy): Eukaryota > Metazoa > Chordata > Mammalia > Rodentia > Octodontidae > Octodon > Octodon degus. The sequence continues at coordinate 21,350,861 of NW_004524577.1, forward strand.
TTACCCTCCTAAGGGCCCCGTGCATCATTTATGGATGGGAAAGGAATTATGATGGGACCTGCCCCAGTTGGAAAATTGGCATAGTGAGTTCCAATTAAAGCTAAGGGGTGAGAAGCAAGAACTGTTGTTTTCTTTTCTGTAGTTTGTGTTTATTCATAAAAGACATTGCTGATATAAATTACTGTCAGACCAATACCTGGCATTTGTTCAGCATGTGTTTGGAAAATGCTATAAAAGAACTAAAGGCCATCCAAGAGTCTAATGAATTTAAATTTGGACTTACAGTAAGCTGTTTTAGAGTAACAACACATCAAATTATCTATAGTTCTGACCTTATTTCCAACAAAAATCCTATTACTACCCATAAAATAAACCTCTATAATTAACTGTTTGGTCATTTTTACCTTACTCATGACTTACCACTCTATTTTTAAATTTTTGCAATAAGACTTTGTTGCCTAGGTTTCCTTGCTTCCTTTAATATTGCTCTACTTCATGTAGTATATTAAAATAACTTAGAGCAATTCAAAGCTGCAAATAAATCCAGTATTTTATATTGCCTTTGTATCTTCAATAAGGGCAGTGTGATTTACACTGTTTAGTTTTTTGTTTTGGTACCATCATTCAAACTCAGGATCCTGCACTTGCCAGGCAGGTGCCTGTGCCTCTGAGCTATATCTCTACCCCTGTTCACGGTTTGGAATGTAGTAACAACTTTATGTTCTGCGACTGAAAGTTCTAAGCCTTAATATACTGGACCAGTCAAGGGAGATCTTATTTATTATTCCTTATTCCAAATTCGGGCCCACAGGCTGACTTAGCATCATTTGAAGACCAGAAGTACAGGTTGTTTCCACAGTATTTATGAGTTTTCCAAAGTGTGATGGCTATTAATGAGCTGAATAATGTGAGTAATCAGTACTTAGAATCAGTGCACTTCATGTTAGCCAATATGGTTCTGGTATCTAAAATGCTTGCATATACTGCTTTGTCTGATATTTCCAATGTGTTCAAGTAAAGACAGATAATTTTACAGTGGCAAATTGTGAAATGTGAGTTGGCAGGAGCTTTTCTTACATTTGATTTCCAAATACCAATTAACCACCAAGAAGCTAATGATCCAGAGCACGCACCCATGCAAGCGTGCACCCAAGAACACATAATGAACAGCATCTAGGAAATGAAGAAAAGCTGTTTATTTCTTATGGGCATTCTCTTTATTTTTTATTTATTTATTTTTTCTGTATTTTAGGAAAGGGTCTACAGGGTGTTCAGGGTCTCACTAAGAGATCGGACTGGTAGTGATCCTCCTGTGTACAGCTTCCCAAGAGCTGGGATTACAAGTGTGACCCACCACGCCCAGTCTCAATCGCCATCTCAGCATGCCTCAGGGGTGGGGCCGGCATGGCAGGCCTGGGGATCGAACCCTCAGCCCCTGGCCTGCTTGCAGGTCCTTTAATCTGCTGAGCTATTTGGCCAGCCCTGCTTGTGAGCATTCTCTATAAAGTATGTTGGATGAAACTCATTAGGAGCTTCAGTAGACCCTCACAGTCTAATCCCCTTTCTAGAAGTCTCTTAGTCCAGTCAAATTAACAATCAAGACCAACCAGCATGGAGTGCAAATTATTTGTTTATAAAGCCTTTGTGTAAGAAAGAGCCGAACAACTAAAAGATGATGGCAAAACAGCCTTGTCACCTAATGAGGCTCAAAAACTCACTGAAAACCAATTTTATTTGAACTTTACATACAATTTTAACATTTTTGTTTGCTGGTTCCCTGTTTAGACCGAATGTCATAGAAACAGAGACAGTCCTCTTGGTGGGACACGTGTAGGTAATATTACAGATGCAATGCTACAATATTAAGGAAAAAAGAGGATTAAGTGATTCAGCTCTCAAGAGTACATATTTGGAAATAAATGACTGTTCATACTTTACTTTTGAAAACATCAGTCTTAATGTTAGGATAATTTATGTTTAAACCACAGCCTTGGGCCGGCCAAGTAGCTCAGAGGATTAAAGCTCCTGCAAGCAGGCGCAGGCACCAGGGGTTCAATCCCCAGGACTGCGGTGCTGGCCCCATGCTTGGGGGTTCTGAGATGGGGATTGAGACTGGGGGTGGTGACGTGCACCTGTAATCCCAGCTTTTGGGAGGTTTTAAACAGGCAGATCACTATGAGTCTGATCTAGTAGTGAGACCCTGAACACCCTGTAGACCCTTCCCTAAAAGAACAGTCTTAGTTTGTCAAGATAAAAGTTCCTATCATCTTATTAAGATGGAATAAAATGTATAGTGTATGTTAGTTTATTTTCAAAAATAGCTCAAATGAAAACTTCTGAAGCTTCAGTTTTTGGAAAAATGGCTCCATGTGCCTCAGCGTTGGATCATGGAATTCTCTTTATATGTTAGCATATCTTTGTATATTTGCTTTACCTGCATATGTACACTTTTAGGGAGAACATTCATAGTTTTAGTTGTTCAAAGGATTTATGACTTCAAAATATGTAATACAGGTTTGGGAAAAATAGTTCTATAAACAAAAAATATTAAAGCAATGCATATATAAAATACTTGAGCTTCAATAGAATGGTTATTTTTAATATTTACATGTGACTATGCCATTCAAAAATGTAAGTGTGGTAATTATATTTATGAGATAAGGAGTGCATACTAAAGTCTAAACATTAAACAGTTTGTATAACTACTGAAGAAATGATTGCACATGAAAAATTGAAAGGCTACAGAAAGATTTCAATTTTCAGTATTCTTTGTTTTATTGTAAAATCAGACTCTACAGTTCTAAATATACATCCAAATAAGTGCTATAAATATGCACAAATGGTTTGTCTTAGGACAAATTAAATTTTTCGATGTCTAAGTTTAAAGAATTGTTATTACAAATTAGGTCAGGTAAAGAGATTTCCACTACACAATATGAGTTATTTAGAAAGTTGTTTTTCTTTCAGCACAAAGAAGTTCATTCTTCCTCAACAAATTTCTTTAGAGAGTTGCTTGCATTCTGCAGCTAATCGCAGAGCCTCCTCCTCTTTAGCGCCTGGGGAGCCAGTGTTTCTCACACCAGTTTGTCTGAAGTTCCTACTGGAAAACCTTCAGAAAACAGCCAGAAACAAATCAAATCTCCCTACACATACTTTTTGTTCTTCCTGTCCTCTCTATATTGCCATCCACTCTTTTTCTTGAGATAGCCCACTCCCTTAACAATTTTTCTTATTTACTTCACTCTAAAATGCAATTAAACAATGAGAATTAGTTTCATGGCTTGGATATATTTGGATTTTTGGAGGCAATAGCGTAAAGAAAACAAGGCATCCATGAGGCCAAGCACATTATTTGAGACCCTGCTTTCTGCCATTCCAAAGACAGAATAGAATGTATGAGGTCTTATATTACTAGGATGGTGGGGTACCACATGGGTCTGCGTGTTGGGAGGATTTCTCCGATGTTGCGGTGGAGTGCTTTATCCTGTGCATTATGTTTTATGTCAGTCATACATTTTCAACAATAGCTTCATGCAGCATATTACATTTGCTCAATTTGTTAGGAAGAATAGCCTACTCTTTAGAAATTAATAGCTTTAGTTTTGGGCTTGGAGTGAGAATTGGATATATTGAACTGAATTCAAGGAACTCAGTGATGTATTAAATGTTGTTAGCCTACCGACTGTTCTGTTAAAAACAAAGAATTGATCCTTCACCCTGAATAAAGCTTTTGCTAAGTGATTCAGCTCATTAAAATAAATGAATATTTGCTTAGCATGCAAGCAGATTGTGGTCTAGTTACAGATATACAAGAATAGATAGATAGATAGATAGATAGATAGATAGATAGATAGATAAAGTACTCTTTGGTTTCTGTCATATAAACCACCTGTTAGACATCCATTATAGAAAATGTTATACTATGCAAAGATCAAGAAAAAAATTCTAAAAGGTAGAAACATTTTAGCTAGACTTTGAAAGCTGTCTGCATTTTAGGCAGTTCAATATGAAGGAGAGTGAGTAGTAGGCAGTTCCGTAGTAGAACCTTCTTACAGCGAAGATGATGAAGAGATATCAAGCTTGAGATTGTGTTACGGGTAAGTGGCCTCTTTTGATGAGAACTCATGTGTATTGAGTCAAAGGAAGTAAAATAACCCTTGCAAGCCACGTTTTTGGGCTCTGAAGACATTAAGGGATCTCTGAAGTTTGGCATAGTAAGATCTGTGCATTGATTGGACATGTATTGAAGCAGAAGATAGAATTTAGAGATTCTAGAAAATGGTAAGCATCATTAGTCTACATGTAAATCAAAGGAACATTCCCAAAATCCATGCAGGAGGTGCTAAGAACATGTATGTTTCTCAGCTTCCTCTTCACAGGGGCACAATACCCCACACCCAGCACTTGAGGGAGAGGCTTAATGTGGCTTCTGTCTCGGAGGATTTGGCCCTTAAATTGCTGGCTCCAAGATAGGAAGAGTGTATGAAAGTTGCGGTGGAGCAAGGTGGCGTACCTCTTGGTGAACAGGGAGTAAGTAACTTGGGAAACAACTCCAGCGAGCTGGGAGCCAGGCAGAAACCAGTCATGATTGGAAGACCATGACTTGAGGACCAGCCCACAAGTCTACTTCATTAGCGCCCTGACCACTTTTTAGACCGGGTCTCTCTGTGCAGCCCAGGCTGGCCTCAAACTTGAAGCAACCCTGTCTCAGTCTCTCGAATTCTGAGATTATAGGCGTGTGCCATCATACCCAACTGATCCTTGGCATTTATTGCTCTAGGCAAGTTGACATCCATGGGAAGTGCTCCCACTTGTAGTAATAGTAGAATGAATAGAAAGCAAAATGTGGATATGAGATTGAGGCTCTATCTGAGGTTCTAATTGATAGGATTTCCGCACCTGACTGAAGTATAAGAAAGAAGAGAAGGATTAAGTTTGGCATAGTAAGATCTGTGCATTGATTGGACATGTATTGAAGCAGAAGATAGAATTTAGAGATTCTAGAAAATGGTAAGCATCATTAGTCTACATGTAAATCAAAGGAACATTCCCAAAATCCATGCAGGAGGTGCTAAGAACATGTTTATTATATTTATTGGACAGATATTTGAGAGTCACTCTTGCATACTGATATTTAGGCAATAGATTTCCAAATGAAAATCTAAAATGAGACCTAGGGTTTAAGTAGAAAACGCAAATCTGTGAACACATACTTAGTAATCGCCTGCATAAAAGTGATGGTTAAAATCATGAGAATTCTTAATAATCAAGACAGAATTAAGATATGAGAGACGTAAAGTGATGCCTGCATTAAAAACAATGAGTTATGGCAGGTGTCAGTGTATAAATGGGTAGAGATTATAGATACATGGAGCTTCAGAAGGAAATAATACAAAATTGGTGTCGTATAATTAATAGAAGGGAGAGAAGATTTCAGAATCTATACTCAGTATCAACTAATAAAATTTTGAGTTTTTCAATTAAGAAAAATCATGATTGACTGTATAACATGAAAATTCCCCAGGAAAAATGCAAACCTAATAAATAGGATCAAAATGCCTGTTTTTAGATAGTTTCAATGGAACACACCCTTAATATTTTGGTACAGTAATCTTCAGGGATTTCCTTATATAGATAAATGTTGATATGCCCACATATTGCTGTCTTAGAAATGCTCCTTAGAAATCACTCAGATTGAACAATATCAAATTAAAAGAAAATGGATTTAGGATTGTCATATCTCCAAATATAGAATGATATAATTATTTGTTGTAAGGAATTTAAGATACTGGTCTTCTATAAATGCTAAGAGTTTAAAGATTCTAGAAAGTGTCTTATCATACTAAAGCTGGTACCTTGGGAACATTAGTTATTTTTCTTTTCCAAGCCGAGTGTCACTGTCTGTTCTTTGAGAAATACGAAATATTGGGACTGTCAGAACAAATGTTTGTATTCATTATTTTCTGAGGTTGAACCCATACTCAGCCTGAATGATGCCACAGCGCAATTTCAGCATGTCCTTTTGCTCCTGCATTACTTCTTTATCAACCACAAGTGTTTTCTTAATTTGGCTGGATAAGTTAATCATTCATTTGGTATAATGTCGTGTTCTTCATTGCTGGCCCCACTTTTAGTCTGATGATAGCATTATCAAAATGGAATGGCTTCTCTTTCTAGAGTTATTTTCCTTACTATCACTGCATAGTTTTGTGCTTCACACATCTCTGTCACTTGCTTAGCTCTCTTTCTTTAAAAATAAGACATTTGTCAGTTGACAACAAGGCCCCAAAATACCCAAGTTAGCATCTTTTTTCTGCAGCACCTGACATCCGCTCAGGATGTCTAGCTAGACTTGAGTGTGAAATGTGAGGTCCTCCTCTACCTCTGCTTCTCTGCTAGTCATGGTAGACATCTGAAGCAGACAAGTGTTTTTCTTTAGGTCAGAAAAAAATTTTAGAGGTGACAGTTTTCTTTGAGGCACTAACATACTGGTTCTCATAAGCAAATAACTAGTTAAAGTATGATTTTAATCTAGGCTATGCATGGCGTGCAGCAATGTAAGTTTTTTATTCTTTCTCATTTAATGGAAATCATTGCATTGTGTTTACCATGCTCCACCAATTCCAACTGATCAGAGGTGGAAGTATTGAAAAGGTTCACCTGGAGACCATTGTCTGATGCTTCTGGGAACGAGGAATACAAACTACTCTGGGACATGGGAGAGCTTTTGTCCCTCCCACTGAGAATCCCAGATGATCGTGGCCCCATGTGTCAGAAATGGATCGGTAACACTGCAATTCATGGGTTTGATTTGCTTTAAGAGATCTTAGTCCTTTGTTCAATAATGGTGTCCCAGGCCCTCTTTTAGGCTTAGAGGATTTTGCAATAAATAAATGAGACAAACCTGCTGCTCCTGTGACACTTCAGTTCACATTAGGGAGAGATGTCAAAGGGATGCTATCTCTGTCATGCCCTCTGGCTAGAATTTCTGGGCACAGGAGACAGGGATGAGACTGGAGAGTTGTTGTCCAGTTGGGCGAGTTGGTCAGCAAAGGCCTCTCCTCCATGAAGGAGTATACAGCTGACTTACCTCTGGGCATGAGGTAAGTGATGTGTGGGGGCAGGGGACTTCAGGCAGAAGTGCCACAAGGGTAAAGACATAGTGCATGGTACATCTACCTCATGTCCTAGAAGAACAGGCCAAAGCTATTGGTCATCTGATGGCTGTGAGAACATTGGAGGAGATGACTTGAAAGAAAGAGCAGGAAGTGATGCCAGATGGTGTTTGATTGACAGTCAGAATAGGAGGAAGCAAGCAGGCCAGAGGATCTGAGCAGAAGAAAGATAAAATCTCACTTACATTCTAAAAGGCCCATTTACCATGCAATGGAGAGGAGCAGGCGTAGAGGCTACACTCCACACAGTGAGAACAATGGGGCACTTATTGTCATAGTGGAATGAAAAGACACTGAGTGTTGGACCAGGTGACAGTGGGAATGGTGAGGCAATACAGTAACAGTTGACCCAACAGAGCCACTAATGGTTATAAGTGGACTATGCAAGAAAGATGAGGTTAAGGAGATGTCACTGTAGCATCTCTAAAAATGCAGTTATAGAGGTCAGGTTTGTCATAAAGCTACTTTTATGACCATTTTAATGCCAGTTAAGTCTAGAGTCCAATGCAAGCTCGTTTGGGTTTATTTTCTATCTATTTTTCCTCCTGCACCCAACCCAAGCCCAGACACTTGAAGAAGCATAATTTCATTGTATTCTTACTGTTCCCAGGGAGGTGGAACAGTTTTATCTTCAGAAACCATCAGCAATCTGTCATCACACCACCATTGGAATCCTTTATCAAGAGCTAGAATGAAGTTATTCATTAAAATGATTTTGTGAGCTGTGACTCAGATTAGCTGCCACTCAGCCAGTGACACACGTCATGTTTCCCTACCATTCTTGTGTTTCTGCTTCTTGGGAAGTCATGGTACCTCTGAAGTCAAAGAACCCCAGTATGTCCATCAACAAGCTCGTCAGCTTGGGCTGGGGAGATAGCTCAGTGGTCTACGTGCCTGTCTGGCAAGCACAGGGACTCAGGTTTGATCCCTGGTGCCACATGCCATGTTGGCCCTGGAACCCTGGGCATACCATACTGGCCCTGGAAACGAGGCATGGTGACACAAGCCTATAATCCCAGCCCTGGGGAAGATAACTGTAAGTGTGAGCTGTGTAGCAAGACCCTGTAACAAATACATAAAAGATTTTTAAAAACTAAAACAATCTAGTTAGCTCCATTTTGCTTTTAAAAATATTGTTTTTTAAGTTAAAAAAAAAAGTATTAAAAATAACAAAATGTTACCTGAGTTGGAAAAGTCTTTGAAAAACATCTCTATCTCCACAGTGGGTACAAAACACTGACCTTGTTATGGTGTTTCCAGTTATCAGCAGGAATGTGTTGCTCTGGAAGTTCACCAGGGCAAAAACAGTAATGTAAGACTTCTACGTTGATTGGATTTGTTTTATGCAGCCATACTCAAGGACAGATATTATATCAGGTCATTAGATAATGCTTCTGGTCCCTGAAAACCACTCTAAAATGTATTTAGTATGCATTCTTTCTTGTTTTCAATAACCTAAGTGCCCTAAAATTTTCCTGACTTTCTCTTATATTGTGCCAGGAGCTAGCTCCAACTTTCATTGTTGCCCAGCTGTGAATATCTCAGTCTCCAGGTCTGTATGTGGTAGTTCTGGCTCCTTTATCCTAACTTAGGTTATTGTTGTGAAGGATGGACTCAGCGCTGGGCGTGGTGTTGGCTACCATGCACTTGGGAGGCTTCAGTGGGAGAATAGCTTGGGATCAGGAGTTCAAGACCAACCTGGGCAACATGGAGCAACCAGCATCTCAGGAAAAAAAAAAAAAGCAGAAATTAGTAAAGAATGGAATGTGTTGTGTACTAGCCAGCTTTCTTGTCACCAGGGCACAATTGCAAAAGCCCACAACTTAAAAGAGGACAGGTTTAGTTTGCTGGTTTCCATCTACCATCAACCAGCTCTAGTGCAGGATACCAAGCTAGAGGACTGTGAGGCCATGCCCTGCTCAGTTCCCAGCAGCTGGGGAGCAAGCAGGGGACAGTGCCAGGGAGACGCATCGAGGGACCTGGCTTAGGTCCCAGGTGCCGCTCTGTAACCTGTGCCACACCATCCCCAGTCCTCAATCAAGTTGGTACCCCACCCTAACTACAACCTGAAAACAAAATAGTGACTATTTTTTAAAACCTACTCTACAGAATTGCCATTTGAGGGCTGGGGACATAGCTCAGTGGCATAAGCACCTCCCTGGCAAGCTCAAGGTCCCGAGTTCGATCCTTAGTACTGCTAAAAAAAAAAATAAAATAAAATAAAAAAATAAAAAATAAAAATAAAAATAAAAATAAAAATAAAAATGATAATAATTTTGGGGATGGGAAGATAGCTCAGCACCATCAGCACCTGCCTGGTAAGCTCAAGGTCTTGAATTCAATCCCTGGTACCAAAAAAAAAAAAAAAGAAGAAGAAGAACTGGCATTTGACCACAGTAGACAGGAAAAAAATGTTTTCTCCTTATTCCTTGAGCTTTCCAAGAAAAAATTGCAATAACGCATCCCTTATAACCTATAGCATTCTCCCTAATGAACATTCTCACTTATATTCAGAATACTATTTCATTGGAACAATCTTGCTGTGTGGGTGCTAAGGGCTCCCATGCAAGTTGTCCACCACTAACGCTTGCCATTGAGGAGGTACATTTATTTTTCTCTTTGTGTCTCAGTAATTGAAAGTTAAAGATTTGTTTCATTATCTTACTCAGCCAAGCGCACTCTAACCTACTTTGTTAAACAGCAACATTCAGTGAAGCTTTTTTTCTCTTCTTCTTCTTTTTTTTTTTTAATATGCCTCTAGGGACATCTTACTCACAGGTTTGTATTTCTATAAATACAAATGACACCTGACCATTTGTTTTCTTGCGTAGTAATAATCTTCATTTGAAGCTACTTTATTAAACATTTAGTAGTGTTTTTGTGGCTAATTACATGCAATATATCTTAGCCAATGAAAATATTGTAAACTTCTTTATCATTCCTTCGTATTGTCTCCACCCCTGGAATCATTGTCTAGTGGAGACAATGGCTCCACTAGATACAGTAACATGAAAATAGAACAGAATGAAATCCCATTAAAACACAGTAACAAAAACAGTCACAAATACAGTCACAAATCTTACTGCAAATACAGTTAAAATACAGTAACAAATCTTTGGCTCTGAAGCCCATCATTTCTTCATTATTATATTTACTTGGGAAAAGCTCATGTTCTAAGGAAACCTAAGGAAATCACATAAAGTTCACTTGGAAACACGTGCCGTACAAGAAGCAGAAAGTTGGGCAGCCACTTTTGGATGCAACAGGAGAAGTTGACACCTCCTGTAGCTATGGCTGCCAGCGAGCAAGGGCGAATGCATGGCTTACGGCAAGCAGTGTGCGCGGCAGACACCCCACAGGCGTAGGGTGTGAAGCTGCCTGTGTTAGCAGAGCCTCCCGGTGTGTGGGGCATGGGCTGAGCTAGCTGTCCTCCAATACAAAGCTAGGGATTCTGGGAAGAACACGGGCTGGAGGTGACCAAGATTCTAGTATGTTGACTCATAGATCTAGCATAATATTTGGAGCTTAAATGTTCTTTACTCTTCCTAAACAATTTGAATTTCCATGAAGATATTATCGATGGCATCTGCGCTGTATGGCAGCTAAGAGGAACTTTGCAGAAAGGCGAGTCCGGGGTTTCCCTCCATTTAATGGGCTTGGCAGAGATTTGGGGAAAGGCTATAGGAGACAAGATGGAGCAGAAGAACCCTCCAGGAAACTAAGTGGCTTCCTGTTTCCGTGGAGAATTTGTATCGGAATGGTACTGAAAGTACTGCTCTCCCTAGGGTGACTTGATCCTTCTGTTTGTGGCAAATTCCTTCAGAATCTGATAGATGTTCCCTTAAAAGGATAAACAGAAAGATAAAAATGTAAAGCCTACTGAAAGCGAAATTTACATTTTACAGGATAATCATGTCTGGTGTCCACTGCTTTATGTTTCAACAGGCAGAATTAGTGAAACTGGCGTAGTGTAGTTCTTTCTGATTCTGCTCTCCCCCTGAATTAGAAGGGTGTCACTGCAGGTTTGTGGGAATGGGAGAAATAATCCCATTTCACCTGTTTCTATGGCGATAATTGCTTATCTCTATGGCAATAATGGCCTGCCTCTCAACAATAACCAGTGAAAAGAGGCATGGGCTCGCTCTTAACGGGTTTTTGTTTTGTTCTATTTTCATGGTCTCCCTTTTACAAAATTTTATTTTGTTTGGTTTCACTGAGATTTCTGTGCTCATTCACTCCTCTTCTCCAGTGATTCTTTCACTGAATTCTAGATAAACAGATCCTAATGTGAAAACTGAAAAATCTCGCTCAGATTGAAACCTGGGGCTTTTACATTGTTCACACGAGGAGGGAATGTGTTTTGTTTCTCTTTTAAATCCATGACTTGGGAGCCCGATATATGTGCTGAAAACCTGGGCAGCGCCACGTCTGCCTTCCCCATCAGGTAGTTCTTCCATATTCCCATTGGTTGCTTTTTAAAGATAACATCTTCTCCGTGGAGTTCCTGTCAGGATTAAAGATCATGCATTTCGTACTTGGCCCTGTATGCTAATAGACAAATGATCATAGAGCCAGATGTAGGTCCTCTTCTTTCTGGTTGCAAGTGTGACTTCGGTGAAGTCACTCAGTCACCTCTTGCCATTGTCTACCTCTCTTGGAAACTTCTGAAAATGACCAGAATTTATATAGTACCCTGCATTAAAAAATCTGAGCATTGTGCATGTTGTGTGTCTCACAGACATAATTAAGATTCAGGGCTTCTTGGCAGATAATACGCCTAATCCTGAGTGTGCTCTGTGGTTAAAAAAAAAAAAAAAAGTATGTGACCTGGTAGCCTTGTGTAGTGACAGTGAAAGCCCACAAAATCTCAATGCTATTTTAAGACGCTTCTCCTCTCCCATGTATTTGTCAGTTCTCTTCTCCCAGCTTTCTTGGGTGACGCATAGGAAGAGAACTTTCAGATTTAATGTGATAATATGCAAGCTGTGGTCTGCAGAATTTTATCAGTTGTCTTTATAGTTGCAGTAAAGATTTGTGTAGACTTATTGTAGTCTAGTCCTTCAAGTTTCTTAAACAGTCAAATATAGTGAAAACTATACTTTGGTTTTATACTCTACTTAAAATTTCCATCTGGAGATTTTACAGGTGAAGCATTTCATTAATTCCAGTTTAATGTGTTTTCTTTAATTTGGTCTCCTGCCTTGGTCAGTGATATATGAAAAGGCGACAGTGTGTGTTTGCATCTGCAGTTTGTAAAATATTTAGTAGTATCTGAACCACAAATTCAGTTATTTGAAAGAGTACTGAAATTCCTGCTTTAAGCCAGGGAAGAATTTTTTTCAAAGTTACATTAAAGAAAAATGATCCTTTCTAACAAAAGTTATACTGAAGTCAAAATACAGCCATGACAAGCTTGAAAAGCTGTATAAATTATGGAAATCTATATGAAGATTCTTCAAAAAGCTAAAGCTAGAGGTTCCATTTGACCCGCCTATTCCCCTTGTCGGGAGCTTCCTGATAGAGTTAAAGGCATCTCCCCACAGCAGTATTTGCACACGCGTGTTTACAGCAGCACAGCTTGTAGTAACAGAACCTTGAGAACAGCTCAGAGGCTCATCAACAGATGTGTAGCCGAAGGCAATGTGGTTTTGTCTACAGCGGAGTGCTCCTCTGCCCTCGTGGAGGTTGCCAGGGGGCATGTTTTAGGTAAATGGGTGCACCTCGAGAAGATCATTTTAAGCAAAGTAAGTCCAACATACGTGTTTAGATATTGCATTGTTTCTCTTGTATGAGAAATCCGAAGGGGAAATAAGGACCAAAATTAAGGATAGATATGGGGAAGGGAGAAAGTGTTCTAAGGGGAAGGGAAGTAGGGAGGGGGTGGTGGTAGGAAAGAAGGGACTAGGAATGAAAACAGAAAAAAATGGAGGGAAAACAATAGCAATACAGGTTCATAAATGGAAAGAAGAAGGATTATGGGGGGAAAAGAATTATAATAGATTATATATTATACACAGGTACAAATTCCCTATGATGAATGTGATCATTACATATGTCAGAAATGTACCAATAAAATTAAATTTTAAAAACATACAAAGGATGTGACTTTGTGGAAAGGCCCTGGGTTCAATTTTCCTAGTACTACAAAGGAAGGAAGGAAGGAAGGAAGGAAGGAAGGAAGGAAGGAAGGAAGGAAGGAAGGACAGACAGAAAGAGAGAAAGAAAAGATGGAGACAGCCAATTCAAAATAAAGTAAGAGCTGTATAATTTTATACAGTACATAATATAGTTAAGGCATAGCTGAGGATTATAAATTAAATATTGTAATTGAGGAGACTGAACAGTCATAAGAAAATGGTATCTAGTGGATCACAGATTATTTTTCCCAATGCGGGTATTTTGTGTACTCTGAATTTGAACAAAACCTGATCCACTAAAAACAGTACTAGATAAGGGTGCATAAACGAGGCTGCATGTACTAAAACATTTGCTTTGTCACTGTGAAGTGTTTTTGTAATGATCTTCAAAATTTATTTGAATTCCAGTACTCCTCTCTGAAGCATCAATCTTTTTCCTTTTGAAAAATACATATCCATTATTTAGAGTATAAATATCTCATTTTTTTCTATATAATTTCCTTTTGCTTTCCCTAAATGCATTGCCTGTTTATTTATAGTTTGATTTTCCCTAACATTTAAATATTTTTATTGTGCTAATAATAATACTTATTAATACTAAGCTAAAATGGTATTCTGCCTAACCAGGACAGTCTCTTATGTGTTCTGAAAATATTGCCTATTTCAAAAATATCATAAAAATTTTTTAAATATGAAAGTATATGTATAAGTAACAATTTAAGCAAAAGCTTGTTGTTTTAGCACTTAGACTCCATAGAAAACGCAAGTATAATAGATTGGCATGCTGGTAACTACGTAGGATCTGCTGTAATGGACTAGAGTGCGCAACAAGAGTGTGAGCATTCCTGAGAAGTAGAGCTCTCACCACACTGTGGTCTCCTGGCGTGTGATGGCCGCCTCTGTGACCGTGGAGTCCTCCCTGTACTTTTCTTCTCTGTATCGCTCCAGTTTTAGTAGATGTGCTGCTGAAGCACGCACATTCCCTGTACTTCGTGTGAGTTGGAGAGAGGTTGCAGGAGAGGTGTCTTAGTTATTGTTCTGTCAATGCTGGACAAATACCTGACACTCAAAGTGAAAGAAGGCAAGGTTTATTTAGCTCAGAGTTGCTGGAGGTGTCAGCCCCTTGGCTGGCTCCAAGGCAGAGTAGCACATGGCAGAGAGCAGCAGTTCACGGCGGTGACAAGGAGCAGAGAGCAAATGGGAGGAGTAGCAGCAACAAGGGGAGCAGAGAGCAAGTCTGTCTCCCTTAAATTGCATTCACAATGGGTGTGTAGTGCTCACACCCATAATCCCAGCAGCACTCATACCCATAATCCCAGCAACACTCACATCCATAATCCCAGCAGCACTCACACCCATAATTCCAGCAGCACTCACACCCATAATCCCAGTGGATCATGAGTTAATCACAAACTCTAGAAGTCCGCCTCATGAGGCTTTGTGGGACAAATACAAACCACAGCAAGAGGATAAAGGAAAATCACCACCTTCTGTATGTGACTGTGTATAAAACCTGACCTAATTTTCTGGCTTAATCCTCATGCAAAACCATCAACTTTTAAGAATGGTCAAATGGAAAAGTAGTTGAATATTGACGTTCACAAAGTACACTGAAAAGGAGACGTGCTTGACTTCAAGGCCCCTCTGCATATCAACCATGCCTGCATCCTACTGAGCCCTGTATGAGCTTAATGGATGTAAGGGGGTGGGGGAATAGTCATGGGATGGAACCCACTATGCGCTGAGACCTGACCACACAGCAGCACACAGGGAACATGTTCCTCTTTGTAGAGCTTAAAATCTAATGAGGGTAGCAGATAGTGAGCGAACCCATGTTGAACTGCAAGAGCCGATGTGAGGTGAGGTCCCAGAGAGGTGCAGCTTGGGCGTCTTAACAGGGTGCATAGGACAGACCCCTCAGAGGAGAAGTTACTCCTCATGCAGCTGTCTTTTCATTAGGGCTTTGTTTCTGACTCATTTCTCCTACTCCCTCTCCCTTCCCTCCTGAGATATATATCTAGCCTGTTTATCTTTTCTTTCTAAAAGAGAACATTGCCTGATATTTCTCAGCTCTTTCCTGCCACCTCTAACTGTCTCCTACCTGCCAGCTCCCATCCCATCTCCTTCTAGTCTGTCTGCGAGTTTGCCAAGGAAGCTTTTCCTGTCCAGAACAGTTTCCCAGCTTGAGCTTGAGCATCATCCTTTCTCACGTCACTTACCGTTACCGATGTGCTACCTGGTGTTTTTGGCTGCCACTTGGCTCTGTGGCGCTCTCTTTCTCTTTCTCTCTCTCTCTCTCTCTCTCTCTCTCTCTCTCTCTCTCTCTTATTTTATTAATTTTATTGAGAAAGAAATATCAATGAGACAGTTTCAAAACAGGTTAATAGGACAGTTATAATAATTAATACATTACGGGGCTGGAGAGATGGCTCAGTGGTCTGGAGCACCTACTTAGAACAAGCTTGGCAAAGCATCAGGGACCGCGGTTCAATCCCCCAGCACCACATGCCAGCCAGCCCCGCCCCCTGGTGGGCTGAGCTGG
>NW_004524577.1:21366814-21395191 GCF_000260255.1 Octodon degus
CTCTCTCTCTCTCTCTCTCTCTCTCTCTCTCTCTCTCTCAAATAAATAAAAATAAAAATAAAATTTAAAAAAAAAATAATTAATACATTAATACAATTGCGTATTGCTTTCTTCGTAGTAGTTATTCATAGTACAGGATGCAGACATGATATCCTGTCCAAACACTATTGGTACAAATCTTACTTCTCATTGAATTAAGAGAAAGTAGCTGTATATCTATGCTAACTATTTTGTATATACAGATGCAAAATGGTCCTTCATTTATATCCCCTTTTTTTGTTTAATTTTGTCAGAGATGGGTATTCCATTGCCACTTAAATGTAGGTGGACCGGGGAGATGGCTCAGTAGAATAAATGCTTGCCTGGCAAGCACAAGGGCCTGAGTTCAATCCCCGGTTCTGAAAAAAAAAAAAAAAATTGTAGGTGTGTGAATTCAGCAAAATAATCCAATATAGCCCAAGAGTTCATAATAGTAGTGGGTTATCTGCAGGACTGGCAATGGCAGAAGTTGTTGACTTGGCTCCACGGCTCTCCGCATTCTACAGGAGTCTCATGCTCAGCAGTGGCTACAGCTGGCTCCCAGTTGCCCTTCCAGTGCCCTCCCTCTGCTGGCCATGTCATAGTGCTCATCGGATATTTGATGAATGATCTATTTAGGATGTTGTATTCTGTACCTGGGAAAACTTATCCATATCCACACTGTCTGCTGTGAGATCTAGTAGAAAGAGATCCAACTTCTGTCCCCATGTTCTAGTCTCGGTCGTTCTCCAGACTCGGATCTCTCAGCACACAGAGGCATTCCAGCCTTTCACTGTAGCTCAGCTCTGCCTTCTGCATGCCCGCTGTGATCTCTTTAGGATGCCGGAACCTTGCCTGTGCCAGCGCATGCGCTCCTCGAGATGTCCTTCCTCTTCTTGTCACTATTCAGATGTTCCTGAACACTATTGGCATTCCCAGTCTCTGGGTCTCCTCCGAATTTCCCTGGTCTTGAGCTCCCACATGTCTTCCAAACCCCAGCCCACACTTGGCCACAAGGCCTTCCGTGGCCCTCTGCCACACTTACCAACCATTTCCTCTCCTTCACAAAGGTCCCTCCTGCAATCTGGAGTTCTTCAAAATGTTTTACCAGCTGACCAATGCCCTGTGTTTCCCCCCCTGGATGGCAGGGCTCTTGAGCAGTGAAGTCTTTGTGTCTCTCGATCACTTACCAAATTCTCAGTGGTCACAATTAGAGCAGTCTGAGGTGCCACAGAGCAGTATTGGTGAGTTAGTCCCCAAGCGAACTCCTCAGGGTTGTCTTTCCTTTCACGAAGATGAAGCCCTTTCTGTCACAGCTGCTCTATGGGGAGAGGGTGATTCCCAGTCCGGGGTCGACTCTATATTCCCACCCTTCATTTCTGTTTCCTGTCTGCACCAGTACTAACCTCTGTAGACTCCAGATTCTTAGAAGTCAAAATGGCACCAGCCACACATGCACCCTCCCCACACCCGTGGAAAGGGAAAAGTGATGCAAAAGTGAACCGAAGCCTTTCATGTTTCTATTTGATTAATTATCCAATATTCCATCCTTCAGGGATTTCTGGTTTCTATTTCAGTTTAAGGGAAGAGTAATTTATTTCCTAAGGTATTTTCTGCATTGATTTGTTTTTATTATTGAGATACCCACCCCAAAATGACTTTGCCTGTCACATTTTATTTTATGTTCATTTTGGGATTGAAATTATGAAACACTTGTGTAAAGAATTATAATTTTTACATGGCTGCTCCTAAAAGGTCAGAAATGTATCACTTGAAAATTGAAAGAAAATTGGTGTAATTGGTTGACAGCTCCCCAGCCTACTGTGTGAATTTGGAAAAAATATGGCAGTCAGAAAGAATATGCACTAGACAGCAGTGAGTAGAAGCGCTATAATACTTGGAGGCTAGGTTTCTCTTTAAATGAAAATGGTCACGTTCATCAGTGGTTTCTCTGGCACAACGTAGGCACCTTTTGAGCCAAGGCCCAGGTAGTAAATAATGACGTTTTGTGAACCCATAGGGCACCGCCACAGTCCAGCCCCGCTGCTGCAGCTGAAGAGCAGCCCAGGGACAGTATGCAAATTTGTGAGCATGGCTGTGTTCCAATAAAACTTTTTGTTGCCACTGAAATCCCATTTATGTATTTTTCATGTGCTAATAAATGCTATTTTTCTTTGGATGGTTTTCCAGTTTTGTTTTGTTTTTTTCCAAAATAGAAATGATTTTTTTTTTTTTTTTTTTTTTTTTAATTTGCAAGCCATGCTAAAGCAGGCAATGGCTCAGCTCAGGCTGTAGGTTGTAGCTTACTATGCTCTGCTTGAGCTAGTTGAGCTCTCACAACTGTGTGTGGCTTTGCGTGTGCGCCCCGGGCTTCACATTATTAAACTTTGGGAAGGGAGAGAGTCCCGCACAGAAGCTAAGGAGTCCTTCCTTCCCCCTTGAGAGAAGCCGAGCTTGGCGAGAGGACCTTGAGCAAAAACGTGTTCTGCTGCCTAGCGATACCCGGCTTTGGAATGGCTGGGGCATAACATAGAATAGGAAACCGACAACTCACAAATATTTTACAGATTTTTCTTCTTGGAAAGAAATCTGCCAGATAGATAATCATTTAACTTTCAAGGTATATGGCATTAAGAAGTTCAGAAATAAATTTTTAAAGCAGCATATTACTTTTTTGAATTGCTACCTAGTTTGTCTATTTCTGAGTGTCAGAGAACCTTGCTTTTCCTCTACAGACAAAGATTTAGAGAATGCAATGCAAGGAGAAGAGAAGTTCTCAGGCCGCTCCCTTCATACAGCGCCCCTGGAGCTTGGGGTCTTAGCTCTGGCATGTGGACAGTGGAGAAGGGGCTGCTGGCACCCTCAGGGCACTGTGGTCATGGCAGCTGTCCTGCCCGCTGCTTTGTGACAGGGAAAACATGATCTCGTGTCACACTTCAGCAAGCCACTTGTTTCTTACCTTTCCTGCACGTTCCAACCCCAGCCTTCTGGGAAGGAAGACAGAATGGAAAATAAAGTCAAGAGGAGAGAACACACTAAAACTCTCTCTATAGAGACATCGAATGGAGATATCCAGAGACCGCAGTCACGGCATCCTATGTGATTTTCTAGGGAGATGTTCCTACACGAGGTTGTGCTAGGCAAGTTAGTTCATGTACGTCTGGCTCCCCTTTGGATGCCCAGCATTCTTCAGTGGAATCTAGGTTGCCCTCCAATGAGCGATCTTCAGCTCTACTTCCCACAAACAATTCCACTTTGATAGCTGGGGCAGGCCTCTAGCAGAGATGAGCCAGGACCTGGCTTGTTAGGCTGTTCTGAGTCAACGTGAAAAGCGATGCGAACTTCAAATATGATAAAAGCATCCCTATGAGAAAATAATGGAAATGCTATCTTTAAAGTAGCTTGAAAACAACCCCTGTATTCCTTATAGTTTGTTTAAGCTTGTGAGACGCCCTGGTCTCCCTGTCTCCTCTGAGTGTTTAGGGCAAGTACTCAAAAATGTGAGTCACCGCAGTAAGCACTTAGGTCGATGTTTAAAAGCAGCACTTCTGAAATGCTCCTTGTGGGTCTTGGCTGCAGTGGAAACAGGGAATTTATCATTCATGAGACAGTGACTCTCTTATTCTATTGAAGCAATATAATTCTAACCTGGCTGACCTTGGGCACTCAAATAACCACAGATGGCAAACCCTTCCCACTGGCAGAAACCATGCGGGGGGGAAAAATGTCACAATGGAAGACGAGATAAAGGAAAATGAAACCAGACTGGGAGAACAGGACCGCTTGCTCAGCCCCCAAGGTGGTCCAGGGTGAGCTCTATTTAAGCGTAGTTTCTCGGTTTGGCTCCATGAATTCAAGGTTTAATAAAAAACTGCTGTGAAAGTGGCCGTACAATTGTCCAAGCTATCCTGTATGTACACATTTTTCCCCTTCTTTCTTTTCTCCTTTCCCTCAACTCAGCTGTTCCTTCCCTTTGAACAGGTTCTTTCCTTTTTACTATATTTATTATACCCTTTGGATTTTATTTGCTGTTTTAGTTTCTTACACTAGGGAGACAATATGATGTTTCCACATGCATGTCTGTTTCACTTATGAGTATGGTCTCCAGTTGCATCCATTTACCTATAAAAGCCTTGAGTTTCTCTTCCTTTATAGCTGTGTGATACTCCACTGTATAAAAATACTATATCTTTTTAATCTGTTCCTCAGCTGATGGGCATTTGGGTTGTTTCTAAGATTTAGCTATGACAAATTGCGCTGCTATAAACATGGGTGCACACTTTGTAAGGAACAGTTAATGATTAATTTCTTTCCTTTTTAATTTCTTTTCTGATCAATTTTGCATGCTTCTATCTGGTAATCTGAACAAATAATCTGAAGACAACAATATGTAATATAACAACCATTACTGAATTCCTATCATTTTGTTTAGTGAAATTGTGTATTGTTTCTAATATTTCTTCAGATTTTTTTTATTCTCTTAAAAAACAAAAATACTATGAATTGTTTAAGTTTTAAAATTCATTACAGGAAAAGATATATAATTTTTTTTTTCAGAACAAGGGATTGAACTCAGATCCTTGCACTTGCCAAGGAAGCGCTTATTCTACTGAGCCATCTCCCAGGCCCAGGAAAAGACATATTGACATCATTCTCCCTCAGAATGCCCTCCCTCCCTTCAGAAACTTACCCCATTGTTTTTGCCACTTTCTGGGACAATTCTGGACATCGTTTTTTGTGAATGTCCTGTAGTACAAAAGAAAGGCAGGCAGATAAAACATTATGCTCTACCCTCACCCACCTCATTTACCCAGATCTGGCAGCCTGGGAGCTGCAGCTCTTACCCAAAGTCAAAATGACCAAGAAAGGTATCTATTTTGAATCAGTTTGGGCATACAGCAGCCCTGACACTGCAGCCTAAGATACTCCCCGAAAGTTGTATGGTAATAACAATAAGTTTGTCTTCTGGATGGTTAGCAACCTAAGTTTGCAGACCAAAATTAGAGAAAAAGGAGGGCAGCAAGGAAAGCCAACATTTTGGCCCTAACCTTCTAAAGTCAATTAAGACTCAGGACATATGAGAACTTGTACTGTAACGTCATGTAACTCAGTAATGTCCCAAATTTTCTGATCAAGGAGATTGTGGGGCCAAAGAGGAAAGTGATCGATGATGTGTGCCTAAGGAAAGTCACATGGAGAGAAAACATTCTCTCAGGCTTTCACAGAGAGCACAATGTCCAAGCAATGGCCGTGATTCATCCACATGGCTGACACTGACAAAGGTTCTACAATCTGAGGTACAGGATCTCAGGATAAATCCTGAGGGGATTTCACTGACCTTCTCAGACCCAAAAGTTACAACTCTTGTTGCACAGGTCCTGCCTTACCTTGGTCTTAACCATCCAGCAGAAAAGTATAAAAATGAAATATAAGAAGTAAAGCCATGTTGTTATGTTGAGATGTAGGGGACTCAGGTCAACAGTTTCTGACATTACCAGTCAAGTGGAAGACCCAATACTATTATGGGCTACTGGACTCTTTTAGAATATTTTGCTGAGTTTACACGCCTATAATATTCAAATAACGGAACTTAACAAAAAAAGGGGATACAGATGAATGTCCATTTTGTATCTGTGTATTCAAATCGGTTAGGATAGATATATAATTACATTCTCTTAATGAATAGAGTGATTTGTTCTAATGGTGTTTGTAAATAGGATAGCATGTCCGCATCAATTAACCACTAGGAAGAATGTATGCAATGTGTTAATTATTGAAACTGTCCTACCAATTTGATTTGAAAAATAAATAAACAAGGAATAAACAAATGAAAAAAAAAAAAAAGACACTCCTTGAAGGGGACTTCCAGAACTGCTTGAGAAAATGGGGAGAATGGAGGAGCAGGTGTGCTTGAAGCAAGGGAGAGAATTTTGAAGGGAATTGGTGGCGAGGTGTCTCTTACTGTAATAATTTTTTTAAAATGTAGATATTCAGTGTGTTAGACAATTCCTCATATGTTCCACAAAAAGAGGGCCTCTTTTCTTTTTCAACAGAAGCTTTTGAACACATGATCATATGTCTAAGGCCACTAAATGACAGCCAAAAACTAAAGTTTGCTTCTGACATCTCTTTATTATACCACAGAACTCAATAATGGGATATTTCCTTTTGACTTAATTACGGGAAATCTGTTCCAATATTTATAGCCACTAGCTCCTTAGGACTGTCTGTGTTCCCAGCACAGATCTAGATGTTTTGTTTCTAGCTTTGATAGTCTCTCTCTCTCATTTAGTTCTTCAGTGGCTCAACAAGTAGTTCTTAGCATTATTCTCATATTATGGAAGAAGACTGTGAGGTACAGATATGAGATCTTTTGTTCAGTATAAAATGAACATGATACAAGAAGTCACAGGGGCCAGGGGTTCGATCCCCGGGCCTGCAGTGCTGACCCCACCCCCGGGGCACGTTGAGACAGCAATTGAGACTGGGCATGGTGCTACACGCCTGTAATCCCAACACTTGGGAGGCTGTAAACAGGAGGATCACTACAAATCCAATCTAGTGGTGAGACCCTGAACACCGTGTAGACCCTTCCCTGAAATATAGGGTAAAAAATAAAATAAACATGAAATTTATCTCTCAAGCTAAGACTTTGGAAATCCATTAATGATTACATAAAATAGCAGGAGTAAGGTAGGATTTTGCTATACAATCAGCATCATGATTATCATTAAAACTTAAGGGTCTCTGCAGGGCTGAGATCCACATTCCACATTGGTGCACCCTCGTAGACCATTATGAGCTGTCCTCCGTCTGTTGTACTTCCTCTCTGCTCCGGTCTCTCCCACCTGTCTTCCATTTCTGACCATAATTAGTTGATGTGTCACATTAATTCACCTCAGTTTGTGTCTGAGCACTGACAACACAGTGGTGAATTAGAGCTATCTCGTGGGACCTCAGTAAGGGCAAAGGGTGAAATGGAGTTCTCTTGCTCTGATGACCCAAGCGCCAGATCTGTGCTTAGGAAGACAAAAAGTCTGCTGGACTTTTGGATCCATCCGTAAAACTTCTCTTGTGCTTTCTCAGTGAAGAATATAAATCTATATTAGTCCTAAGTTCTTTGAGAATATGGCTAATAAAATGCACAGTGTTAAGCAGGTGTACTGGTGCACATTATAATCCCAGCAACTCAGGAGGAAGAGGCAGGAGGATTGAAAGTTTGAGCGAATCTGGACACAGAGACCCATCACAAAATAAAGGTTTTTAAAGTAGAGATAGATAGAAAGAAAAATCATGATGCTTTCAAAGAAATGCTGTCCTACAAATCCAAATTCCAAACGAAAGTCTAAATTTCAAAATAGAAGTTCAGCTGGTTTTGCTCCAGTGTTTATAGGAATGAGTCACCTATTTTTATTGCATAAGAAATTTAATCTAAACACCAGCCAAATAGCTCAGTAGATTAAAGTGCCTGAAAGCAGGTGCAGAGGCTGGGGGTTTGATCCCAGCCATGCTCCACCCCCAGGACACTCTGAGACTGCAACTGAGACTGGGCATGGTGGTACACACCTGTAATTCCAGCTCTTAGGAGGGTGTAAACAGGAAGATCACTACAAGTCCAATCTAGTAGTGAGATGCTGAACACCCTGTAGACCCTTCCAAAAAAAAAAAAAAAAAATCAAATCTAGTGTTGTAATGAAAACAAAACAAAATGAATTTAGGATAATGCTTGGCACATTCATGGTGTGCCTCTTTATTTAGGGACA
This sequence comes from Octodon degus, assembly GCF_000260255.1. Classification (NCBI taxonomy): domain Eukaryota; kingdom Metazoa; phylum Chordata; class Mammalia; order Rodentia; family Octodontidae; genus Octodon; species Octodon degus. Next base: position 21,374,596 of record NW_004524577.1, read on the forward strand.
GTATGTCCTTTCAGATTTCTTATAAATACTGAGATCCTGAGAGAAAAGCTTTTTTTTTTTTTTTCAATTTTTGAGGAAAGTTGACCCATCATCTAAGCATGCACAGGGTCTATATTTTATTTAGCAACTGAGGTAACCATGTGCTGGTGTTTTGCTTTGGTGTCCTTTGTCAGGGCTGTGCATATTTTTACCATGGGTGCAGTTAAGGTGTAATTTTTAACCATTCTTCCATAGCATTCACTTAACATGTTGGCTCCCATGTTAAAGGTGATGTGGGAGGGCTGGGGAGGTAGTTCCATGGTCTAAGTGCCTGCCTGGCAAGTGCAAGGGCCCAGCGTCAATCCCCAGTACTTGCTGTGCTGGACCTAGAACCCGGCGTGTGATTTGTGCCTGTAATCCCAGAGCTGGGGAGGCTGACAGAAGGATCACTGTGAGTCCAAGCTGCCTAGTGAGACCCTGTGCCAAATTCAAAACAGAAAAAAAGATTAAATACTGTGAGGAGTTTAAATAACTTAGGGTTTGGAATCATTAAACTCAATGAAGAAAGGGATCAGAAATTAGATTCTTTCAAGGATGTGGTAAAGGAAGAACTGGAAGATGGCAGGAAATGAAAGCGAATGATTAATATATGAAAATTATGTTATAGTCTTAGGGTTTTTTACTAATGTTTCCAGGGTCATAAAGAACCAAAATGTCATCTTGACCATCTGCCTAGTAGGTTTGAGACAAATACAGACAGTGTTAAATTATTCATATTTTAGGGCCGGTCAGATAGCTCAGCAGACTAAAGCACCTGTGTAGGCAGAGTGCAGCAGCTGGGGTTCGATCCCCCGCAGGCCATGCGGGCCTCTCCCCCAGGGGGCGCTGAAATGTGATTGAGACTAGGCATGGAGGTGTGCACCTGTAATCCAGCACTTAGGAGGCTGAAAAGAGGAGAATCACTACAAGTCTGACCTACATAGTGAGACCCTATAGACCCTGTACCAAATACAAAAAATAAATAAATAAGTTACTTTTTTTTTTTTTTTTTTTTTGCCAAACCGGGGATTGAACTCGGGCCCTTGAGCTTGCCAGGGAAGCAATTATTCCACTGAGTCATCTCCCCAGCCCCTAAGTTGCTCATATATTTCAAAAATATATTTAAAGATAATTTGAAGATTAGTGTTTAAAACCCATTTTATAATGCTTTTATTGAAAATGTGATGTTTATGAACTACATAGCTAAGAGAGAGGATCTTTACTGCAAAATAAATCTGCAGTAAGATGTTGGCACTACACAATGAAGTATCTGAGGAAATGCATATACTAATGAGCTCATTTGCCTATTCATAATTTGTACATACTCTGAGCAACACATTGTGTATAAAGATGCACCGTTTTTGTTAGTCCATTAAAATAGATTATAAAATAAGATAACACTTCTCAGGAGACATGTTTTCATATCTTAGTTACCATTTAATTGAAAATTGCAGGGCTGGCCAAATAGCTCAGTGAATTAAAGCACCTGCTTAGGCAGATGCAGGGGCCAAGAGTTTGATCTTTGGCATGCAGTGCAGGCCCCCCGTCTGGGGTGCCCTGAGACTGCAATTGAGACTGGGCGTGGTGGTGCGTGCCTGTAATCCCAGCACTTGGGAGGCTGTAAACAGGAGATTCACTATGAATCTGATCTACACAGTGAGACCCTGTACACCCTGTCCTAAATTAAAAAAAAGAAGAAGAGAAAATTGCAAATCACACAGAATTAATGTGTGTGTGTGTGTGTGTGTGTGTGTGTGTGTGTGTGTGTGTTAAAAGAACTACATTCCAGGGGCTGGGGAGATGGCTGAGTGGAATAAGCCCTTCCCTGGCAAGCACAAGAGCCTGAGTTCAATCCCTGGTTCCACAAAAAAAAAAAAAAAAAAAAAAAAAAAAAAAAAACTATATTCCTTACCTAATCAGTGAATAATTTTCTTTTGTTTTTTGTGCAGTTCTCATTGTAAAGAATGTGCAGTTTAAAATATTTGTTTTACAAATTAAATAGGTACCCTAAGAAATTTTTCCTTGATTTTTTTTTTTTTTTGGTGGAACCAGAGATTGAACTCAGGCCCTTGCACTTGCCAGACAAGTGTGTGTTCTACTGAGCCACCTCCCCAGCCCAAGATATTTTTATATTTCTTTCATCTCTGTTATTCCTACTAATCCAGTGTAACCCATGTAATCATAATAGAATAGTTATGTACCTTTTGGACTTAGTGAAGACAGAATGTATTTCATGAGTAGGACGCACGCCTCTATCAGTATTTCAGCTTACAGCGTGGCTAATGTGGTGTTCAATCAACATTTACAGTGTGCAGCAATACATACTGGATCTCTTCCACCTTTAAATTTCTCTGTATTTATTTTCTGTTTTCTCTTCAGCATAGGAAAATTTTAGACCTCCGAGATCATCCATCTGAGACCTTATTTTTGTTTTCCTTTATCAGAGTAACTAAATGTGTGAAAGAAAAGCCTTCCTTCTGTCTCTTCAGATTTGGGGACAAAGCAGTGTAATAAATTTTCTCTAAATCACAAGCCAGTGAAAGTTAGAGTCAAAGGAACTCAAAATGTACTTGGTTGTGCACACTGAATAAGTTCCAGAGACTCAGGAAGAACATGCTGCTCTGTCCCTCTGTCCCTAGCGCAGGATCTGTACTCTCAGCTTGTTAGGACACGGCCCCTGATGCACGAGTGTCTTGTTTTAAAAATTGAAGAAGAGCCAGGGAAATAGCTCAGCGGCATAAGTGCCTGCCTGGCAAGCATAAGGGCCTGAGTTCAGTCCCTGGTACCAAAAAATAAATAAATAAAAATTGAAGAAACTATAATTCTGTTATTCAAAATAGCATTTAGCATCCATAAGTGATTTATGTGTACCCATTGCCTTTTTCCCTTCAATAATTTAGTTAAAAATCCTTTTAAAAACTTAATATGTCAATTTACTGTACAAATGAAACTCCCTTCTGTTTTGATCATAGATGTGTGTAATAGCCTGAAAGAGCTTTAATAAACTTTAATTTCACTAGTGTGATGCAATAATTCATTGCCAGTTTAATTTGAAATTAAGCCAGTGGTATAATGATATATTTATACAACTAATATTTTTAAATTATTAATTGTACTGCTCTCTTGATTTAAATTACAAGTTCCAGGCTGGGAAGATAGCTCAGTGGAATAAGTGCTTGCCTGGCAAGTGCAAGGTCCTGAGTTCAATCCCTGGTACCATACACAAAAAAATTCAATAAATAAATAAGTATGTGAATTACAAGTTGCTTAAAAATGAAATCCACTTAAATGGCCTAGTACTTTTTCACTTTAACATTCCTACTGTGATACTTTGTGTGATTTGTCCTATTATCTTTCCACTTAAATCCTCCAGTGGATACTGGAGGGATTTAATGTACTAATGCTGAGAAAAATAGATGTGTGTAAAATTTCAAGTACACTTTTTCATTGATAATGTGAGTACACTGTAAATGTTTCACTATTTAGTATCTTAAATCTTAATAATCTATTGTGCCTATATGTATATATAACATTAATGTATATGGAACTAATACCTATAACAAAATTATAGTCAAATGTATAATCTGTGATTTCTTTCAATATCCATTAAAATAGCTAAGACTGATAAAGATACAGTTTTCCATTAACATATATACATTTTTTACTTACAATTTTATGCAAAATATTAAGATTATTATTGGTCTATTTGATAAATATTGTAGTTTGTCCTTGTGGTTCTGCATGATTGGTGCTGTACTGTTTGAATTTTGATAGTTCTGCCTCTCTAAGTAATATGGCTTTTTTATCCATGTCCTTAATTTTTAGTTCTTTGTATGTTCTAGATATAAATCCCTTGTCTGAGGGAAAACTGGCTATAACTGTTTCCCACTCTGGGAGTTGTCCTTTCACTGTTTGTGACATTAATACCAATAGAAAGAAGCCACCAAACAGGAGAAAGACAGGGAAACAACTAGGAAAATAACATGAAAAAGATAGGCCAATATGTGTCAGTTAGCCATCAGTGTAAATATTCTCAACTCACCAATCCAAAGACACAGACTGGCAGAGTGAATCAAGAATGAAGATGCAGCTGGCCAGATAGCTCAGTGAACTAAAGTGCCTGCCTACGCAGGGACAGGGGATCGATCCCCAGTGTGGCATGCCAGCCCCACTCCAGGGGCACACTGAGAGGGCAACTGAGACTGGGCGTGGTGTTGCACACCTGTAATCCCAGCACTTGGGGGCTGAACACAGGAGGATCATTATGAGTCGGATCTGTGTAGAGATACCCTGTAGACCTTGTACTAAAATAGAAAAAAAAAAAAAAAGAAAAAGAAAAGAAACAAAACCCAACAATATGCTGCGCTCAAGAAACACGTTTTACCCCAAAAGAGATGCAGTTGACACTGGCTACTGAGGCGACTCCGTCTGATGTTCTGGTTTCTCTCTTACCAGTGGCGAGCATTCAGAAGCTGCCCGCCGCCTCCGTTCTCACAGACATTAACTTCCCGATGAAAGGGCGGAAAGGAATGGTGGACTGGGCCCGGAATTCAGAAGACAGAGTGGTTATTCCGAAAAGCATATTCACTCCTGTGTCGTCAAAAGGTAAATATGTGAAAGAGTGTAAGCTTTTCATTTGAAAGAATGAAAACATTTCTAATGAGGCCGTGTAATGAAACAATAGGTGTAGGTCTCCGAATGTTGTCCAGTTCTGAAGCACTTTGCCATCAGGAGTCTAAACTGGTTTTGTAAATAAGACAATGTCCATTTTGTTTTCACAACTCTGGATTTACTGAAGGAAAGGCTCTATTAAAGTGGGAAGGAAAAATGATGATTTCAAGTTCAATACCCGAGCATGATATGCTCAATCCTGATGTCTTCATCCCAGTGTATACGTGCGGTCTAATATTTTATCTTCAGATGTTGTGAATAGGTTGTGTTTTCCAGGCAAAGTTAACTTTACTTAAACTTGCTTCAATTTGAAGACATTATTTTGTTGTTTAGAAATACATTTTAGAAGTTTAGTTTTAAGAACATTTCAAGTAGCCTCTAAAATGAATGGCTAGGGCTGGAAAGCTAGCTCAGCAGTCGAAGCACCTGCCTGGCAAGTGTAAGGACCTGGGTTTGATCCCCAGTACCACATGCCATGCCAGCCCCACACCCTGCCTGCCACTGAAACTGGGCGTGGTGATCCCAGCACTGGGGATGCTGAGATAGAAGGCTCACTATGAGTCTGAGCTGTACCAAATAAATAATTTTTTTTTTTTTTTTGCTGAACCGGGGATTGAACTCAGGCCCACACACTTGCCAGGCAAGCACTTATTCTACTGAGCCATCTCCCCAGCCCCAAAATAAATAAATCTTAAAAAAAAATTAAAAGTAAATACAATGAGTGGCTATTTTACAAAACAACACTGTGGACTTAATTCTCACTTTGATTATTTTTATCGTAACATTTTGATTGTTACATAAGAAAGCTGGGTCTTTCTATCATTGGGAATTTAAGTACTTTAAAGGTATCTAGAGATGATTATTCTATATTCTGATAGAAAGATTCATTCTTGATGTAAAATTGCCCGAACTGTATCTTCTCCAGCTAACATTCATGTACAGGCTGTACCAGTTACACTGCCCATGGACAAGCACAAATGCTTTCAACTCCCCAGCTTCATCTTGGCCTCAACAGGCACAGGGATCCACTAGCGGCTTGCCTATGAAAGTATAATGGGACATGATGTTTCTTGCCATTTCACTAATATTTTTCTTTGTATTCTTTCCAGAATTAGATGAATCCTCTGTCTTTGTTCTTGGAGCAGTCCTGTACAAAAATTTAGATCTCATTTTGCCCACGTTGAGGTAAGCCACAAAACAATAAGCTGCTAGAATCTTGCATGTTATTCCAAAATATGATTATTGTTCATTCTGTGAAATAGTCAAACAAGCTTGATGATACAGAGGGCCTTTTCTTGAATAGAAAAATACCAATTTAATGAACAGGTTATTAACATATTATGCATTGCAAAGCAACTACAAAGACAATTTTGGTGTCTGATTATAGCCCTACAATTCTTTTGAAGCTAATCATCACTTGCCTAAATATGTAAAAAGGAGGCAAAAGGAAAAACTCAAGCCTGTAATAGAATAGGGCACCGCAAAATTAATCTGTCTTCCCTTTTCATTTCTACCTAATGATCTTGTTCATCAGCGTTACAGGGAATTCAAGTGTCACAATCGCTTGCAAAACAAGGTTTTGTTCTTCATTTTCACAAAATCTCAGTTTGCTTCAAAATAAATTTTCAGTTACCACTAAATTAAAAGAAAGTGCTGTTCAGTTAGAGGATTATTTTTGGGAAATCCATTGATTTCTTTCCTGTCACTTTTTTAATAATCAATTAGCATCAACCCTGCTGCCGATATTAAGTTTTTGTTTTATGGTACCTACTTGGCCGTTTCTCGCTGAAAACATCATTCACATATCTGGATGTTGGTCTTGCTGCGTGTGTAATGGCCTGTTTCTGCCGCACTTCCTCCACTTGGAGAATTGGGACAACGTTGTGTTTCAGTTAAGCACAGAAACACTTGCGCTGAGCTCTTCCTGATACCCTCATAAACAAATAAAGCTTTGAGTTTTACGGCAGGACAGGGTATGAAGCATATGGACGCTGTACACAGAGGCACAGCAAACAGTAATAAATAAAATAAAAACAGTGAGTTCATCCCAGCACAAAAGGAGCTCTCAGTGACAAGGCACAATGCCTTGGAGAGAATTTGTGTGCTGTGAAGTGGATAATGAATGTAGGTGGTGCACCATCCACGTCACTATCCACGCACACCAAGTTCTCCCTTGACCACAGACACAGCTGAAGCAGGCTCTGCCCCTTTGAGTTGCATTGAGACTTGCTCGACTTGGAGAGATTCGAGTGTGGTTGCTTTTTAGTAACATAATATTTTCTAAACTAGTAAGTTTACTCTCAACTCTTCCACTAGCTTCTCTAAAACACATTGACTTGTGCAGTTTTTCACAACAAAGTTTATTTGTACTTAAATTGTCACTTTGCCACTGAAAGGCAACAAATAAAGAGAGATACATTAATGTGAAAAATACCCCCCAAAAAGCAAATTTAGACCCTTATTTCCATAGGGGGTTCATCAGTGTAAACATTATCTTTTAATAATCCCAGAATAGACACTGATCCGGTGATGTGTGTTTTGATTTGCATTCAACATACCCAGAGTTTTATAAACTCGTCCAGTTACTCAGCAGGTCCGTTCAGCTGCCTCAATTTAACTGTAAAGTAAAAACACATTTATGGCTAACATGTACACTATTTGCTCCTGAGGGCTACAGTCAATGCAAGTAAAATGCTCCACTTACAGTGTCTTAGATTATAAGTCTCCCTTCTTCACACCCAACAAACTTCAGTGGTTGATGTTGTTCTGGTCATCAGAGATGTCACTCTCCTGTACACAGGGAGGTATATTGTTCCAAGATTCCATCAAGGAGATTGCAGGTTTGTCTGGAAAGAACATACGAGTATCTGGTTAGTGGGTCAGCCTCTTCGTAATCTTGGTAAGGCCACTGTCACGCACAGTGTGTGAGTAGGTTGGTGGCTCCACTATGGGTGAGGTAATGAGTACAGCAGAGAATAATCCAGAAGAGAGACTCTCCTAATACTAGCTGTGACACAGATGGATTCAGAGAGGCTCCTGGGCAAGTCACCAGCTTTTATATGTGACATGTAGAAATTGAACTTAAAGCTCCTCTCCAACTTCAAAAATTGTGTCTTGAACTGGGGACGGGAGCTCCATGGTTTGATCTGTAGCAGCACCACCAGCAAAGAAAGAAAAACCTATCTGCACTTCAGAGAGAGTGTGCATGTTTTTTGCATTGATATTATCAGTCATCTCTGCATAAGAACTGGAAACATGCAGTGAGTATATAGTTACAGGGGGTAAGGAGGAATAAAGTTTGATGTTCTCTTATACAGATAGGCAATTAGACGTGAAAATATAGATAAAAATAAAGTGTTCCTTATTTCACAGATGAGTATTTTTTATGTTCTTACCACAAATAAAGGAAGTTTATGGAGATATACTAATTACCAAGATTTCAACATTACACAATGTACACACTATCAAAGCATCACCTTATCCAGTCAGTCAGATAGCTCAGCTGATTAAAGTCCCTGCTTAGGCAGTCACAGGGACAGTTCCACCCCTGATGTACCCTGTAGCCTTGCCCCCAGGGCACATTGAGACTGGGCGTGGTGATACGCCCCTGTAATCACAGTGTTTGGGAGGCTGAAAACAGGAGAATCCCTACTAGTCCCATCTGTGTAGTGAGAACCTGTAGTCCCTGTACTAAATACATTTTAAAAAATTAAAGTAAAAACAAAATATGACAGTATACCACAAAGTATGTTTAGGTATAAAGTAAAATTGAAAAATAAAATCAATTGTAAATATGTACACCTACTCATACCTAACTGTAGACCTAAATGACTATACAAAAAACATACCTTGTTTAAATCATTGACCAAAAATAAGAACAACTGGGGCCAGGGAGATGGCTCAGTGGAATAAGTGCTTCTCTGGCAAGTGCAAGGGCCTGAGTTCAATCCCTGGTTCTGCAAAAAAGAAAAAGAAATAATAACAATTTATGAACTTAGGATGAAGTATTTAAGTACTCTTTAAAAAGTGAACACTAGTATTTATGTCTGTTGCTGTTTTCTTTCATACAGTAGAAGAATATAATTGCTAATCACTCTCAGGGTTGTTCTTTTACTTTTCAAGAAACTCTTCCATAAAGTGTAGCAACTACACCAATTGTGGATCTGCTGAATTAGAATAGGATGATTCTTTCAGAGATACCAAGTGCGAACATTTACTGGGTAACAAACTTGTGCAACATTAATTCTTTTATATCTCTTCCACTGTTCCAGAAGGTGCCATAATAAATAATAAAGAATCAAAGTCTTTTTCTGGAATGAGTATTCTATTTGATACCTTCTCCTGTGTGAGTCACTTTTGGAAAGGGACTGCAGAACATTTGTGTTTTTACTATGAAAATACTTTAGAAACAGAAAAATCAAACAAATGTATCTTACTGTTTTACCATATAGTTATTTGAATTGAACCCAGTTGGAAAGGACAATCTTATTAAACGTTGAAAAGTTTACAAATTTTATATGCTTGTTGTTCATGAATTTTTATGAAATATTTTCCTCACTGAACATTTTACTCATTCTCTATTGAAGTATTTGGAGTCTGGCTTCTTCTTCACAGGTGATATTAGATTTGTTGTTAGGTTATTTTATTATTATTATTAATTTTATTGAGAAACAAGTAGCAATGAGACACTTTCAAAACAGGTTAGTAGGACAGTTACAATAATTAGTACATTGCATACTGTTGTCTTTGTAGTGGTTGTTCATAGTACAAGATGCAGACATGATATCCTGTCCAAACGCTATTAGGACAAATCTTTTTTCTCATTGGATTAAGAGAAAGTAGCTGTATATCTATCCTAACTATGTTGTATATACAGATACAAAATGGTCCTTCATTTGTATCCCCTTTTTGTTTAGTTTTGTCAGAGATGGGTATTCCATTGCCATTTAAATATGGAAAAAAAAGGGAAGGAAATGAATATATATATTATATATATACATATGAGTTAGGATAGATAAACAGCTACTTTTTCTTAATTCACTGAGAATAAAAGTTTGTACTAATATTTTAGGCAAGATATCATGTCTGCGTCTTGTCCTCCGAATAACTACTACACAGACAACAATAAACAATGTACTAATTACTGTCCAACGTCCTACTAACCTGTTTTAAAACTGTTTAATTGCTATTTTATCTTTTTTTCTCATTAAAATGAATAAAAATTTAAAAAGAAAATAATGTCATTCAAATAAAAAGCAATCAATCCCTGAAGCCTGTTTTATCTTCTCCTGCTTCTATTCCAAGATGCCACTTGGGGGAGGGGAGGCTTATATATAGTCCTCACATTGTACAGAAATGACATGTTTGGCCTCTACTGGTACGGTTTGTACTGGCTCACTCTTGTTCAACAGTTCCGGTGATGGTCTAGGTACACTGAGTTTCGGATTTATGAGTGTTCTGGTGGCCTCCAAACTTGCTGTATAGGACCAGAACTTGTGATCTGTTCTTTTGGCTTTCCAGTACCCACAAGAAAGATAGTCCGTCTCCCTTTTTTTTTTTCTTTTTTTGTAGAACCAGGGATTGAACTCAGGCTCTTGTGCTTGCCAGAGAAGCACATATCCACTGAGCCATCTCCCCGGCCCCATTTTTTTTTTTTTTTTTTTTTTTTGTTCCTCGAATGCCTTCAGGGCACTTTTGGCCAGCTGGAGAGGTGTAAGGTTCAAACTCCAGCAACCTGAGGCTGACAGCTTTGTAGAAGCAGCCACTTAAAGGCCTGAGCTATGGCCAGCTCCCCTCCCCCCCCACCGTCTCCCTTTGATGACTCAACTTTATTTTAGTTTTCACTGGAGACTGGTCTGAGGGTTTCTGCAGGGTCTCTATAGGGTTATTTGAATGCTGTAATGTTAGTTTGTCTCTCAACTCAATATTTATCCAATGCATGTAGTGCAGTTAGCTCATGAGTGCTGTTACAGGTTAGATCTAAAACAATGCCCAAAGTCTCATGGGTTTGGAAGCTGACTGGATTATGGGGCATGATAGGTGACTTGCTCTTAGGAGGTGGGGTCTTCGTGGAAGAGGTGGATCATTGTGGATGTGACCTGGGACAGTGCATCTGCCTTCCCAGCTCCTCCCTTCAAGCTGTCTTTCCTGCTCCATGAGGTGAGCAGCCATGGGCCTCTGCCATGCTTTTTCTTCTTGGCAGGTGGCTGACCACACAGAGTCAAAGTAAACCTCTCCTTCTCTAAATGCGGGAATTGTCTCAGTGGTGGGAAAGTGAGTGACAAGTACCGTGCAGGCCTCTGTTTGTGTGACTGCATTTTGACCTCTACCCCCAAAACCCAGCATGGGAGGTGCTATGGTATGAAAGGCACCAGCAAAATTTATGTTGAAATTTAATCCCTGTGGTGTGGAACCAAGAGGGTGGAGACTTAATCTGACTATATTATTTGGAGGCGGGACCTTTGGAAAGCTTTTAAGAGTAAATGCCATAAATGTGGGGTTCTAACCCAAAAGAACTATGACCTTACAAGAAGGAGAACAGACCTGTGCTAGGACCCCTCCATCTCTCTTTTCCTGTGATAACTTCAGCTGTCCTGTGATTCTGCAGAATCTCTATCAGCAAGAAAGGCATCACCAAACCTTTGCCTTTGACTCTCCCAGCTTTCTAAGCTGTGAGCTGAAAGTTATGGCTTGTACCTAGATTTTCCTGCCCCCCCCCCCCCGTGCCCCAAATCCTCACGTGCTCAGAGGTGTGGCTCTTCAGAGCTGGCTGGATTGTGGGTGTGTGATATTGGGATTAAGAGTGTGTGGCACTAAGTTGCTCCACTGACTGGAACCAGCATCTTGGGTGTAGCTGAATGGATTTACTGAAGACAGAAGCCCCACCTTGATTTGACCAGCTGAGAGATTTGTAGCTTGTTTAGAATAAAAGGGAAGGGTAGCCTGCTTCTGCTGCTGCTTGTTTCTTCGCTGCCTCCTGTCTACCGTATCGTGGACTGTCTCTCCCCTGTCAAGCCCCTTTGCTATCCTGTCTTTGGGTATCCAGCTGTGATCTAAAGCCTCTACAAGTTGTGAACCAAAACAAACCTTTCCTCCTTTAACTCCTAGGTATCAGGTATTTGGTCTCAGCAAAGAGAAAGTGACTAGGAACACAGGACAAGCAGCCTCTTTCTTATAAGTTATTAAGCCTATAGTACTCAGTTATAGCAATAGAAATGGACTCAGACAGGAAGAGAGAAAGAACGTCCTTTCTTTTGGTCTTCCTCAGTATATTTAACATCTTTATGTCTTTAGGTCAAGGCATAGAAGGGGGAAAGGCAGGAATAAGTTAGACTGCTAGCTCTGTACCTTCTCTCACTTCTCTGTGTCCTTGAAGATTTCTCCAAGGCAGTGTAAAGAGCTGGCCTTTCTTTCTTCAGTTTTTCCCAAGTTATGACCTGTTTCTTTGTAGCCCAAGCTGAGCTATCACTGTGGGTGGGGAGTATCTCTTCTACATTGAAGTCATTTTTTTCTTTCCTAGCAAATTGTGCAGAGTTTGGATGTGGATAGGCTAAGGGGAAGACGGGAATTTGAAGAGTTTGGTCTCAAGGTAATGCATGCTCCGACTTTATGGCTATCTGGGTGTTGCTTCTTGCTTTGAGATAAAAAAAAAAAAAGTCCTTCCTTACTGTGACTCTGTCTGACCTCCATAGCAAAGCACCAGGCATGGAATAGGATGCTGAGGTTATATCCTTCTCCAATCCTAGGGGATTGGCTTCATTTTTATTGGGGCAAGTCAAGCATGATAATGGTTAGACAAGAAAACAGGAAATTCTAGGATGATAAGAAAATGTATTTTGCTTTCATAAAAATCTCCAGTGAATGATTATTTTACTTTTGGGAAATAATGCTTGGATTTTGAAGGTTCAAAAACATAAGCCCTAACATGGTACATTGGAAGAAAGAAGACATGGGCCTGCATCAAGGTGGGAGAATGGATTTGCAGTTGGGAGTCTGAGCTCTGCATGGGTGGTAGTAGTGACTTGCTGGGTTGACGATGCCAACTCTTACCCACTGCTTGCCTGACTGCTGTGCGTCTGAAGGGAGACAAGAAATGCTTACACAGCTAACACTCGCAGCCCAAGCTGAGCTGAGGGGAGGAAGTTACTGCAAGTTGCCTACGCATTGCCCCATCACTTCTGACCTCTTTTCCATATATACTCTACCAGTTGCCTCTAAAAATATAAATCCACTGGCCCCATAGTTCCAGAGCCACGTGCCTGTAATCCAACTCCTGGATCAAGTAGCCAAAAGAAAAATATCCCTCTCACTATCCTGTCTGTCCTACCCTCCTCAATGACACAGCAAGAAAGCAGGGCCAAGGTCGGGAACAGGAACTGCCAGATGATAAAATTAGATTGTCACCCACAAAATATTAGGATAATTTGTTCATAATTATCATTTGCTTCTTTTGCTCGTTGTTCGCTTGTTTGTTTGTGACAAGGTTACACTATGCAGTTCACTTTGGCCTTGAGCTCAGTATGTGGCCCAGGCTGGCCTCCAATTTGTGGCAATTCTCTGGCCTCAGCCTCCTGAGGGCTGGGATTACAGATTTGCACCATCATAGCCAGTGTTTTAAAAACACAACATAAATCTTTATTTCTTTTACTTTTTAAATTTTGTCTTTGTTTAGGGGGTGGGTATTAAACTCAGGGCTAGGTGCATGCTAGGTATACATTCTACAACTGAGCTACATCACCAGCCCCATTTATTTATTTATTTATTTATTTATTTATTTATTTATTTATTTTTTGCGGAACCGGGGATTGAACTCAGGCCCTTGCGTTTGACAGGGAAGCGCTTATTCCACTGAGCCATCTCCCTGGCCCTGCCCCATGTATCTTTGCTTGTTTGTTTGTTTTGTACTGAAGACTGGGCCTAGGTTCTTAATATTAAGTTACATGTCAGCCCTTTTTATGTTTTGTCCTGGTACAAAATCTTAGCTGTCCCAGTGGAACTCAAACTTTTTGAATCCTGCCTCAGCCTTTCAGAGTCATGGGTTTATAGGCATGTGCCACTATGCCCACCTCCATTTATTTCACTTAAATTATTAAAAATTTGTGTTTGGTTTGTATGCAAAAATTAAAAAAACAGGGTATTTCTTTTCCTTATTAATTTCCAACCATTATCAACCCTTTAAGTTTGTTGAAACACAACGAAAGGATCTCTTCCAGCAGTGTCTCTTTCCAGGAGTACAGGTCACCACCACTTAGGTCTCTTCCAGCCTCAGGAACAACCTCATGTTGGGCTGGGATTTTGCCTAGAGCTGAGAATGTACAGGGATCCCTGTGCTCTATCTTAATACTCAGTAGCATCTGAACTCACCTAAGACCTGGCAAGGCCAGAAGTGGCTCCCAGGACACTTGGCCAGACTTATACTCGTGAAGACAGGAAGTGAGAAGCAAGGCTATGCATGATTTTCCTTGACATAAAAGATAAAACATGGATAATGACCTCAGGTCATGCTAGGCTGAGCCCCAGAAAGGATTGTAGCAATATTTCATGTCGAACTTATGATGTTGGGTACCTGGGTATATACATTTGTCAAAACTCATAGGATATCTATCGAAGCACTGTACATTTTAGTGTATGTAATCATGCTTCAATCAATGTTTTAAAATTCAAATGTGTATGAGTTAGTGCAATTAACAATTAATTAATTAATGTGTTCCCAGGTCTTGCTGGACTGACTACTCCAGCCCACGGAAATCTGATTTCTTTTGTTCTTCTATAGGCTCTTTGCAAGATGTATTTGCTTTGTATCTAATTTCTTTCATTCAACATTGTGTCAGAGTTTTATGGAGATTTATCCATATTGTGTTTATCGGTATTTCATTTCCTTTTGTTAAGTAGAATTTCACTCTAGAAATTTGTTTGTCTACCATGGTTACTCATTTTTCCTATTGAGAGAATGTTTTTATTTTTTGCTATATGAATATAGTACCAATATATATTCTCGTATGAATGTTTAACTTTATAAGAAACTGCCAATTTTTTTCCAACGTGATCACACTATTTTAAATTTCTAGCAGCAGTGACCATTGGTATGGCCGGTCTTCGTAAATCTAGCCATTGTAAAGAATGTGCAGTGGTATGTCACTGTGGCTTTCAAATTTAAGATGGATTGCAGTCCCACTATAAATACTAAAGCCAGAAGATGCCTACAGTAAAAAATAGGAGACTATATTTTCCATAGAGGATGAACTAAGACTGGTTATATTCATGCTGGCCAACAATGTTGAGCACCTAGCTACATGCATAATAGATATTGTGCACTCTTTTTTATAAAGTATCTAGCCAAGTCTCCTAATATATTAAAATGAATTTCTCTTTTTACTACTGAGTTGTAGTATTTCTTTTCACACTTTGTGATTGAGTCTTTTGGCTATATATCATTTACTAGTTTATCAATTTTTATTTGATAAGTTTCTTTTGTGTTCTCTAACAGATCTGTTTATGCCATGTTGAGAACATACTTTCTGATGTTCTCTTCTAAGAGTGTTTTAGAGTGTTTTGTGTTGGGGACTCCATTCCATGTTGAACAACTTTTGATTACAGTATGAGGTGAAGGCGAAGCCCTACTTTTTTTCATATAGATGTTCAGTTGATCAAACACCAATTTTTTAACTTTTGCTTTCTTTCACTAAATTGCATTGACACACTTTGTTAGAAATCAGTTAAGCATGTAAATGAGTCTATTTTTGGATTTCCTACAAAGTTCAGTTGATCCACTTGTCTATTTTTATGTCCACACCCATATCTTTTTACCTACCATATCTTTATGGTAAGTTAAAATAGTTAGTAATGTATTTCTTGAACTTTCCTTTTTCTAAAGATTGTGTTGATACTAGGTCCTTTATATTGCTATTTGTTTTTAGTTTCAATGTGCAAATTACAAAGTCAACTACAAAGCCTTTCGGAATTTTAGTAGAAATTTTAGTGAGTATTAAAACTGTAGATCAATTTGGGTATAATTGGTACACTATAATATAATTTTCTGGCCCACAAAGATCTTTGTAGCTGATTTTATTTATTAACTTCAAGTATTTTCCCTTTTGAGGACTCCTTGGAATTCTCCAGCTATGTAATCGCGTGCTATATGAATGCAGGCTGTTTCACATTTTCTTCTTTTTAACATTTTAATGCCTTTATTTTTCTTGCTTTATTGCTTTGTTCATGGCCTTTCATCCAATACATAAAAGTGCTGAGAGCAAATACAATAATCCCTCAGTTCAGCAGGGCTTCTGTTCAGGAACAATTCAGTTGTGAATAGAAGCCTTCTGCAGAACTTTCCTTCCATTTGCCACTCTGCATCACGTGACAAAGCCTACCACAGCCATCTTCTCTGCATGAATATGGCCATTCCCCCAGAATCGTGGAGTGAATGAAGTTCGTGAACTCACATACCACTATGTATGTGTTTATACTTTGTGTCTAATCAGGAGGACAAGAACTTAATAGTTCATTGTCACATCTAATACCATATTTACCAGGATTTGTTCTTATAAATAATTTTTGAACTTGTGGGTTGAGTAATCTGATTTTGAATTATTTTGGCTTTATTTATTCAGATACTTTTCTGATCTAGAAATACTTTTTTTCTCTGTGTTTAGGACAGGGTCTACAGGGTCTACAGGGTCTCACTACGTAGATCGGACTCATAGTGATCCTCCTGTTTTCAGCCTCCCAAGCACTGGGATTACAGGTGCACCACCACACCCAGTCTCAATCACCATCTTAGTGTGCCCTGGGGTCAGGGCCTGCACAGCACGCTGGGAATTGAACCCTGGCCACTGTGCTTTGCCTAAGCAGGTACTTTAGTCCGACAAGCTATCAGGCTGGCCCTGATGTAGAAATACTTCTTTGTCTCTGGCATTTCTTTTCTTCCAACAAGAGACACAGCTTCCTGCTTAGCAATAAGGTCTTCTATAGAACTTCAGTTCCTCTGGGCTTTTATCAACAGCTCTGCAGTAGCCCCATAGGAAAGTATGACTTATATGCATGATTAATCAGGTTTTTCTTGCTGTTGTTGCCTAAAAGTCATGTGTGTATTGCATATAGCAGCTCTTGAAATATTATTTCTACAGAGAATGAGTAAAGAAGACCTATTTTATTTTATTTTATTTATTTTTTTTTTTGGTGGAACCGAGGATTGAACTCAGGTCCTTGCGCTTGCCAGGGAAGCGCTTATTCCACTGAGCCATCTCCCCGGCCCCAAGGACCTGTTCTTAAAACTGTAAAACTCGTAGAAGAAAGCATAGGGAAAATGCCACATGTCTCAGGGCCTAGGCAAAAATCACCCTTAAAATGTAGGCAACAAAAGTGAAAATAGTGAACAGAGATTTAGTTTAGTGGAACAGCACCTGCCTGACAATTGTGAGGTTCTGAGTTTGATCCCTGGTAACCACCCCCCCACCCCCCCAAAAAAAGTGAAAATAGACATATGCAATTATATCCAACTAAAAAGGTGCTATAAACAACCAACACCGCAAGAAGAATACTTCCAGTTTGGGAGGGAAATGGCTGCAATTCATGTATGTGATAAGGAGTTAACATGCAAAAAATATATGTAAGGAATTCATGTAACTCAGCAGCAAGAAAAGTAATCTAGTTGAGATACAGTCCTGAATATTATCTATTCATCTGAACTAGAAGCTTAATTCACACACAATTCAGTCCTCTACTTGAAGGAGTGCACAGTTTAGCAAGTGGGTAAACATTAAACTAGCTTGTGGCAAATGCTCTTATGATTAAGTAGGGTACCAGGAGAGCACAGGTGAAGAACATCTGGCAGTCAGAGAGGTTAAAGTGGCCCCCAGGGGTAGTGATGGCCAGATGTCAACTTTTGTATAGAAGAAATTCAGATAGATTCAGTGATCTCTAGGCAGAGGGACGGGGCAAAAAGCACAGAGAAGCAAGAGGCGAACAGGAACCTGACTGGTAAAAAGGGTAAAGGTTAAGCACTTCAGATCACTATGAAGTGAAAAGAGTGATGCCTATTTCTTAGGGACTTGCAAAGATTAAATAAGATAACACACATATACACTTTGCTGGTCCTGTCATGTAGTAAGCTTTCATAGATGACAGTGATGGTGAGGTAGTGTTAGGCAGAAGATTGTGCAAGCCTAGATGTGTGGCTTAACCTCATTTTGAAAGGAAACTGTTGACAACTAAGGTAATGAATATGGAAGGAAGACTCAGAAAGCACATGGTGACCTGCAGCACAAGTCTTCAAAAGCATCACAGAGAAAGACATACCAATGCCCAAGAGAGTTAAGAGAAAATGTTCATCATTACTAACCATCAAGGCAATGTGAATAAAAACCACAGTGAGATAGCACCTCATGCCTGCTGGAATGGTTGGTGTCAAAGAGGAAAGAAAAAAAAAAGGAAAAGAAGATGGCTCAGCAGAATAAGTGTTTCCCTGGCAAGCACAAGGTCCTGAGTTCAATCCCCAGTTCAAAAAAAAAAAAAAAAAGAGTGAGGAAAGACACAGAGAAAAGGGAACCCTGTACATTGCTGGCAGGAATGTAAATTAGTACAGCTGTTATGGAAAATGGTATGGCGATGTCCTTAAAAATTTGAAACAGAACCATCATATGATGCAGTGATACTAACAATGAGTATATATAAAGATAAAATGGAATTAGTGTGCTGAAAACTATCTGAAATCCTATATCCACTGCAACATTATCCACAATAACAAGATCGGGAACCAACTTGTCTGTCACTGGTGAGTGGATAAAGCAAATGTAATATATAATAGAGCATTGTTCAGCTTTTAAAAGAAGGAAATCCTGTTTCTTGTGACAATATGGATGAACCTAGAGGGTGTTATATTAAGTAAAATGAGTCTGGCACAGACAGATAAAAACCACATGATCTCTCTTATGTGGTATCTGAAAAGATTGAACTCAAGAGAGGCAGAGAGGAGAATGGGGTTTACCAGGGACCAGAGGCTGGGGTGGTGGTGACAATTTATTAAAAGAATTACAAAATTTCAATTAAGCAGGGGGAATAAGTTCCGAGATCTAGTGCACAACACCTGACTATAGTAAGTGATGTTATATTGTGGTCCTGAAAGTGGCCTTAGAGGAGATTTTATGTTCTCAACCACAAGACGGATAAGCATGTGAGGTGATGCATATATTAATTGGCTCCATGTAGCCACTTCACAATATACACCTATTTCAAAATGTCATGTTGTACATGACAGATTGATAAAACTTTTGTTGATTAAAAATAATTTTAAAAAGGAAGGCCTGTTCTGTGATGATAAAGGTCTTTGTGTTCGTAGTTTAAAATTCAGCAATTTTTCAAATTGTGTTTTTAAATAAAGTGTGTAATTCCATGGTGACACTTTAGTGAGATATTTTAGTGGGGTGATGGTGGTGGTACACACTACGAGCTCAGTTACTTCTTATTGAATGTGTGATCAAAAGACAGGCACATCTTTTTTTCTTCCCTTTGGCTCACTCTCCAGGGAAGCTCTGAGAAGAAAATAATTCCTTTCCTCTCTAGACCGGAGTGCCCTGCAGAGTAGAGTGAGCTGGCTGTGGAGTAGGAAAGGCAGGCCCAAACTGGCTTTCGTTGCAGAGGTGGAAGTAAGGGTGCCTTAGTTACTCTTCTATCATTGCTGAGACAAAATGTCTAACACCCAAAGCTAAAGGGAGAAAGATTTATTTATCTCATACTTTGGAGAGTCCATATACATGGCAGAGGGGCAACAGCTCATGATGTAGCACAGTGAAAGCAACAGGGGAAGATGCAACTCTTTCATCCCTTATATTGTCACAGGCTACCCGCCCTAGGACAGGTGTAGCACTCACACCCTTAATCCCAGCCAGAACTATGCTAAGCCACTCAGTGGACTGGTTTCCTAATTGCACACCCTTAATTTGAGCATCACACACTCTAGATTCAGCCACCTTTGAAAAAGCACTGTGACCTTATGAGGCTTTGGGGAGGCATCTATACACAAAACAGAGTGCACCCCAGGTAGAGCGGCAGGGAGAAGGAACACAGAGCCACTTCAGCTCCAGGCTGTGGCAACAGAATCCTTTTCTGTCCTGGTCTCTCCTGTTTCCTGATCTTTGGTTTTGGTGTAAAGGTAGTACTCTCTGTGCAAGCCAAATACTTTTCAATATTAAGCAGGCAGCATAAGGCATTAGCCACGTGGTTCTTTGCTGTCTAACATGGCCTGCGTGTCTGAGAACAGTTCTCATTGACTGCCTTCCTCTTAATTGTCTTCAGTAGCCTTTCTCACAGTTCTTTGCTTAAATGATCAGCAGATCTATCATTTGATCAGTTTGGTAGCCATGGTAGAATCATTTTCCTTTGTGGGAGAATGCAGAGAGGAATCGGAGGATGGAAACCTGGAGGCTCCTTAGCTTCTCCTTAGCTTTTTGCAGCTGAATGTGCACAAGGTGCCCAAAGGTCTGTACTGTTTCTTCAGCAGGGGCTGAGCTAAGAGACTTTGCTGCTAATCGCCCTTGAGTCTCCTGGGCACGGATTTATCCCAGGGATTTGGCACAGAGTGTGGGCCCAGTGTTCTTTCTGGGTGAATGAGGGCAAGCAGGATTATGTCAGTATCATTAGATTTAAGCCTGTCCACCCCACTTAGACTTACTCTATGTCTTGCTTAACTGGGAAGTTCAATAGCTTATTTACTCAAAACTTGGGGGGGACGTTGAGCATAATTAATTTAAGTTAATGACTAGTGTTCAAATGGTTTGCTGTAGTGAAACACCTTGGTGACGATTTATGAAGCTTGAATCTTATTTTATGCATGAGTAACATTAGCTTGACCCACATGTAGGGGTTTAACTGTTCTTCACATTTTATGGGATCTGGAACTGGAAAATATATG
>NW_004524577.1:21395309-21398880 GCF_000260255.1 Octodon degus
TCTCTCTCTCTCTCTCTCTCTCTCTCTCTGTCTCTCTCTCTGTCTCTCTCTCTCTGTCTCTCTCTCTCTCCTTCCCTTCCTCCCTCCCTCCTTTAGACTTAAATGCATTCACTGGCCATTAGGTACACACTAAGATCCACCACATATTTAATGTTCCACTTTATTGCTTGCTGAAAGAAATAAATGCATAACAAAATGCTTTGAAAAATGGTTAATTTTTCAACTGTTGATTTAATGTGTAACGGTTCAATAAGGCGAATCACCCTGGTCTACAACTACTGAGAAAGAGAAAAATTACCCACACTGGTATGTAGAATCTGTGAATATTAAGTTTGTCAAGGTAATTTATGACTCTGCAGGTAATATACTGTTAATTTGCATACTAATTGCTATGGTGGAAGCCAAACGACTTTAATTCAGTAAATGAGTCTGCCTAAGCAAAAGTAGGCAATTGCCTCTCAGTGCTGGGAGAGGAGAAGTTTGTTAGGGTGGGAAAATGGAGCTTGGAAAGGAGGCACCGAGATGCCCAGACCCCCTGATGGTAGGCAGGTGACACGGTGGAAACACAAACTCGCTGATGACCTCCTCCTTGCTTCTCTGATTCAAGTCCAGTGGGGTTTTTCAAGCAACTGAAGTTCAAAAAACAGAAGCCAAAGGAGAAAATACATGTCTGTGTGTCTAGTCATAGACACAAATAGGAATTCAAAGGCAGGAAAAGAACCCATTCCAGGTTCCTGAAAGGTATGTTTTCAAAATAAGCATGTGTTATTTCAGAGGTTTGATTCTTTTTTATATTATTAATTTTATTGAGAAAAAAATAGCAATGAGACAGTTTCAAAACTGATTAGTAGGACAGTTTCAATAATTAATACATTGCATATTGTTGTCTTTGTAGTGGTTATTCATAGTACAAGATGCAGACATGATTTCCTGTCCAAACACTATTAGTACAAACCTTTCTTCTCATTGAATTAAGAGAAAGTAGCTGTATATCCATCCTAACTATTTTGTATATATAGATACAAAATGGTCCTTCATTTGTATACTCTTCTTTCGTCTAGTTTTGTCAGAGATGGGTATTCCATTGCCATTTAAATACTGTAGGTGTGTGAATTCAGCAAAATAATCCAATATAGTGCAGTAGTCCATAGTAGTAGTGGGTTATCCTTAGAACTGGCAATGCCAGAAGTTGCTGACTTGAGCCTTTTGCAGCTCAGCACATCAGAGGTTTGATTCTTTTTGCACGTAGGAGTTGGAAAGTTCGGGGGAATCCAGTGATACTTGGGATGCCATAGGTGACATATACGTGCAGAAAGATGTCCAACCTACTCACAGTGTAGAAAGAAAAGTGAATCTCAGCACTGAGGGATAGGATTTTTTTTTTTGTTAGAAATTTAAAAGGTTGAAAGCTTTTATTATTGCCAAGGACATGGAGTGTTGAACACAGTAGAAGCTAGCACATCCTTTAGGAGAGTCATGTAGTAGCAACCATAAAAATTTAAAAGTACTTGTATCTTTTGAGGTATGATCCATTTCAAAAAGTTCATTTCATAGACATAAATGTTTTAATATACAAAAGCAGTAATTCCAAATGATTCAACCTAATTCAACAAGGGTATTCATTAGAGCATCTTGCAGTGATGACAGTTTGGGAAGTGATTGAATGTTTATCAAGAAAAGCCTTATTAAATAGTAGCACATACCATACAAAGCTTTTCAAGAGTGTGACATATGCCTATAATCCAAGATATGTGGGAGGGTGAGGTAGGAAGATTATAAACTCAAGGCCAGCCTAGCAATTTAGCAAGACAATATCTCAAAGTAAAAATAACTAAAAAGGGCTGAGAATTCAGAGCACCCCTGGATTCAAACACCTCAGTACTTTAAAAAAAGACAGTTGCATATGATTACAGATAATATTATTTGTGTCTTCATTTATTTTCAGACCTGGAGATTGAACCCGAGGCTATATCACTGAACCTCATCCTTATCCCTTTTAATTTTTCAAATTTCAAGACACACTCTTGTTAAATCACTAAATTACTCAGTTTGGGCTGGAATGCATGATCCTTCTGCCTCAGCCTTCCAGAAGACTGGGTATGCACCATTTGCCTGGCTTTATTTTTAGAAAGTGTGTGTGTGGGGGTGTAGATATGTGTTTAGAAAGTATCTTTAGAAAAGGTGTTGTGTGAATATGTACTTATATATTGTTTTTTGTTTTTTTGTTTTTGTTTTTTTTTGTGAAACCTGGGAATGAACTCAGGCCCTTGTGCTTGCTAGGGAAGCACTTATTTACTGAGCCATCTCCCCAGCCCCTGTACTTATATATTGTGATATGTGTAGAATGTAGATAGAGAAAAAGATCGAATGACCACATCTTCATTTTTAATCTTGGCAGCCTTTTGAAAATTGGGCTCAGAAGAGCCTGTGAGAGAGGCATTTTTAAGCTTTATGTTTGAATTCCACATGGTCAAAGTGCTTTTTCTAGCTCAAAGCACCCCACAAGACTGAGTACAATGAAAATACAGCATAAAAGCAATGGAGAATTTAGCCAATTAAAAAAGAATGCTTTTGTGATCTATATTAATGTTAAGTAATTAATATTTGCTTTGTTTGGTATATCAAAGTTAATATATTACGCTTTTAAAATATAGGATACAACTGAGATGGCACTGTTGACAAAGAGGACCTTCGGGACACCTTCGCAGCCATCGGCCGCCCGAATGTGAAGAAGAAGGATCTGGATGCCATGATGAAGGAAGCCAGCGGTCCTATCAACTTCACCGTCTTCCTGACCATGTTTGGAGAGAAGCTCAAGGGTGCAGATCCTAAGGATTGGGTCACCAGCTCCTTCAAGGTCCTGGACCCCGAGGGGAAGGGCCCCCTCAGGAAGCAGTTTCTGGAAGAACTGCTTACCATGCAGTGCAACCACTTCACCCCTGAGGAGCTCAAGAACATGTGGGCAGCCTTCCTCCCAGATGTGGGTGGCAATGCGGATTACAAGAACATCTGCTATGTCATCATGCACGGTGATGCCAAGGACGAGGAGTAGAGGACCGTCTTAGGCCTCTAGTGGCCAAAGCTTCCAGCTTTCACCCTGGACTCCCAATAAAATTCAACTGGTCTTTTGTTTCTTAAAAAATAAATAAAACATAAGATGCACCTATATGTTCTTTATGATGCTATTTTAAGAGTTTTGGTAAAAATTAGGATAGATATTTTGTTAAAACTAGCTATATGAGGGGGCTGGGGAGATGGCTCAGTGGAACAAGTGCTTCCCTGGCAAGTGCAAGGACCTGAGTTCAATCCCTGGTTCTGCAAAACAAAACAAACAAACAAACAAACAAAACTAGTTATATGGGAATCAAATGCAATGCAACAGCTTAAAGAGTATTGTACCAAGACAACTATTGACTACAGTTATAGTAAAAAGACAAATAATTTTAAAAATAGTACATACAAGGGATTGAAAAGGCCCATGAGTGTGGCTAGTGAGATGGCTCAGTGGTCTAAAGCACCTACTTAGAACAAGCTGTAGCAAAGCACAGGGACCACAGTTCAATCCCCCAGC
>NW_004524577.1:21399852-21401525 GCF_000260255.1 Octodon degus
AAAGATACAGTATAAATCTTAGAACAAAAATTAAGATTAAGCAATATTCAGAAAATTAAATGTTTCAAAACAATGGAACTAAGAAAAAGTTTTCATGATAGCAAAGAAGTACTAAGAGTAAAACATAAAATAAATACTGGAATGGCAAATAAATGACCAGCACTTCTAACAGTTTGAGAATATCGCACAAAGTTCTAAGGTGCACCCCAAACTAAATATAGTCTTGTTACCCATAATCCCAACATTAAGTCATGAGTTAATCACAAACTGTAGAATCTGCCCCATGACTTGCACAAGGCTTTGGGGGGACAACTAGACACAAACCATAGCATAATACAATTCATGAATCTTTACTGTGTGACTTCATGAATTTGTCAAATATTTTTAGGGATATGCCAACAAACTACCTCTCTAAGGAAAAAAAAAACCATGATTGTAGCATTTATTGATTCTCATAATTTAAATACTTCCACTGTGCCTGATTTTAAGCTTGGAATGGTTTAACAACTGGCTCACAAAAATGTCCTGATTACATAAGAACACCATCTTAGAAACATAAGAGATAAACTCAGAACACAGCTGAATGTATTGACCCATCTGCTGTCCCCTAAATCAAGGTGTACACCCGAGTTTTTCTCGCTGTCCTTTTCAATTAATTCACCCCTTATCTTCCCTAGGAAAACAGTAATCCAGAGTTTTATTTCTGTAGTTTGGTTTTGAACTTCACATAAAAGAAACTACAATGCAGATATTCTTTTGTTTGTAGTTTCTTCTGCCCCACTTAATAGTCCTGAAACTTGTTCATATTGTTGAGTACCATTTTACATCCTTGTGTCTTCTTAGAAGTCATTTGCTAAGTCCTGTATTGGATCTTTGATCTAGCATCAGAATAGAATTGGTACTTTCAAAACATCGTTTTCCACCTTTGAAACTCCTCTTTCTTATTTATTTTTTCCTAGTTGCTCAGAATATAATATTGGCTCTCTTGCAAATAGGATATAAGAGAAAACAGATTCCATCTTAGTATTTCTAACTTTCAGCTCTCACATTTTATCAAAATGAGAATCAAGAGAATATTATAGTCTATCACTGGGAGCTGGTTACCAGTCAATTTCTCTTTTTCATGGTGTGTGTGTGTGTGTGTGTGTGTGTGTGTGTGTATGTGTGTGTGTCCATCCGTCTGTCTGTCTGTCTGTCTGTCTGTCTGTCTGTCTGTCTGTCTGTATTGTGATTCTCTGAATATGGTTATATCAAAGCGCAGCCAGGAGATGTAGCATATGCACCAGTCAGGCTCAAACCTGGAAACACTTGACTTCAATTCCCCAGCTGGGAATGTTCTCTGTAGCAACACTCCAGGCTCAGCAGAACACTAGAAATCAGAGGTCAGTGATGCAGGCCCATAATATCCAAGCAGAGGCCATGGGCTGAAAGCAGGTACTCCCCAGATAAGCTGAAGAGCCCAATTCTCAGGATGCTGTACGTCGTTAGTAAGAATTTCTGTAACTTGGCAATTTTGTGATATTTTTAGCCATTTCCTCAAGGTTTTCCAAAATAGCTGCTTCCAACTGCCCTAGAATTGCTACTGTTTTTTTTTCTTTCTTTTCTCTTTCTTTCTTTCTTTCTTTCTTTCTTTCTTTCTTTCTTTCTTTCTTTCTTTCTTTCTTTCTTTCTTT
>NW_004524577.1:21401625-21409816 GCF_000260255.1 Octodon degus
TTTCTTTCTTCTTTCTTTTGTCTTTTCTTTTTCTTTAAAAAAAAAAAAAAAAAAAAAGATAGGCTCTTGAATCTTAAAATGGTATGCTCCTACCGGGAACTCAGCCCCATTAAATTCTGATAAGAATTTCTCTAGGTGTTATTTAGGGCTAAAAATCGGGAATGACCTTAAGGGAAGAACTGAGAATTTGCATTGGTTGAATTTTTACTACTGAACTAAATTTGAGGTTAAGATGATCTTATGGTTTGTGATGTGGTGTCCCCCCCAAAAAAACCCCAAAAAACAAAAAACAAAAACCTCGTGCAGTCATGGGGTGGCTTGGGCAGTTCATACGTGATTCTTGATCCAATGCTGGGATTGTGGGTGTGAGTGCCTTGAGGCAGATACTCTACATTACAATGTAAGGAGGGTAGAAAGGTTAGCTAGCCCCTGAGCTGCTGCTACTCCCTTTGCTCTTGCTCTTTGCTGCCACTGAGAATGGCCACTCTGTGCTGCCGTGCTCCACTCTGCCTTGGAACCAGCTGAGTATGGATTAAATCCTCCACTAACTGTGAGCTAAATAAACCTTTCCTTCCTTCATTTTGAGTGTCAGATATTTGTCTCAGCAACGAGAGAAGAGTAACTGAGACAGATGAAATGCTACAGGCCCCCCATCCATTCCTTCTCTTTTAACCTGGGCTGGGTTGGAGTCCTGTGATCCCTGGATCTTGGGCACTGGTCTCCAGCCTGATCCAGGTGTTCCCTGGGAGCAGGAGTGCGTGTCTGTTGCACCCGGCTTCTAGGAGTGCCCTTTCACCTCTGTGGTTGTTTCTCTCTATCTGCCAATCAGGGACAAACTTAGATTTGGTGTTGGCTCTCTCAACCATTTCTGCCTCTTTTTCTATTTCTTCCATTCAGGTATTTCCACTGATAAAATCTTTGCATGTTTTTCAGAGTATCTGGATGGATACAGGGTATTCATCATGTCCTGCAAAGCCAATGTCAGATGGGTTGTGACCCGCCTCCTGGATCAGAAGCTGTCTTCCAGCACTGATAACATGGATCCACAGTCTAAGTTCCCATGCAGTGCCCTCCTCAGTTCCTCAAAGGATGCCTTGTGCAGAAGACTTGGCTGTGACTCTAACCTCAAAGGGACGTAGGGAAGCAGCCCTCACCATCACATGATACCATGTCCTAGCCTAGCATGTGTTCCCCTCTCTTCCTTGTCTGTGCCACTACTGTAGTACGCAGGACAGCTTTCTCTCAAAACACTGAGCTTGAATACAAAACTAAAGTGGGAATGAAGGAATCTAGAACAATGGCCTCAGTTACCTAGGACGGGCTGGAGCCAAAGTTGTACATCAAGGCAATCAATGAGTTTGGCCCCACATGCATCTATGTTGTTGGAGCCAGACAGAAAGAGAGGAGACACTGAGCTCATTGTATTTCTAGCTTTTTGTTCTGGCTATTTGCTGAGCCAGTGACTGAGAAGCTTCTAGGAAAATGACAGAGCAAAGAGACAACATCTGTCTCTTCTCTGCAGCTTCAGAGGACACTAACTCATTAGGTCCTCAGAATGAGAGCAGAATCAGAGTGGGGAAAGGAAAGCTGTTTTCTCTTTCAGCAGAGCTGGGTATTCTGGGATGCAGGGACTCCTCAGGAGGTGCTTTGTTCCAGTTTGGCATGGAACCTAGACCTTGTACTGTGGGGCTGCTCTGAGCCCAGGTCAGGCCAAGACCTTGCTGGAGTCCAGCAGCAGAGATGCAGGCTGAATCCAGACTGCAGTCTGGGGACTGGAAGCTCTCGTGGCATCTGAGAATGGAAACAGGATTGGGATCTAGAAAGGAATGGATGACACTGTCCAGGATTCATGCTTGGATCTTGGCAGCATTAGCCTTTGGCAGACCACCCTTGTATCTCATTCTTGAAAGATGAAGAGGAAGCTTTGTATCTTGGGCCATGATCTTCTTCTCTCACTGCAGATCCACTTGGGCTGAACCTGCCTATGTGTAAACCATACAGAAACATGTACAGGGAGATGTTTTACTTGATTTACAGAAAGTTTTATTTGATTTTACAAAACAAATAGCCATGTTTTCATCAAATGGTGAGTTGGGAGGGGGATTCCCCAAACTTGGGGGCCATCACAGAATCTTGACATGCACTTGATACCAGGCTTTGAAAGCAAAAGTAAACTGTTCCTTGGGTCCAATCACAAGGCCTTCTTAAGAGCACAGACACATATGACAACCAGAAACTGGACCCACTAAATTAGCTCCCAGGTGCAAAATCTAAGGCATACAATTTGAATACAAATTGTCTCTTCACCAAACCTAGCAAATAACAAGCTCTATTGGAGAAGATGCTCTCATTTTGATTCACTCTGCTCTTGCAATCTCTGTAGCCAGCAGTGACCTGACACCTCTATAGCTTCATTCTCTCCCAAGAAAGTTGTTCCCAAAGCTGAGCCCTTTGGCAGAGGTCTCTGAGGTTGCTCAATTATGGACTGTGGAGCGCAGATGAATGCTCTCATTTCTATTCTGGAGGCAGTTGCATGCATACGAGTTCCACAGGTGCACACTTCTTATTTAAAAAAAAAAATCACAAGGGAAGTGGAGTTAGACCTCAGAACAATTTGTTCCATAGAACTGAGTGAATCATCTTCCATAATGAGCAGTGTTGGCCAGAGTTGCTGAACACTGAACAGTTCTGCTTATCAATTATGCAAGTGCCTGCTGCCTACCAAGGACATTCATTAGCATAGTAGGGGCTGATTAGCTCTTTACTCAGTCAGGGCCCACCGGAAGGATGTGCATTTTCTAACCCTTCTGAGTCAACAGCGGTGTGCATTTCCACGGGGAAATAAGGGGCTTAGTGAAGGAGAATTCCCACCGTGGGTTTTCTCCCCTTGACTGAGAAACCCCTGCTTCAGGATGTGGGATCCTCTGTAGGGACTACGAAGCAGGAGTGAGGTGCTCACTCCAGGAGCAGCTCTGGTCCAGTTATTACCATGTGTTTGGGCTTTGGCCAAGTCCTTGCTACTCAAAGGATAGGCTGTGGCACATATCCAGGGCTTGCTAGAAATGTGGAAATCTTGGCTACACCAACTCCTACTGGGTCAAAGTCTGCATTTTGATCAAAGTTTCAGAGCTCTGTAGGAAGTGACACATGCTAAGTGTGAGAAATATAAAGTGTTTGGCTCTGTCTTCCTGAAGTTTCAATGTGAGATGCAAAAAGACTGACAAAGTAAATGAGAACTCATTCTATAGGGAGAGCTCTGTAGAGGTCTGCAATGACCACAGATAACAAAAGAGACCATCTGAGCTCCACCCCAGGGAGAGGAGCATTCTAAGAGGTGGAGATTTGCCAAAGACAAGACAGAGGTTCTGCCTGTTCCTCTTATCGCCCCACCCATGTGGATTGTCTTCTGCCATTCTCCAGCTTGTCTCCCTCCATCTAGCTTTCCATTGCTGCTGTGAATTCCTTCACATCTTTTGTTTTTGCCATCCATCTTTCCAGTGGTTGTTCCTTCTGCTTGTGCTGCTTTTGCTCCATGTTCATTTGGTGAACTATTCTTCATTCTACAAAGCCCTATTCTGGGATTCTGTCCTCTGTTCTCCCTTTTTTGATTTGTTGTGTGAATGACGGGTATTGGGTTGCAGTTGGAGAAGCTGTGTTTGGAGACCTCTCTCTCTCTCTCTCTCTCTCTCTCTCTCTCCAGGGATTGAACTCAGGCCCTTGTGCTTGCCAGGCAAGCACTTATTCTATTGAGCTATCTCTCCAGCCCCTGGAGAACTCTTTAGAAGACCTTTTCATTCATTATGCCAGTCCAAAGTTTTTGGTGCTTGTATTCAGCATTGTAACCCTAAATAGTCCAATAGTCCATAGCAGTATTGAGTTACCAGTATAGCTGGCAATTGTCAGAAGTTGTTAGGAATTTGAAACTTTTATAGCTTAGCATATTATTATGACATTACTTTTCATACCTCATAGTTACACCTTTTTGCTGGGTGGTTAAGACCAAGTTAAAAGAAGACCTATATAAATAAAAAAATTAACCTTTTGCTATCTAACAAGATAAGCTAAATCTTAGGATTTACTTTGGAACTGATTATAGCAACTCTTAGATCTTCTATCAGTGTCAGCCATCTGGATGAGTCACTGCCATTGCTTGACTAAACTTCGTTACTTTCTGTGAAAGCTTAAGATATTTTTTTTCTCCAGGTAACTCTCCCTAGGTGCACCATACATCAATGATCACTTTCCTCTGTGGTCCCATAATCTCCTTGATCAGAAAATCAGGGATGCAACTGAGTTATAGAATGTCACGACAGAGAGTCTCTTATGTCCTGAGTCCTCATTGACTTCAGAGACCTAGGGCCAAAATATTGGCTATCCTCTTAGCCCATCTATTTCTCTAATTTTTGGTCTCCAAACCACAGTTTTTAAGCATTAGAAGAGGAGCTTAATGACATTACCCGTAATGAAGGCAGTAAGCTTAACATTACTATCTTATCTGATTATCAAACATCTTAGACATAAAATGGAGCTGTTATTTTCTAACAAACAGAGGTATACTGATATTTAAATCCATACAGAATGTTAACAGACAACAGTTACATATTATTATTATTATTATTATTATTATTATTATTTTTGGCAGAACGGGGAATTAAACTCAGACCCTGTGCTTGCAGGCAAGCGCTTATTCTACTGAGCCATCTCCCTGGCCCCAACAGTTACGTATTATTGTACAGAAATTTAGAAATCAAAATCACACATAACATTATAGCATGACAATGCTGATGATTGTCAAATCCTGATGATAATCCAAATCCTTGCATTTTGACATAATATAACCCTTTTGCCAATAATCTCTAATATATAAGAAGTGTTCCCCTCATTTGTTATCCTTTAATGGAATCTATACCTATATCTATCTATCTATCTATCTATCTATCTATCTATCTATCTATCTATCTATCTGTCTAACTATATCTCACATAAATGTTTTGTTAAAGGTGGAGGTGTGAATCTGAGAGAAAACCTTATCACAATGAGCAATCTTTGTTTTACATTTTGAAAGACCAGTACATCTGGAAGCATGAATACATTTAATACATCATGATTTTAACAATAATGAATTACCATACACATGTAAAAACCTTTGTTTCTTAATTTAGCTTTGTACGAAGAGATTCTTATAGGAGAAAATCTTATTATTTTTTTCTGAAAAACTTTGTCTTTTAACCAATGACTTATTTATTGGAGGTATCTTTCAAGAGACTATGAAGATTATCAGGGCTCCTTATTAATGAACAAAGGATGGCCACCCCTGTATTCACCAATTGGAGTCCTGTCCAATAATCTCTCCCCACTCTAAAGGGTTTTTGTTTAATTAGCTTAATTTTTTTTGATGACCTGTGAGTAAAAAATTTTGATATCATTTAGACCAGTTGGCAATTCAGGAAAAAACATACTTTACATCTATGTCTCAAAGCTCAAACAACAAAAGGAACAGCTGTTCACAGGATGACACACAAATATGTAAATAAATACATAGAATACACAAACAAACATCTTTACAAAAATCAGAGTGCGCTCAACTATATTTTTAACTATATTCTTGACCAAATTAATTTATAGTAACTCTATACAAATTTTTAGAAATTTATAATTATAGATGAACTAATAAATTTTGTTGTTTGTCAATTAGCTGAGATCACTTATCAGAAAAATTTGGAAGGAAAAGAAGATTTTATCTATAAGTAATATGCATGTTTCATATTTTATATTTTGTTTTTTCTTAAGAATACTTTCAGCTCAGTTATCTCTATATGCTCTAGCACCTATTTAGATCTTAGATTTCCATTTTGTGAGTTGCTTCAATAAGCCCCAGCTTGAATCCAGCCTCATCGCTGTTAACTTCTCCAGTCATGGCCTCATTGTACACCCTGACAGCACACTCTGGTACCCAAAAAGGTCACTCAGCATTTTCTGAGAAAAACACAAGCATATCCTTTCCTCCAGATTAGCTATTTATTTATTTATTGCATTACCTGATTGAATTATCTTTTCATTGCTGTATTTTTTCATCTTTTGTAAAATTAAAAAAAATAGTACATATAGACAAGTGAGGTTGGAGCTTTTGTGATTGAATTTGGGTTATACAAAATTGTATCCTATGTATTGGAAGAGGAAGCTGTCACATAGCTTCCTTTATATGACTCATCTATAAAAACAAGCATATTAACTTATTTGAAGAATAATGACAATAACATCAGAGAATTAGCCCAACATCCAAATAAGGCCAATTAATATTATCAAATAAAGTCTTAAAATCATTTTGGGTTGATCTGAACAGTTTGGAGCACAATATACATTGTTGGATAAGTTGATCCAAATGTGAAGAAGTGAGCATAGTTCATACACCTTTGGCGGCCACCACTAGGCCTGCCATTATTTAAATGTAATGTCACAATCAAGTGACTGTTGAACCCCACTGTTTTTAGGTTACACTCCCAACCTTTATATTTGCAAAATAGCAAAACCTCTTTATGCCAATTTTAATTTACAACTGTAAAACAAGCCATCAACCTTATTAGGAATCAAAAGAATTTTAAGTAATCCTTTTTCATATCCACATTCTTGTAAATATTAGGAAATATGATTGTTTTAAAGGCAAACTGGTTTTATCTTTAGGATGGAAACAGACTTTTAAATTAATCACCTTAAGGGCAAAATATAAAAGTTTCTCTTTTAGTGTCACTCCTAATGGAGAGAGAGAGCTACCCTATTTCCTGCTTTTCTGCAAGGTCTATTCCTGGCAGAATGGCCCTTCATGTTGCTCTAGGTCAGCAGTCCTGCACCTTTGTAGCTACATTACCCAGAGGCCACCCACATTTGCATTTGAAAAGCTTTTAGAATGTTTTTCCCTTAATTATTTAATTTTTAACCCAATTAAAAAATGTTTAAACTGTTTATGAAAGAAAGAACAAGGGCTGGGGAGATGACTCAGTGGAATAAGCACTTCCCTGGCAAGTGAAAGGGCCTGAGTTCAATCCTCAGTTCTGCAAAAAAAGAAAAAAGAAAGAATGATCAATTGAGCAATAGAAGAATCTGGAGTGATTAAGCCATGTTTTGAGTAGATTAAACTATCATCCTCATTTTCCCTGTTAAATCAGCATTATGGCACTGAGCAAAACCTGGAGACCTTTCTGTGCTGGGACCCTGTCACTGGTGACTGCTTTTTACTCTATAGCTATGCAGCTGGGCAGGATGCTAGCGGTGCCTCAATTGTCTTTAGACTGGGAATAGATTTCTTCACCCACATTCCCCTCCCCTAGCTTCACAGGGGCTGTGCCCTGTAGCCAAGGCCACTGTATGTGCCGGCTGTCACTCCGGCTCTAACTCCTAGATGTTTTGCTTTTGCCCAGATTTTAAACACAAACACTATTTTGAGGTGGACAGATATACAGTGCCAGCAGCATGCACAGCCAATGCCAAGGCCACAGCGTGCCATAGTCACGACCCTCCTACTTAGCCCTAGGCATGTAGGACTGTAGTTGGTGGCATGCACCCACCTCCACCACTCTGCTGGGCACACAGCGGGGAAAGTGGCTGGGAAATCCCAGCTGGCTCTGCCTAAGACTAGAGCATGGAGACCCCCCTGAATCCAGTTTGTGCCCCTTCCCCCAGCAGCGCTGCTGTGCTGCTTGGAACCAACTTCTCCCAATTTAAAAGAATTTTTCATCTTTCATCTAATTGAGCAAAGCTAGAGGGTTCAAACTCTATCTGCTGCACCTTTGCTCCACCCTCCTTGTCCCATTTGGGACTTGGTTTTAAAGCAGTACTCCACACTAAGTCCTTTGTGGTCATCTTAAAGAGTAACATAAATACAGAAACCAACAACAAACATTTTCATATACATCTATATACATCTGTGGTTTTGATACTCCATCTGTCCCATTTTTAATTCAATAATTCTATATAACTTTTTCTTTTTTGGTTTCTCTCAAACCCATTTCTCTCTGTAAGTTTGTTTATCTCTCTGGCTCTAATGAACCCATTGCTGGCCCTAAGGAGCCTCCACCCCCAAGTTTTCTACCTAAGGTGACAGTACCAATGCACACCTGTGCTGAATACTGGCTCTAACCAATTCACTTCCCTCCCCTGTTGCACACTCTCCAGAGGTGTTCCCACTGCCCACTTA
>NW_004524577.1:21410436-21411017 GCF_000260255.1 Octodon degus
TAGTATTTTGTACAAGGTCTCATTATACAGCTTGGACTTGTAGTGATTCTCCTGTTTTCAGCCTCCTTAGCACTGGGATTATAGACATGCACCACCACTCCTGGTTTTGGTGGCCAGCTCAGTGTGCCTGTGGGCAGGGCAGGTGCAGCATGTAATGCCAGGGATTGAACCCCAGTCCCTGCACATGCATGAGCAGGCACATAGTTCACTGAGCTATCTTGCTGGCCCTGCTGAGCTATCTCACTGGCCTGTAAATATATTCATTAGAATCCCCACATTGGCACATAGAAGGATTTCAGTACTGTTTTCAAGATTAGTTTGGAAAAAATCTTGATGGCACTGGGTGTGTGGAGCAATCTCTAGTTCTTTTGGTCCAGTTTCCCTCTATCAGTGAGGAGATACAGCTATCTTCTCTGGCACAGGTGTGGAGGCTGAATCAGAATAACACTTTAATGCTCCACTATGAGCTAGAATTGGAACTCTGAGAAATCCTGAGCCCAACTGTACAGCAGGGCAGCCAGGTCACTAGATCTGTGTTTGGATAATTGGGAGAGGGAAAAGGTCAGTACTCTAACTGGGAG
>NW_004524577.1:21432304-21433702 GCF_000260255.1 Octodon degus
TATCGTCACAGGACAAATTGAGCAAGTTTCCCTCTGGACCACCTCCTGGATGTTAATAGGAGCTTGCCTCCTCTTCTGCTTGGCCTTTAGCACTGCTTTCTTAAGTCTCCAGTGTCATTATTTCCTTGACATGGATTTGTAATCATTGATCTGACCCTTTTTGCCTCTGCAGCAATTCACTAATGTCTAAGGATTAATATTTTATCTGTTTAGATCAGCAAATGAAAAATATTCCTTGAGCACCTTCTGCATGTCTAGGGTTGTGTTAGGTCTCGCAGATGACAGAAAAGGAATTGTGTACATGTTCTTTCTCTTCGAGGGGTTTCAAAGCTAACACATGAAAAAGAATGATTACATAATCAAGTGCTTAATTGTGCGGTATAGGCCATAAAAGCAATAGGAAGTATATTTTCAGGTTGGTTTTCTAAGGCTCATAAAGGCCTACAAATGTGTGCATACATATAAATTATGTATGTCCAAATTCCTAATAAAAAGTTTATAACACAGATATCCCTTGGTAACAGTTATTTACACTTTGAAGGGGAAAAGAGGTCACCTCAGGCAGATACCATGCCTGAGTTGGTTTGCTTCACAGAACTGTTTAATTTATTGCATATTCATCCTATTGTTTTTTTTAAATTTTATGTATTAGGTACAGAGTCTCACTATACAGGTCAGACTTATAGTGATCTTCCTGTTTTCAGCCTCCCTAGTGCTGGGATTACAGGCACGTGCCACCACACCGGGACTTGGTTGTCAACTCAGTGTGCTCCAGGGCTGGGGCCGGCGTGGATCTGGGACTCAGGATTGAACCTGGGTCCCTGCACTTGCCAAAGCAGGTGCTAAGTGTGCTGAGCTATCTCGTCAGCCCTTCCTACTGTTTTTTCAGCAGGAAGGAAAATGGTTTTTGTAATTGAAACAAAACAAAAGAAACAAACAACGGCCAGACTTTCATGCACTCCTTAGAGGGTTAGAAAGCAACCAGAGTCAATGTCTGATTAAACAGGTGAGGCGAGGAGGAAAACCACTGTTTAGCACAACCACTTAGGCCAGTGGCTTGCCCAGTTTTCAGAGAGAGAGCGAGAGAGAGAGAGACAGAGACAGAGAGAGACAGAGACAGAGAGACAGAGACAGAGACAGAGACAGAGACAGAGAGACAGAGACAGAGACAGAGAGACAGAGACAGACAGACAGAGAGACAGAGACAGAGACAGAGAGACAGAGAGACAGAGACAGAAAGAGAGAGAGACAGACAGAGACAGAAAGAGAGAGAGAGAGAGAGAGAGAGAGAGAGAGAGAGAGAGGTTTTCTAGGGCAGAGCAGCAACCTCATGGCAGATGGGCTCCTGCTACTGAACCCAGGCCTGGCTCCTCCACTATGGAGTTTGGGTGGGCTGCT
>NW_004524577.1:21434312-21435236 GCF_000260255.1 Octodon degus
TCACTACTAGATCAGAGTCATAGTGTTCCGCCTGTTTACAGCCTCCCAAGAGCTGAGATCACAATTATGCGCCACCACACCCAGTCTCAATTGCCATTTCAGTGCATTCCATCTCAGTGTGCCCCAGGGGTGGGGCTGGCCCAGCAGACCCAGGGATTGAACCCCTGGCCCCTGCACCTGTTTGCAGGCACTGAGCTATTTGGCAGGCTCTCCCAAACTTTATATTACCACAATGTCTTGAAGGTTTGAAGGCATTTTATTCCATACATATCATTTTGCCACATCCTCAGAACTTCTTTCAAATAAGCAGGTCCAGTATTCTTGTTCTTGTTTGCAGGACGAGGGCCAGAAGCTCAGAACCCAGGGCCGTTAGCTTCTTCCTACCCTTGCAGACATTTCTGCTCCTCTCTCTTCTTCCTTGGAAGCTTTTCAGATCCTTCTCCATACTCTGCCTTCTGGACTCGGACCTTAGAAGCTTGCATTGCTCTTCCCACTTCCTGCCTCTTACTTGTCTTAATGTCAGCCCTTTCATACTTCATTCTCTGCCTGGGAGAAACAGAAGAACCTTGGGCTTTTCCACAAGCGTTGGTGGGCAGCCTGCCCCATGCCACGTATTTTCTCTCTTCTCACCCTCTGCTCTTGTGCCTTCTACCATTGTGAAAAATCATTTATTTTTGCAACAAATTTGTTCTGTTACTTCCTAGATTTTTGCAGAGCACTTTTTTTGTACGTGTGTGTTTTTGCTACAGGATTTACAGGGTCTCACAATGTAGATTGGACTCGTAGTGATTCTCCTGTTTTCAGCCTCCCAAACTCTGGAATTACAGGTGTGCACCACCACGCCCAGTCTCAATTGCCATCTCAGCATGCCCTGGGGGCAGGGCAGGCACTACAGAGAGCTTTTTAGACACTAGGAGTAGCCAC
>NW_004524577.1:21436781-21438565 GCF_000260255.1 Octodon degus
CTGAGCTACATAGAGAGACCCTGTCTCAAAAAACAAAGAAACAAACAAGCTACCCAGAACAACTAGTGCTGTATCTTTGTAAGGACCGTTTACCACTCAGGACTGTCAAACAATCACATGAAGTTCTCTGGAGAGTGCAGGGCCAGACCCAAGAATGCAGGCCCATGAGGAAAGTGTCTCGCAAAATCCCTTCAGCCTCTCAGTCCAATGCCAACTCTCTTCTTTGAAGACCTCTTCCCATCAGTGCCAGTGGACATACAGGGGAGACAGGATTCTGTCTTCCCTTCTGGCTCCGTGGGTTAGCTATCTTGGGTTTCATCATTTAAATCCTTCCTACTTCAAAGAATGCTTCCAAAGGCATGAAAATAAAATAGGGTTTCCTGCTATTTCATGTCTTCCTACCAAACTCTGGTGTTTTTCCTCAGAATCTCAGAAAATGAAGCAAGGACAATGAAGGTAAAGTCAGGCCTTAAGAGGAAAGGCAGGCGGGTTTGCAAGTGATGAACCTTACCCCGGAAGACATCGTGTCCTGAATCCCAGTCTGCTTTCTGTACCGTACTGTGCACACTCAAGTAAAAGCATAGGTAGATTTTAAAATTCCCCACATAGATTCCCTACTTTCCACCGTGTTGCCAAACTTCTTACCCCTTGATAGGTAAGGTTCATGTTCCTCCAGTTTTCAAAAACATTGTCCTTCTTTTCTTTATGCTTGCACTTGCAGCCTCTGCAAAGGCTCCCAAGCTTCTGCAGATCCTCTAGGCTTCTCAGACTCCCTCTACTACTTCTGCCTGCTTCCCCATTCTGAAGCCTCTCCCATGTTAGGGTTTTGTTACAACAATGCAATTGCACTTTCAAGCACCCCTCCCCCCCAACCTAGCTATCTACTGTTTTAAAATGGGGTGTTAGAAAACTTAGCAACATAAGACAAGAAATAGATACCATCTCACCCAATTTCTGTGAGTCAGGAATTTGCTAATAGCTTAGCTGGAAGGTTGA
Organism: Octodon degus; assembly: GCF_000260255.1. NCBI lineage: Eukaryota > Metazoa > Chordata > Mammalia > Rodentia > Octodontidae > Octodon > Octodon degus. The sequence continues at coordinate 21,437,778 of NW_004524577.1, forward strand.
CTCATGTTCTATTATAACGTTGCAGTCAAAATGTCAACTAGGGATGAAATTATCAGAAAATTTGGCTAGGATTAGAGAAAGGATTTCCAAGATAGCATGCTTGCCTATTGGTAGGAGCCCTGTGTCACAGGAAACTTGAGTGTCGTAATGGACAGTTTCCCTAGAGTGATCCAGGAGAGAGTGAAACGAAGTCATAATGTCTCCTATAACCCAGCCTCCGAAGTTTCAAACCATCATTTCTTTAATATCCTCTTGGTTGCACAGGCGAGGACTATTAAATATGGAAAAGATTAATATAGTTATGAATACCAAGAGGCTGGAACCTCTAGGGCCATGTCAGAGGTAATGAACACAAAGACTTCTGGCAAGGCCTGACGGAGGACCTCACTGTGGACAGAGGGCAAGAGTCCTTCACTCAAGGAGCTTATGCTTTGATTTGGTAATAAGATGAATGTACAAATTATAGGAAAAATGCTACTGAATTATATAACCAAATTGCTGAGGTTGTAAAGAAAAAACACTCACTTGATGTAATCCTCTGTTTATTTCCCTTACTGGTTTGTAAGCCACTGGCATATTGTCTCTCATCTTTATTCCCTGTAGGACTCAGTTTGGCATTGCCAGAGTAGAGGTTTAGTAAATATTTCTTGAATGAATAAAAGTCTGTGGCAGTGTACATAAAAAGAACGGAAAGAAGGAAACACTAACACTAAGAATGAGACACAAAGTCTAACGGTCAACATTTTGATTATTTTAATTTTCTATAAAAAATGATTTCAGGAGAAGCG
>NW_004524577.1:21439535-21447916 GCF_000260255.1 Octodon degus
GCTGAGCACCGCATTGTCGGTGGAGAAGACCAGCAAACGGGGCGGCAAGATCATTGTGGGTGATGCCACGGAGAAGGGTGAGTCTCAAGATGCATCAAAGAAGTCTGATTCAAATCCATTAACTGAAATACTTAAATGTCCTACTAAAGTGGTCCTATTGAGGAACATGGTTGGTGCAGGAGAAGTTGATGAAGATTTGCAAATTGAAACTAAGGAAGAATGTGAAAAATATGGCAAAGTTGGCAAATGTGTGATATTTGAAATTCCTGGTGCCCCTGATGATGAAGCAGTAGGAATATTTTTAGAATTTGAGAGAGTTGAATCAGCAATTAAAGCTGTTGTTCATCTGAATGGGAGGTATTTTGGTGGACGGGTGGTAAAAACATGTTTCTACAATTTGAACAAATTCAGGGTCTTGGATTTGGCAGAACAAGTTTGATTTTAAGGACTAGAGTCATCTCTGAGATCCTTGAATGAGCTACAGACTGAGCAAAGACAGTGATCCTTAAAAGATCTATGTTGTGAGCAGAAATGGACAAAGCTGGTGAGTACTGGGACTGCTGGAGGGACTTCTGATATGTATGTTGATTGATTCCTTTCTATTTTATGATTTTTTAAATATAGTATAAAAATCCTTTAAAAAATGATTTCAGGAGACTAGTGGAACAAAATCAAAATTGTTAAGAGTGTAGGAAGTGACAAGTACAGGCCATTAGCCAAATCTGGAAGTACATGGAAGAGTACAAATTGATTTACATTGAGAAGAATTAGTCAAAATATTCATCTTTAGGTTTCATGGAAATTTAGGTGTTTTTAAAAATAGGCAAGAAGATGGAAAGAGAAGAGAGAATAGAACTGAAAAAAAGAACATTGAAAATTGATGGACAAAAAAAAGAAAAGAAAAGAAAATTGATGGACATAGGGCTGATGAGATAGCTCAGTGGAATAAGTGCTTGCCTGGCAAGCTCAGTGTCCTGAGTTTGATCCCTGGTACCACCAAAAGAAAAAAAGAAAATTGATGGACAGATAACCTAGAAAGATTCTCAAAGGCAAGTGGAAATGTAGGCTTTGAGAAGAAAAAGAACATTTTTCTTTCTTTGAGAAAGGAGAGAAGATAGGTATTGTCAAGTGAAAAAAATTACCTTGATTTTTTCCATTGGAGTTGGCAGAGGGAAGGGTAAGATCATTCTACCAAAGGGATCAAGAAATGGATGGGAACTTGAAAACAACAGCATGAAAGTGAGTGGCCCAACTCTTTGGGATGCCAGTGAGAATCCAGTTGAAGTTAGCTGTCCACTTTTGTAGAAGGACCAGCATGTGTGGGGATGCCATGTCCTCTGGCATCACTAGGCAGGCAGTGAGCAGGAGGACAAGAAATGGATGAAACAGGACAGCTGCTGACACCGCGCTCGTAGCTGGGATTCTTGGGAGGCGCCGTCCATCTGATTTCCATTCTGACCAATTGCTGCAGTTCCGTGATAGAATTTCTTTCCTTTGAAGATATCTATGAGCCTGGGGCTGAGACCAAATGGCATAATCTGCTACCTAAATGTGTGGGAAATAAAGGAGAAAAATATGGAAAGGTTTTAAATCGTTTTAGCACTTCCTCACATGAACAATTTAAAATTCTGTTCCTGATTAACGTGGCTTCAGATGTCACCACCCACTTTATAATTTGGCCCTTGTGAAATCAACTCTAGTTCTCATATTTTTCCATAGTTAGGGCCTGTAACCAATGGCATTTTATGGAAATTATTCTCAGAGAACAGGACATGGGGTTTAGGGGTCCTGGGTTCTGCCAATATGTATGAGGCCCTCGGCAAGTCACCTAAGCACTCCCAGCCCTGATGAGATGTTTGCAAGACAAGACTAAAAGTTCTGTGATACCTTCAAGCCCAAACAGCCCGTGGCTATTTGATTTCCAGGCTTTGCTCGCTTTGCTTTTCCTCTGTGAGTGCCACCCAAGTTGGACACTAGGGGTCACATTTAGATAGTCACTTCCAATCGCATCTGTCGGAGCTCTTCATAACAGAAGGGCTTCTGCGGTTGGATGGCGACTGGCCTGGTTTCTCCTTAAAAGGTCTCTCATTGCCATAGTGTTGCTTCCTTTTTCAGCTGGCTGATGATTCTGGGGAAAGTGAGAAGCAGTTTTCTCTGACTCGGAGCTTTCCTTCTGGTTTAATGCTGTTCTTTCCCCCACATGACCCTAAATTAGGCCAAACTTTTAGACTGGAGTCAGAGGAATTCTTCCTGAAGTTTTCCTTTTTACTGGACAAATATGCCTTTTTGGCTGGGTGGGTGCTATCTGCAAATAGATATCTTCTCCTTCTCCTTCTCCTTCTCTTCCTCCTTCCTCCTTCTCCTCTTCTTCTTCTAAAAAGGAGTCTTCTCCTTCTCTTTCTCTTTCTCCTTCTCCTTCTCCTTCTCCTTCTCCTTCTCCTTCTCCTTCTCCTTCTCCTTCTCCTTCTCCTTCTCCTTCTCCTCCTCCTCCTCTTTCTCTTCCTTCTTAGAAAACATTTGCCTTCACGGAACACCATTTTTGAGAGCTCTACATCAAAGGACCCAGATTTCTTCCCAACATTATTTCACAGCCTATTTTACTATCGGAAGACAGCTGGGGGAAGGAAGGGCTTTGTCTATAATTTCTCTGCAACCTTTCTTTACCATGCTCCAACATGAACATTCCTGTCTAACTGAAGTGTGCACTTGTCCTACTTTACTGGTCAACTCTGAGGGAAATGGGAAGTTAAAACGATTAGTCACTGTGGGAAAGAACAATGCAACAAATCATCCCACCTTTAATACTGATATTTCCTTGCATCTATTGAGATTTACTCCCCAGGTGCTTTCCCGTGTCATTTCTTTCACTATCACTCACATCCCTCCCAAATGGAGCCCAAGAGTCAGCGAGGGAGGCAGCTTGGTGAAACACAAGCAGTGAGTACAATGCTTGTGTTGGCAACCTGGTTACCTGGACTACAGTCCTGATTCTGTGTTTTGCAGCTGCATATTCTTTGGCAAGTCACCCACTCTCTGGGCTTGGATACAGAATTTTTTTTTTTTTATTTTATTTTAGGGAAGGGTCTATAGGGTATTCAGGGTTTCACTACTAGCCCGGACTTGTAGTGATCCACCTGTTTACAGTCTCTCAAGAGCAGGGATTACAGGCGTGCACCACCATGCCCAGCCTCAACTGCCGTTTTAGTGCACCCGGGGGGGGGGAGGGGCAGCACAGCAGATCCAGGGATTGAACCCCTGGCTCCTGCACATGCTTGCAGGCACTTTAATCCTCTGAGCTATTTGGCCCACCTTCCTGGATACAAAAGTTGTGGCTACGAAGCTCTCTCCCAAGGGGCTCGTTTCTCCCTCTCTTGTAACCAGTTTGCCATGTTCAGCTTCCAGGAAGCGTTACTCTCCTGGTTGACCTCACCCACCTCTCCACCAGCCCAAGCACTATGAACTATTTGGACAACCTGAAAAGAAAAACCAGGGGGACCCTTTGCTTTTACCCTTCACGTGCATAGACAACCAGGGCTCCCTGCTTCTTCCTCTTCCTTGGGACCCATCTTCAATTTCTATTAGCTCATGGAAAAGAAAGGCTTGTGCTTGTATTGTTTGATCAGCTTTTCAGGCCCACATCTTGCAACCTGAGCATGCGCTTTGAAGATAACAATGTACAATATACTAGCTATTGCTATTCTATTATCTACTTTTGAAACTTTGTGTCATTGCTTTCATTGTTTTTTTTCTCTTTAGAATGAAAAAGAAAGCACAAAAGGCAGTCATTCCCTCTCCTTTTCACCCAGGACCCCAGTGCCATCACCTTGAAGGCAGCTACTTGGCCAAGTGCCTCAGACTAAGCGCTCCCAGGGAGGCTGCTGGGATGCTGTCATGGGCCAGGCCTACACTTTCCCAGTCAGTCTTTGTGCTGTGGGCCAGCACTGGCACTCCCTGACGGGGAGTTGTTAAGTCTCCTTTAAATCATTTGTACACTTAGAATTGCCTACTCCATCCTCAACCAAACATGGCTAAACCAATGGCTTTGGAGTCAGAAAGATTTGCATTTCAATCCAAGCCTTTCTGGTTAAGTGCAGGACAAATTGTTTAACTTCCCCAAGCTTCTGCTTCCTGTCCATGTAAGTCATCCATGATGTAGAGCCTCAAGGTGATGTGTGGGATTTTTTTTTTTTTTTATTGTCACAGAGTTGTGAAACCAGAGTTATACACAGTAAGCACAAGCATACTCAAGTGCTAGTTCAGTGAGTAGTTCTGCATTTGGGAAGAACAGAGAAGACCCAGGAAGGTGTAAAGGGAGGCCCTATGTCCAAGGAAAGGAGTTCAAGGGGAGTGGAGAAGCTTGAGCCAAAGAGCTGCTCTGCAGGCATCTCTGGATTATATCCGGGGACTTCCAGCCCTGCAGGGGACTCACACTGTGCATCTCCCAAGAAGATGCAGCCCCCGCGCTGGGGGAAAGTGGGTCAGTGATGGTGAGGCCTGACCCAACGAACACTGTAAGTGTCGCCTATGCGTAGCTTGCCCGGCTGGTGAGACCAGCGGAAGTGGAAGTAGGCAAGGTGGGAGCGGGGGGAGATGGGATTGCAATGAAGTTTTAAAATAAGTGAGATTGAATCTAAATATAAAACGAGACAGTTCTTGTAGCCGTAAGTGCTAAGAACACTACAGAAGCTTGTCAAGAGGAGCTTGTGGGTAGTCACTCGATGGGAAAGGGGCCCAGAAAAGACTCTTTTGGAGCCAGTGATCAGGAAAAATAAAAACATTCACAACGTGTGCCCCCTGCAAGCTGGGGGGAGCCCTCAGTAGGCCGCAGCGATTGTCCCTGAGGCTCTGAGGCCTTGCCACAGAGGGGCTCCATCTTCATTTAAAGCATTTATTTGCACTATTCAACTTTCTTTGTGTTTACCATGCAAAAATGCTGCTCCTTGGATTAAAACACCCCATTTTGTCAAATGAGCTCTAGTCTTCTACTCATCTGAATGAAAATTTCCAAGGAATTTATTTTAAAATACTTTGAGAGCTATGGACTCCTATCAGCCCTCTCATTTTCTATTCCTCTTATTCAGTACCAGGGACCAAACTCAGGACCTTAAGCTCACCAGGCAGGTGCTTATGCCACTGAGCTATCTCCTCAGCCCTATGAAGTTCCTCCAATCAAGTCTTGGCTCTTGCTGTCTGTCAGAGAAGAAGATATATTGAATATCTCATTAAGATTCACACCGCTGTCAGGGGAAAAGTCTGAAAATGAAAATCAGCATGTCACTCTTCTAATCGAAAAACTGTTTAGATGACCTTGAATTTCAAATGGACTGAAGCCCAGAGGGTTTGCAACATCCTGCGAGGCTCTCACTATCTGGCCAGCCCATTCCTCTCCCAGTGTCTCTCTGATGGGTGAATGGGGATCTGAACTGGGAGCTGGAAAGTCGAGGATATAGGATTTCTGTCTCTTAGGGCTTAACAGTTTCTCTTTGCTTTGTATCCTGTCATTTTCACCACCCCCCCACATGTGGCCTCTTCTCCTTTATTGCCCTCTGCTAATCAACCTTGCAAATAGCTTCCTCAGGCTTCAGGTCATTCAGTCATTCAACAAACTTCCAGGCACTGATCTAGGACACATGGATAAAGGATTAAAGAAATCAGTGAAAATGATTGCCTGGGTGGGTCTTAAATCTTAGTGTATGTGATGCGGGGGAGTAGGAGTTGGGAGGAAATATAAAATATGCTAGATAAACCTGCAAACTATACACTATGCTAAAGTACTTAGAGAAAGGACACAGTGTTAAAGTACTTAGAGGGCTGGAGAAATTAGTTCAGCCGACTAAAGCTCCTGCTTAGGCAAGCTTAGGCAAGCACAGGGACTGCGGTTCAATCCTCGGCACCACATGCTGTCCAACACTTCCCCCAGCAGGGGCTGAGCCGGCTGGAGTCTGGGCTTGGTGGTGCTCACCTATAATCCCAGCGCTGGGGAGGCTGAAAACAGGAGGATCACCATGAGTCTGAGCTGCAGAGTGAGACCCTATAAAAACCAAGTATATGAAATACTTACAGAAAATAAGTCAGAAAGAGGAACAGAGTACCCTAGATGGTACAGAGTTCAATGGGGTGAGAGGCACATCTCCCTGAGGAGGTGGCCCATAAGAAGAGACTGTTGGATGCAAGAGGACAGAGGCAAGAGGCAAGGGTGGGTGGGAAGGGAGAGGTCACACTGTGCAGGGACAGATGGCATGCAGCAAAAGTCCCTGCTGGCCCCAAAAGTCTTGACTTTTAATTTAGACAAGACAAAATTATCAGAGAGTTTTGATCAGAGAAATTCTATGATCTGACTCACTTTTTAGTAAAAATTTTATTTTTAAAATGAGTCATAAAAACACCAAAGTTGTTCGTGTTTATGGGGCTGACACACTTGAACAGGGTCGCTCCGGGTGCTGTGCTGAGGACAGACTGGGGTAGAAATGCGGGCGGGGGTCAGCCCATCTGCAAGGCAATTCCCACCATAGGCAAGCGAGAAAGGTGGTGTGGACCAGAGTGAAGCCGGGGGACAGCCTGCTATTCTTGTATGGGCTTTGTAGAATGGACGGAGGTCAGATTAAAACACAATTAAGGTTTTCTTTTTGTAACTCTTCCGGTGGCCCACATACCATCTGCAGATGAGTAATCATCATATTTGATCACCAAAAACTCATTTGTTGCCCACCACCTCATCTCCTAGGGGACGTAGGGAACCCTTGCTCTAAATAGGGAAACTTAATTTTAATAAAATTGGTTCAGAGAATTACTTAATTAGAAATGAGCCTTTGAATATTTCATCTGCTTTTATCTCTGTTCTGAAATTAGTTGATAACTCCTTGCAAGAGACTGTAGTCATCCTATTGATATGAGACAGATCACAATTGCCCCAATGGGATGCCCAAAAATTGTGCTAGAAAGTATTAACCTCACCCGGGCCTGGCCATTTATCTAGTTGATGCAAAAGGCCCTGAGGTCATTTTCAAAACTTTTTTCCACCTTATCTGAAAGAGATAAATGAAATGAATTGAAATGTTGGAAAACATATTAAGATAGCATGAGGATTATTGTAAGTGGAAAAGTGAGATATCCTCTAAGAATCTCACTTCCAGTGCTCATGGGACTCTCTGGTGCATAGTAGGGCCCCATAGGAAAAGAGAGAAGGAGGGAGACACTCTCTCTATAACACGAGATGTTTGCAGCTCTTCACCAAGGATGGCAAAGCTGCTTCTGTTCAGCACCTAGAAAGACGGCAGGCAGCAGGCTGGACCCAGAAGCTGGGGTCTGATTCACCATTGTCCCCAAAAAGCTGTAGAGTTTGGAGTTGTGGAGGAAGGGAAAGGAGGACTGGGAACCATGTTCAGTGTTGGTCCACCATTGTCCCCTACCAAGGGGGGGCACATGGCCACTATCCTCCTCCTCAGGGTCCACAGGTCCATGCTGCACAGAAGACCTGGAAGCTGTCTCCATGTGCTGCTTCTCAGACATGAGTATTAACCTTGGTTGCAGTTTCTCATTCCTTTTTATTTTATTCATAATTACAAGCTATGATGAGAGAGTACATATGCCTAAAAGAAGTAATGAAGTTGTTTTTGAATGAAATAGGATGTAGGCTCTAAGATAATAAAACTTGCTTGAAACAATAAGGAAAACTACAAGGAAAAAAAAAATCATTGTTTACCCTAGGACTAAGCGAAAGCCCTGATGATACTAAGGAAGTTTGGGGCCAACTGTGGGCTAGGAGCCACTTGCCCTGTCTCTGGGATTGAACCGTGGCAGAGAAGCTGTCCAATCTCAACTCTGGTAGGATAGAATCTAGTTGAGATACCAGTTTTATCCTCAGTGACAGCTTAGATATGCAGAGGTAAAATGATTGTGAGGTGAGATCAAGAGACGCTGTCCATGGTTACCTGTCCTGTAGGACAGATGTCAGTCCCAAAGGCCTAGGATGACTCAGAAAGGAGTTTGGGAAACCACAAGGACAATTCTGGCCACAGCTGGTGGTAGATTCCAATAAGGGCAAGAAGTGCAGGCCAAGTTCAGACGCACTGGCTCTAGCCTCAGTTTTCCCTTTTGAGTTATGTATCAAGGCTGATCCTAAAAGGAAGAAGAAAGACACTCAATTTTCTCCAAAGAGACATGTATAGGGTTGGAGGGATGTGGTTTCCATAGCGAACACCCAAGAATGTCTTAGACCCAGCCATAAGGCTGGAAATCAAATTATTGTTGAATATGGAAGGAGAGACAGAGAGTGAGAGAGAAAAAGAAACTTCCATCAAGATGCAGCTAAAGGGGCTGGGGAGATGGCTCAGTAGAATAAGCGCTTGCCTGGCAAGCACAAGGGCCTGAGTTCAATCCTC
>NW_004524577.1:21452272-21457355 GCF_000260255.1 Octodon degus
AGATGATTCCTTCTGTATCTTCTCACCTAGAATACATTACTGCATTCACAACTTGAAGCAGCCTTGATCTCAGGAACATAGAGCTTAAAACAATCTTTGGTAACTGTTCCAGTCTATATAATTTCTACTTTCACATCCAAGTATCAGATCTACAAATCATTGCAAATGGTGATCAGTCTTTGGAACTCAACCTCTTCTCATAATAATTGAGGGTAGATTTCTGGGTTCACATGCACGGTAGCTCCAGGAAAGCCGAAGTTTCCAAACACTCTTTTTGCTTTTCGTACTACCATAGGCCTGTTTTGCCATTGTCTGCAGGAACTAGTCTACCGTAAGTCAGGGATTATTTTGTTTTCGGCAAGATGCAAACATTTGAGTCTCTAGTTCTCTTTTTACAAACAAAAGGGAACTTTTACCTGAAGCTGTTTTGAGAACTTACAGTGAAATAGTCATCTGAGTTGACTGGTTGAAGTAGAAAGCTTAATGTTAGTACATTTCCAAAACAAATTTTCTACTCTGAGTTCCGGTTGTTCACATGTAGTCATGTGCCTTGCTGTGAGTTTTAAGTGAAAGTGAAAATCTTTACACATTGAATTGACCCCCAAAAACAATCTTCAGTATAGTAAGGTCTTAAATCTCACCTTCTTAGCCACTAAACTTGGAGTGATTATTTATATATTTATTTATAATGTCTTCTCTTCCATTAAAGAAAAAGTTCTGAGGCATATTAATAAATATTTCCACTTCTCGAGTAAAACACTAGCTCACAGAAATACTGATAAATCTTCACTGGAAACATCAATAATTTTATCAAAAGCTTAACATATGTTTTTGTTTATTTAGATTTTTCTAGATAATGGAACCTGAAATGCACCATTTTTGAACCTTAGGTTAGATTGAACAAGTTGGCCATGTCATTCAGTCATACCTGAAAACACAAGGTCCACAATTCTTCGCACTCTGTCTTGGGCTGGCAGCAGGTACCCATACTGATTCTTACTCAAGGACATCAAGTGTGAAGGTGAATATTACCAGCTTCTCTTTTTGCCCTTGCTTAGCTTTGATTCTACTTCACTTAGCACTCTATCCTTGCATACTTTAAGACCCAGTCTTCTTTCTCATTACTCTGTGTATGTCTTCCTCAAACTTAGGCTTTCCCTATGATCTCTTCCTTTGTGAATATTTCTCTCTGAAACTCTGTCAGTTTTTCACTTTAGCTTCACAATCTAAGCACTTGTGAGTAACCACTCCAAAGCAATGTTGCAGTAAAGGTACAAATTGCATTTCATTCTGTCTTGGCTTTTTAAAGCTATAATATGGAATACTAGTTCTTCCTAATGTTGCTGTGGTTCGATCCCCACAACTCAAGCCAGCCATACCTGCCCTGAAGGCATTTGGAGAAAAAAAAATCCTTTAGCTGTGGTTCGACCTAATGTTTATGTGTGGTATAAAAAAAGTTCTACAGTTAATATAGTTTGGTAAATGTTGGTGATTAAGTATATCTTTTATCCCTTTAAAGACTCTAAAGGAGTCCTCCAATAAAATTGGCTTAGTATTATGGCTTGTAACTAGATGTCCCCTTAAAGCCTCATGTGGTCATAGGTAGGGAGTTTCAAAGGTAACTGAATTAAGGTGTGTGAATGTGGATTAATGGGGTGGTACTGGGATTAAGGTTGGGAATAATGTAAATCCCACTGTCAGTATGGATGACACCAATCAATAAATTCATAGCTCCTGGATGGAATATAAGGAACAGAAAATAGGCGGGCTATTGCTGCTGCTGCTGCTGCTGCTGCTGCTGCTGCTGCTGCTGCTGCCGCCTTCTGACTGCCATACCACGAACTGTTTTCCCTCTGTGATACTCCCCTTCTGTATCATCCTGCCTTGGAGCCAGCTGACTATGGACTGAAGCTTCTACAAACTACAAGCTGAAATAAACCTTTCCTGGCTTAACTTGTGGATGACAGGTATTTTTGTCTCAGAAATGAGAAAAGTATCTAGGACACTTAACTTTTGTTTAATTCAACATTTCCCAATTTATCTGCCGCAGGATTCCCTTCCCCCACCACTTTAATAAAATACAATTTGGGCCATACATATTCATGGATCTTACAGACTCCTAGGGTAGATAATAGATGAGATGTAGAGGAGAATGTGTTTAGGAACTGATATAATTACTGTTAAGGAAAGGATAGCAGCTCTAAGTGAATACAGAGCATAGAAGATCCTGACTCGGGCTCAGGGTGGAATATTTTTCTGAGGATGCCACACTTTTCTGAGAGCTGACTAGTGAGCAGGCACTAGCTACAGCAGGTGGGGCTGGGTGTGTGGAGGGACCTTCTTTCCTCCTGCAGCTCATCTTTCTGGCTGAGTAAAATGTCTGCCTTCTTGTTTAGCTCAGAAGATGGGAATTGGGAAGAGAAATTTTATTCTCTGTGACATATGGCTGTCCATTTTGGTCTCCGTGAATTTTGAGATTTCCTTAGAGAGAGAAAAGGAAAGAACAGAGAAGCCACTCACTCTTTTGGGGAAACACAAACTCTCTTAAAATTAAGAGACAGCTGGGTTGTGGGAGGTGGGAGCTGGAGGGAGTGAGGAGGGAGACGCCAAAGATAACACCTATTTTTATAACAAGACTTGGCTATTTTTACAAATGATTGCACAGATTGTTCGACTGTGGTCTATGAAACACAGACTGTCACTCTTTGGTAGTATGGATATTGTATAGTAAGAACCTCAAGAGTTTAGTGCACTTTCCATCATACGCTTGTTAATTGAATCCTGAAATTATACACCTTGGCTGATGAATCGGCTAAACTCTGTGTTTACAAGCCTGAGACCAGGTGCAGGAGGCATTCGCAATTAAGAAAGCATTCTTTTTAAATTTTCAGGAAAGATGATGCCAATCTTCAGCTCCCTTCCCCGAAACCTCCAATTTTGAAAAATCCGTTATTCAGCTTCTTCCAGGTGCCTGCACACTCAGTACAGAACAGTAAGCCGGGCCTTAGTGTAACATGAAACAGAAGATGGGAGGGCTCAAGGGTGACACGGACCACAATGAGTGAGCTGCACGGGTATATTAATACAGGATCTTCCCCTGGAGACAGTGTCCAGTTGTGGAGGTTAGATGACTAGAAATCTAGGAATCTAGTGGAGGGAACGACGGAGGAAGGAAGACAGCTGAGAGAAAGAAAAGGAACATAGAAACTCACCTGGTAGTGCCAGTAGGATGGATTATTCTGGAAGGACAGTGCCTCTAAGAACTGAAACAAGAGAGGAGCAGGAAACCATGAGTGCAAGGAAGCAAAAAACAATTGTGTAAACCGACTGAACAGTCTGGGAGTCCAACCTGCCCTACGAGTGCAGGCTCAGTGTCATGGAATTCCTCATCTGGTAAGAAACACAGGACTCGCCATACTGGTTCTAAGTATTCAGGGAGCAGGGTCAGAATGGGATAAAAGAATGCGGTGTCTGGAGCAGCCCTCAGAAAGGAGCTCTTCTGGCGCCAGGTTGGTCTTTCGAACGTGGCATTCGAAAGTCTACTCTTGGCCATGATGAGAGGACACAAAGAATGGGAAGACTCTTTGCTTCTTGCCCTTTGGGAAACATCACCAGTGATTTAATTGCCAAATACAGCGCGGTCTTTTCAGAGTGTGGGTTCTGGAATTCCACATCTTTGTTCAGCCCCATAGTGACCACTGTATCAGTCAGAAAGCAGAGCTGATTAATAGATTAAAAATTAACATGGGGAGCTAATTACAAATGGCTTTAAAGGGGTAAAATGCTAACCAGGAGAGATAGTGGGGCCACCCAAAGATTAATAAGGATAGGAAAATGCTTCAGCTCCTAGGCCTGCAGGGAACCAGGAACAGGGAAAAAGTCTGCTCACAGGGTCTGGGCAAGAGCAAGCCACTGCAGAAGAGGTTACTCAAAATGCAGAGGGAGGAAAAACCTGGCTTCCTCTTCCTCTTGCTCTTTAATTTCTTTCTCATGAGCCTCTGGGTGAACCGGAAGTCAGATTAGCAAAGCTATCTGGGAAATGTAGCTTGCACAGCCAGCAAGGCAGAGGAAGGGTAGGAAATAAATGAACAACCCACCTAGCAGCTTTGTGATCTGACTGTGTAATATCTTGTAGCTTTAACTTCTTCACTTGTAAAATGGGAATGTGAATCCTATTTCACAGAGTTGCTGCAGGATGATGTGGCATAGTCTATGTTTCAGCTGGGTTTCTTGGTTGTAGGGCTTAGTCTCTTTTAAAGAAGGAGGAGTAAGTGAAGTGGAGAAAGAAAACAGCTATAAAGACCCCTGTGAGCTGAGGCCAAGCCCTGGCCTGTTTTCTGGAATCTGGGGAGAAACTAAGTTATGGCGTCAGAAAAGACAGGAATAACAGCAGTGTTAGTCCTGCAGAGGCTAAAATCAGAGTGAGCTCCAGAGCTCATTGCTGTATCTCAATTGCAGGAGCAGTAGAGTTTTGCTTTTCTCATCTGGCAAGTCTTTGTTGGTTTGGTTTTCTCCTGTGGCTACCACGTGGTATCTTTATCCTCTATTACAAAGCTTTGCTCTAATGCAGATAGTCTTGCTATCTCAGAGTGCAATGTGTACCCCAAAAGTTTATGCATTGGAAAGCTAATCCCCAAATTTATATGTTAATGATATTTGGAGGTGTGGCTTTTGACAAGTAATTAGCATCTGATGAAGTCACAGGGTCCCATGATAGCATTGGTGGCTTCATATGAAAAAGAAGAGAAACTTGAGCTAGCACATTGGCTCTGTGTCCCCATGTAAAGCCATCTGCTGAGGTACAGTGCAGCAAGAAAGCTCTCACCAAACCCTGGTGCCATGTTCTTGGACTTCCCAATCTCTAAAGTAAACCAAATAAGCTTTTATTCTTTATAAAGTATGTGGTCTCGGGTATTTTCTTATGGCAAGACAAAATAGACTAAGATGTAGGGTACTTGTTTCCCATGGCTTTGACTTGGTTGTGATCCACCAGATTTTGCTTCCTTCCTACCTCAAAGTCTCTCACCCTCAGCTCCCACTAAAAACGGTTTACTTAAAAAAAAAAATTTAAAAAAATAAAATA
>NW_004524577.1:21457535-21460704 GCF_000260255.1 Octodon degus
TTTATTTTATTTCTACCAATTTATTGGTAGAAATTTTCACTCAGTTCTTCTATTTTTATTTTAGATACTGGGTCTTGCTATGTGGTTCAGACTTGTAGTGATCCTCTTATCTTAGCCTCCTCAGTGCTGGGATTACAGGCGTGTGCCACCATGCCCAGCTTTGGGCCAGCAAAGCACACCTGGGGTTTCCAGGCCAGTGTGGCATGTGGTAATGAGGACTGAACTCAACTTTGCACTTGCCAGGTAGGCGTTTATGCCATTGAGCTATCTCCCCAGCCCAAAATTTTCATTCTTGATCCCTATAAAAGCTATGCTTGGATGCCTTTGGGAAGGCATCCATTCTTGGTTCAATCAGTAGTTTTGGAGAGACTGCGATAAGAGATGTAGTCCAAAACATGGCTTCCTGGTGCTGTCCCTTCAGAAGGGCTATTCGAGTGCACCTGGTAGGTGTATCTGGATGTCGCCCGAAGGTCTCATGCTCTCAAAGCTGGGGCTTCTAAAGGTGAATGGATTATGGGGGATTGTAACAAAACCTAATGTTAGGTTATGAAGTGGAGCCTGGCAGGAAGAGACGTTATCTCTGTAGGTATAACTGGGAAGGGTGTATCGCCCTTCTCGGCTCCTGTAACTCCTTCAGCTTCAGTTGATCTCCTCCATGCCATGCTGTCCTGCTTGGACCCAGCTGACCATGGACTAAAAATGTGACCCCAAACAAGTCACCCCTTCTTTACTTTGTGGGTGTCAGGTACTGGGTCTGAGTGATGAGGAAAATGACTAAGACAATGCCCAACAGGGGGTGCTGCTTCTCTCTCCTCCTCTGAATCCATAACCCTACAGGAGCTAAAACTCACCTGGGTTTAGAGTCTAGTGTTCTCGTATTTCACTTTTTGTTTCTCTTTTGATTATAGGACACTGAGACATCCATCTTGTCTGAACATGGCCATGTCTTTTGATTTTCCTTTTTCCTATTTTTCAAGCCACAGCAATGCTTTTGGAGAAAAACAAAGCCTCGAATTTTGAATTTACAATACATGTACCATATTGACTGGAATCCATGCCAATTCTTTCTGAAATCTGTGACTAACATAAAGTTTTTGGAAGTTACAAAAAGTAAGTTCTTAGGAGAAACTCTTTAAAGAAGAAAGAATGATCAAGCAGTGAAAAGTGGAAAAAGTTGAAGATAACTCAGCTTCCACATTGAGAGGACATGAGGACAATGGCACTGTGGAGTGTGTCCAAAACTCTTGAGGTTTGGACGAAATATAATTTCAGGCACAGACAGTATAGGAATGGAGATGCAGGTGGACTCCTTGATTTAAAATCAACAATCCTCTCACAAAAAGGAATAAACAAAAATCAAAATCAGTAAAACCTCCAAGTACTGACATCGGAGCATGCATGAGTCATATTGGAGAGGAGAAAATGAACCAAATGAACCTCAACAGAGACAGTTTTAGAGTTCGAGACTCATACTTAAGATAGCAAAATTCTATTTGCCTCCCCTTCCCCTAACAACAAGAACAAAAAAACCAAATTAACCAATAAAAATTCAAGAATAAAATGGGATTAGGCAACATAAAGAACTGTGTGGCGATGGTGGGCAGGGGGAGGAAACTAGCTTATTATGAGAATAGAGTTTCCAGAAGCAAAGGATTATAGCAAAGCATATTCATAAGCAATCACAGTCTCTGCAGTGGAGGTGGGCAGAAAGTGGGGGAGGTGGTGAGTGCCCCAGAGTGATGTGAAGGGCGAGCCAACTTTTCCCTAGCCTGAGATGCGCGGTTAGACTGTATGCCTACCATGTGTGTTCACCAAAGTGTCTGTAGGAGTCCTTCCTTGTAGGGTGGGGACTGAAGCAAAGAGAGGGTATTCTGGCCTTGGCAGCACCGGGGAAGGAACAGCAAGGCTTTCAGAAGGAGAAATATGGTTGCACATTGTGGGGCTTAGGACCTATTTCCGTTGCATGTTAGACTTATGGTATGCGCCCCACCCCCCGGCGGGGGTTGCTGAAGGAGAAAGAAACTGTCTCCAAGAGTGGGACCCTTCCCTGGTTGGAAATAGGCTGGCTGAATCGTCTATGAGACAAAAGGGAGGTTTATTTAGTGCTGTCAGGAAAGAACACTCTTGGCTGAGATCTGTGGGGTTGTCCCTGACTTCAAAGCAGACAGGATGTGGAGTAGCTGCCTCCTGAGCTATTGTACTGAAGCTGAAAAGTAGACCAGGCCCTGGAGAGTCAGGAGGGGTGAGTCAGAGCAAGCTGAGCTGAGTAGACAGGAGTAGGGGGCAAGCAGGGCACTCCTTGGTCCCAGGACTCTGAGTCCTGAGACTCTTTCGGCTTGGCCCAGTGTTCAACAAAAGGAAGGATTGGACAAGATCATTTTCACAGTCCTAGCTCTGAGCATTGTTCACAGAGGTAGGAAGGGAGTGGGGGCACACAGGGCAGACAGTAGTTCCCTTGGGAACAATTCAAGTTTCAAAATCAAAAGAACAAAATGGTAGCAAAGGAAAGAAAGACCCAGCCTCTCTCCTTTCAGAAAGATGAAGGGATTATAGATCTGATCTCATCAAAGTTTTTTCTTTTCCTTCTTTTTCTTAAAAACGAATCAGACGATATTTCCCTCCTACTCATTTGTACAACTTCAATAGTAGCAGCCTCTGTGTAATGACTGGATTTTACCTGTAAGATGAGAAACCTTCATTTCATGGCCTTAAAAGCATTTGCCAGGGATCTCACTGGTAGCCACATGCTAGGAAATTTTGGACATTGTGACCAGTGTTCTTGTTCCTTTCCTGTGTATTCAGAGCCATCTCTTTACCTTTGCTTCCACCTAGAACAAGAGGAAAGGAGAAGAATGAGAGGATTAGACTTCATGAAAGACAAGGGACCAGGACGGAGTAAGTGGCAGAGTGTCTCACCTGGGCGCTGGAAGGACTTGTGGGGAGCCTCCTGCTGTGTCGTTAGAGAAGGCCTCTTTGCTCAGGGCAGCAGCTGCACCAAGAATGACTCCTGATTTCAGGCAGATGAGCAGTGCGGAGCGCTTGGGCAGGTGACAGTGTTCGGTGGCAGAAGTAACTAGATTGCAAGAGTGGCTGGGAGGATGAATGCTTATTCTCTTCTCTCCGCAGCAGAAAGCATGGAATGCTGATCTGTAAGATTTAATTTAGCTAT
>NW_004524577.1:21461502-21479377 GCF_000260255.1 Octodon degus
CACTGTGGAGATAGTCACAGTGGGGAGCCAGGAGGCTGGACCTTGAATTCCTTTTGTGATATCGACAACACGAATAGCAATAATAATGCCATTTCTTGGTGCCTTCTTGGGGCCAGACATTGCATTAAGTGTTTCTGTGTATATTTGTATCTATCTAGTCACATAATTCTGCAAGGAACATATGACTTTACCTTTTATAAAAGAGGAATTTGAAACTCAGAGAGGCAACCTGCCTAAAGTCACATAGGCAGCATTACAGAAGTGGTTGTCAAACCCCATCTAACACTTGATGTTTTGACATTATGCCTGGTATCCTACAATTCTATAGGGTCTTTTAGGGTCATTTTTTAAAAAATTGAATGTTTTATTTTATTTATTTGGTACAGGGTCTTGATATGGAGCTTGGACTCGTAGTGATCCACCTGTCTCAGCCTCCCCAGTGCTGGGATTATAGGTGTGTGCCACCACACTGGGTTTTGGTGGCCAGCATGGGTGCCTAGGGTCTGGAGCCAGCATGGTATGTGGCACCAGAGATCGAACTCGGGACCTTGAGCTTGCAAGGTAGGCGCTCATGTTGCCGAGCTATCTCCCCAACCTAGGGTCATTTTTAGACTACACGATAGTCAGACCAATCATTACTTTTTCTTTTCTTCCCTCATCTTCAAATAATAACCAAATGCTCAAATAAAGTCTTAATAGGTACATGGCCCCTGCTAAATTATTCACTCTCTTTTTTTCCTTATTTATGAAATAGAAAAAAAGAAAATAGTGCCTATTTATAAACCTGCTGTAAGGATGAAATGGGGTAATCCATATAAAGCGTATAAAGAAGTTCCCGGCATTTGGTAGGAGCTTAATAGATATAGCTGCTACTACCATTAACGTAATTACACTGTTCAGTCTTTCCTAAAAAGGACTTAAATAGTTGTTCCACAATCAACATTGATTATAGGTTACCTCTTGGCAACTTTGAACTGACAGAGATCAAAATAGTCCCCAAAGTGCAAAACCAGGGAGTCCTCAGCTGTTGGCTTTAACATCCCTTGGTGGTAATCCTCTACTCAGACGGGCAGTGGGGGCAGGGCTTGGGGGCCTTGGGGGCCCCTGTAGAAGTCTTTACCTTTTACTCGGAGTAGGGCAGGATGTCAGTGCAATGAGCTGAAAAATGGTAGCCCACAATTCCTGTTCTCACAGGAAACCAGCTGCCTGACGTAGAACAAACGAAGAAAAAGGCAAGATCAAGGCCGAGAGGCCAGTGTCTGGCTGGTGCAATCATACAGGGCAACTCAGGGAGGAAAGAGGATTTTAATTGAAAGGATAGTGGGTAGTTCATCAAGTAAGTGAGAAGTTTCAGAGTGAGCTCCTTTCCCATGTAGCATTGGTGCTGCAAGTTCTCCTGCTTTGCAGCGCTGCACCCCGATGTTGCAGTCTGTCTCCACACCCCCCCCCCCAATGCCATGGCTGCTGGCTGCACTTGTAGAATCACTGCCGCAGCTACACCTGCTGACTACAATTAGCTACTGTCAATGTCACTCACTGATCACTGAGTTCTGAGTCTTGTCTGTGATTGGTGGAGCCTGGGGGCGTGGTTGTCCCCATGGTCCAGGTGCAGTAGGACCATGGACTACTGCTGGTCCTACTGCTGTAGACAGAGTGTCTGACAGTCCTAGCTCCTGTCATGGATATAGGAAGCCCCTCCTAGTCCTCATCTTGGTCCAAGAAATCTATATTTATAACTCCAAAAATACATTATTGGAATGCCACCAAGTTAATTCCATCTACCACTCCCAGTGCAACCCAAGGCAAAAATAAAGACACTGAAGCATAATTATAATTATGGGGTGCTAAGGGGTCCTAAGTCCAGCCCCCAAGATGGCTTTCTGGAACAAAAGGGGTTACCCAGGGCCACACCTGGGTTGTACTCAGTTCAGAAGGAAGAGTGGCTTGAGGATGAATGACTGAGAATTGTGGGAAGTAGGTGAGTACTGTGAGCTGAACAAGGTAGGTGGCCTGCATTTGCCTCTGTCATATGCAGAGAGAAGGATATGCAGAAAAAAGTAATTTGCAATACACTATTGAGATAGTATCTAATGTTTTGGGGTCCAGCGCTTCAGCTCTGATGTGTAATCTTTCAAGCCCCAGGAAGTCATAGCCTCTATTTTGAGGCTCAATCCCAGCCGATAGCATGGAGCACTGGCTCTTTGTCCTGGCTTGACCTGGCTCATATTAAAGAACAACAGGTGTCAGTTATCAGGGAAACACGCATGCTGTCTTCAAAGACTACCACCAACACCTTGGCTAGACCAATACGCATTGCTTAAAGCCAACTGAAGGGATAAGGAAAAATCCTAGCCAGGTCTGTATATATCAATACAAGGAAATAGGGTCAGTCTCAGCCAAAATGGAGATGACTGCTCTTCTTTCAAGGAGAGCTGCTCAGGTGGTCCTCTACAATGGGCAGTGGGTGATTTCCAACCAAGATGTTAAGGGGACAAAAAAGAATGAGAAGTGTCTACCACTGGCAGGGACCTTCTGTTCCTCAGTGTCTGCTTTTCTACCAGGTTGTACACCAAATGGCATTTGGAGAAGTCTTCCAGTTGTTCAACAGCAGAGTGGCTATGATAGAATATTAGGGTTTCCCCTAGTTATCATCTCACAACCTCCAACATGGTAGTTTGTACACGCAGAGTGAGCCGTGTTGAGATGTTATTTCTGTATGTTCCTATTTTTCCATAGCATTTTACCTATTCTATCAGTGAAGTCTTATTGATTCCCTCCTTTGCTCTTTTCTTATTGCTGTAATTGACAGGTCAGAGTGATAGGCAGAAGAGGAAACTGACAAGAGCTGCATGAAGCCAGAGTCAGTAATAAACATCCTGGTATTCTCACAGTTGTCATTATTCTCAGTGCCGTCGCTATGACATCAGATGACTCACGTATTCTAGAGAACCAACATTGGAAATAAATTCCAGCTTCTAAATAGAAGTTAGAACTGTCCTTCCTCACTTGTTGTAGAAAATTGGACTACCAGCTACAGTGTCCCATCCCATAAGAACCCCTGTAATCTCCTTCCCTTTTCTAATTAAATTTAATCTGAATAGATAGCAATGACCGGCAGAGGAATTCTCTTGACTTTCAAACCCAGATGCTGCAATTTGTCTTTTGGTCCAAAAGACCAAAATTCATAGCTTCTATTTGGTAAAATTGTTAATTCAAAAGTTATATTTGCAGATAATTATAAGAGAGTGGGGCTATAGTAGTCTCTTCTATTTTTGTTCGCTATTCTGCTTCTCATTTTAACTCCTTGCTTAAAGCTTTTAGTGTTGAAGGCAAAACTTTGATAGGAGTTTAGAAGATCATTCTCCTGATAAACAAAATTGGGAGTTGTTAAAAACACTCACACTTGGGCTCACCAAGGACCATTAAATCAGATTCTCTGAAGCCCACTGCAGCCCGCTTTATTCTAGTGTGCAGCCAGGGCAGGGAACTAGTCAAGGCCTTCAGGCATTGAAGAACAGCCAGATGGTGGCTCAGCGGGTAACACAAACTTCACTCAGGCAAGAAGTGGGAATTTATGGGGTGTTCCAAAGATAGTCTGGGCTGTGAGAGACACAACGCAGTAACCTAGGCTACGAGGATGAGGGAAGAAGTGGCGAGGTTATAGGAAAATCTCATCCTCCTGCACAGGTCACACTGCTCTGTTTCAAAGAAGAGACATAGCAGAATTTTACCCAGGGGCAAAAATTAGTTTTAAAAACAGATGGATGACTGTCTCAAATGAATCAAATAAGATGTAGAAAAATCATTTGGAAAGGCTGAACCCTCCTAGGCCAGAGAAATCCTGCAGGGTAAGAGGCACTAGTAGGTCCCATGAGCCTTTGATTTAGAGGTTGACACCAAGACAGCCTGAGAAGTCTGGCTTTCAGAAGCAGTGGTGGCAAAGCCCAAATGGGTGCTTTGCAAGGACAGGCAGCATGCAATATCCCTTCCCAGCTGTAATGATGCAGGTGAATGTAAGAAGGCTTAGGGGGCTGGGGAGATGGCTCAGTAGAATAAGCGCTTCCCTGACAAGTGCAAGGGCCTGAGTTCAATCCCTGGTTCCACAAAAAAAAAAAAAAAAAAAAAAAAAGAAGAAGGCTTCCTGGCCCCCAAGCCTGATTTCCCAACCTTCCAGGTCACCACAGTAGCCCTTAATAAACAGCTATTGTGCTTAAGCTAACAGGAGTAAATTCTGTATTTGTCATTAAGAATTTAATGGCAAGCATTTATTCTCATTTAGTATCCATTCAACCCAAGGAGACAGCAGTTATTATTCCTATTTGTTAGGAAACAAATGGAGAATCAACAGTGAGGAAGCTTTCCCAATGCCAGGCAGCCCCAAAAGGGCCAAAATGAAGCCAGGTCTGTCTGTGAACGATCATGAGGCCGGTGTTCTCTCCCCCTTCCAGTCCAGGGGCAAACCCACAGAAGCCTCACGCTTAAGTTGGGCCCTTCTCTTCCTGGTTCAGCTGAGGGAAAGGTCCTGGACCTCAAGGTTGCCTAATACTTGCCAACCATTGTCCTCCTTTTATTAAAGGTACTTGTGAGGGTGTGAACCCTGCCTGGATGCTTCTGTGTTTTTAGACTTCATGATTTCCTAGCAAAAAGGCTTTCTGAAAACAGTTTCCTCCTTTCCCAGCTCAACTTACAGGAAAAGAGATTCTTTTTCCTTTACCCCAGCCAGTACTCTGGTAGTCATATGTGTGTGGGGACCAGGAGCGAAGACAGCAGGGGTCAGTGCTGGCCCCTCTTCGTGCCAGCTGCCACAGTGCCACCCAGCCCCACCCCAGCGGCAGTGCACAAAGAGCCCAAACCATCACAGCCAGAACAGTACTACTACTCAGTAGTCAGTTCCAGCGCTCCTCGGAAAGTCCCCGGATTTAGAAGCTGTCGGGACCTTAGAAATCTCATTTTGTATTGAGAAAAGATGCCTGGAAAGTTTTTTTTTTTTTTTTTTGTCACATGGTCAGTGGCTGGGCAGGGTCATTGCTTTGGGCTAAACACAGCACAAACCACAAAAGTACTTTATAATCAGAAAAAACCAGCAGCCGCAAGCTTAAAGCTCTCTCCGTTTTACAGTTTACCTAGGGAGACAGTACGGGGAGATGAGGTGCCCTTGGGGCCTGGAGCTCGGCAGGAACTCACTAGGAGGCGGAGACTGGAGGTCCGAGCCTCAGACAAGGCCTGGGAGAGGAGAGGAGCTGGAGTAGGCGCTGAGGACCGCAGGACCACAGGGAAGGACAAAGCACCAGGGATGCTGGGGCTGGTCCGTCCCCTTTTTCAAAAACCCTCGTGCTGGTTACCCGCGCAAGCCCCCAGGGGAGGCGGGCTTCGAGGTGTGCAGTCCCTCTGAGTCTCCTCCTCCTGGCTGCTGCTGTGTCTTCTCCACGCACCCACCTCTCTGGGAACCCGCACAGCGCCGCCTCGTGCAGTCCCTTGGGGCGGGGACGCTGTGACTAGCTGCCGTGCGCAGGAGGATTTCAGGTCAGGGACAGAAGAGAGGGACGAAGCCTTGGGGGGCGCACACCCTCCGGAATCCGCCACAGGGGGCGCCTCCAAAGCACAGCAGGCTGTTTGTGCTTGGGGCCTGCTCACATCGTGTGTGTGTGTGTGTGTGTGTGTGTGTGTGTGTGTGCGCGCGCGTGCATTCAGTCCTTCAGTTTATTTATTCTCAGAAGTCAGGAGGTCAGAAAAACAGGTGCACAATATAAACCCCAGGACCGGTGGCCAAAAGAAGGGAAACAAGACCCTGGACAACACGTAGTGAATATTCTAGAAAGCAGAAGCAACCCTGCTCTGGGGTTGTTGCCTGGACTTGCTTAGCAAGGAAGAAGCGCTGGAAACCCCCCTACCACTACCGCCCTTTCCAGTTTGTATGAAAAATAAAATCTCAGTCTATTGTTCAAATTTGATTGGTTGAGCCTTCGGGAGCGCTTGCTGAGGGCTACAGGACCCTCCCAAGACTGGCCAAAAGCCTTTTCCTCTAGGCATTCATTCATTCATTCATTCATTCATTCATTCATTCATTCATTCATTCAACAAATATATAGTGAGTGCCTAATACCTATGTGCAAGGCACTGGCCTAATAAACATAACATCTTTTCCCTCATAAGAACTTAGTTCTACTGAGTAAAGAGACAATAAAGAACACCCATGATAAAGGAGTTGCAAGTTAGAAAGTCGTGAACAATAGCAGAGAAAAGTAAGGGGATCAGAGTATGGTGGGTTCCTGTTTTAAATAAGGGTCTGGGTGGACCCCAGAAAGATCAGGGTAACTTACTATGCAGGAATTAGGCACAGTCAGCTCTTTTTTGTGTTCATGGATTTGGAATGATCTGGAGACCTTTGAAGAGGGTGTTGCCTTTTAGTGCTAGCCTAGGATGGATGGTCGAACATCAATTATTTATATTTTAATATATTACAGCTTTGACTTTTTGCCTTCTTCTCCCAACCACTAGAGCTGAGGAGTGCATGATTTTCATATACAGGTAAGAAGGGTGGTCATAAACACAAGGAGTTCTGTGTTTTGGGGTCCCTCGGGTGACTCTTGAGAAAGCCAGTAGAAAATGGGTCTAGCTCTTCAGTGGCTATCAGCTGTCTGTGAAGTAAAGTCAAGGGACATATCAATTAGATTTTACAACTGTACCAATAATGAGCACAGGACTTAGAATAGAATAGCTGGTGTTTACTGAGTGTTTGCAATGGGCCAGATATGGGTACAGGTCTCACACCGAGCTGCTCAGCCTCTGGCTTTTAATTACATAGTTCATTGCTGTCTTGAAACAGCTTGTGGCACATTGATAACACTCACTGAGCAAACGGATGAATGGGTGGAGGACAGGCTCAAGGGCTTCCTGCCCTGGGCCTTCCATATACATCAGAGTGCAGTACACCTAGTGCACATTTCTCTTTTGTTATTGTTGATGGTTCTGCCTATGAGAACTCTGTTCTCTTGAAGCTTATGTGACGTCTCCCATGGTGCTTTGATGAGCAGAGAAGGGTTCTTCTTACCCACAGTGCTAACTGGGAAGACAAAGAGCCCATCAGCGTTGTTTGACCTTGTCTCCACTGTTTGGCTTATTCCCTCTGCAGAGGCAGGGCAATGCTTTAGACACGTTCTCTGCTGCTTAGGCGGATATTTCAACGCATGCCAAATACTTTAACAATGAGTTCAAAGCAAGAGATCATATTATTTTATTTCTCAGAACTAACATTTCACTATTACAGTTGGCTCAGTTCTTGAGGCATATTGGGTCATAAAAGTAATTTTGGCCCAGGGTACTGCTTCTTATTGTTTGGCCTATTTGCTTTCTTTGAAGTTGTCAAGGAATAAAGGTGGATTAGTGATTATTAGGTATTGGTGCTAAGCAAATTATTAAGTGTGTGTGTGTGTGTGTGTGTGTGTGTACGCACACACATGCCAGAAGTATTGAAATTGCCATAGAAAGTAGTCACAGGTGGCAGTTACTGAAGAGAATAACAAAAATGATTATAAAATGTTTTAATTATATGTATATATATGCAAATTACTATGTGGCTACATAAACTTATACAAATGTTAATTTACTTGCCATTTTTTCACAAAAGACAGAGACCTTTGCCTCAATGCTATATCAGCTGATGGGAGTTTTGCATTGTGCTTCCAGAAACAATCATGTCCATAGGGACTCATCCAGCTGTACCGGTGTACGCAAGTATGAGAACAAGGGGGGTTGATCCTGAGCAGGCTCACAAGTCACAGTTCCGCTGGTGATGGGGGACAGTAGAGGAGAGCAGCCTCTTGGCAGAGAGACCTCTTTGTGGCACGAGTGTCTGGTGGCAAGTTTCATAGAGGGATTGGATGGTAAAGGTACATGTGGAGAGTCAGCTAAGTAGAGCCCAGACAGGAGAGCTTCTACTGTACACATACCCTGGACATCACTCTGCTAGCCCTCAAAGATCTCACAACCCACTGAGAATGGGTCCTGGAAGTATATATCCCCACATGCCTTACCTACAGTTCACGAGGCTCCTGCCTTAAATCATAACTCAAAACCAAGGAGTTCTACCTTTTTCCCCAGATATCTTGGTCCATAGCCAACCACCTATATCTTGGAGACGTTCTGAAAAAAGCCAGACAAATTAGATTCCCCTAACAAGGACTTACACTTAGAAAACAGACACTGAGCGGTTCTGTGAGGGTCACTTTAACGAGAAATCACGAAGTCAAGTTAAGCAGTTATTATGGTTCCCCTGGGATTTTGAGAGAATGCAAGTACAAGAACAATGAGAGCATAGATGTAATATTTATGCAAAGAAACAGAAGTTGCAAGAGAAGGAGATGAGAGCAACTGGTCCCCATTCCTGAACGTTAGTCAGCTTTTCATTGCTGTGATGAAATACCAAAGAAAATCAAATTGATAAGGAGGAAAGGTTGATAATGGTTCATAATTTCAGAGCCATTCAGTTTATAGTCCCTTGGCCTAGTTGCTTTGCATACATATCAGGGTGAGTACTTCGTGGTGGTGGGGTTACACAGTAGGGAAAGACTTCCCCTCGTGCAGCTGGGGAGCAAAGAGTAAGTGAAGAAAGCGCCAGGATCCTAATATCCCAGTCAAGGGCATAGCCACGCTTGCCTAGCTTCCTTGTGCTAGGCCTCAAGGTTTCACTGCCTCCCAGGAGTGCTACAGCCTGGCAGTCAAACCTTTAATACCTGAGACTTTAGGGGACAATGAATATTCTAGACCATGTCATTTTATCTTCCTCAGGTGTGTATATCCAGCATTTCCTGAATTCTTCTGAAATTTCTGTCTGTCCTTGCCACTGACATTCCTTCTAATGAGTTAGTTTGAATAGATTTCTTTTTTTTTTTTTTTTTTTTTTGCAGAACCAGGGATTGAACTCAGGCCTTTGAGCTTGCCAGGGAAGCTCTTATTCCACTGAGCCATCTCCCCGGCTCCTAGTTTGAATAGATTTCTAGACTATACAATTAAAAAAAAAAAAAAGCTCCAACTGGGTTAGGAGCCAAGGTGAGAGAACAAGCAAGCGCTAAATTGAATGTTACTGTGTGTTGAGAATGGCCAGGGGGTCAGAGAAATGAGAGATAAGTTGAAACCTTGATTTTCTACCTATTTTCCAAGCATGAAAAATAAGTGCAAACAAGCTGGCCTGTTGGCTCGGTGCACCCCACTTAGCACTCTGAGTCCTTCTGTCCTTTCTCAGCCTTTGGTCAGTATGCTGGCTCAGAGTCCCATCTTCCTTTCTGCTGTCCCGACTCGGAGTCTGAGTTCCAGACCAAAATCTCCATCTCTGTCCAGTCCCCAGTGCCCACCGGGGTTGGGTTTCTGAATCTGAGATTATCCTTTCTTCCCTCCGTAGGGTTCTGTAGACTGGTCCTGCTGTTGCAGCTGCTTACAGGGACGGGTCCAGCTATCAGCCGAGGCCCTTCTCTGGTGTTGACTGCCTTTCTCCTACAATCAATCTTTATTGTTGGCTACAGGAATCTCACCTACTCACCCAGATTGCTTCCCAGGATCTTGCACTTCTAGCTGTCTTCTTCTATTTTTATGCCAGGAACTTCACAGATAAGGGAGGACTAGGCTGAGCTTGGAAGGCTATGAGGGCATGGTTTGGAAGAGCAGCAGGAGAAAGGTATTTTTGCTAATATTTTCTACCAACTTCCTTCTCACTGAATACTACATTACAGCATTGTTTTTAGTAAAAACATGGTATCATTGTGTGGGGATGAAGACATTTGTTTACTGTTCCTCCTGCCTGTTACTGGTGGTGTAAGAATTTTAGAGACAGCGCTGAAACGTCACACCAAAGCTACATACCATGAACGGTCCAAGAAAGACATGGGTCATGTTTCCTGTAGTTGTGACAAGTTGTGGGTTAAATGGATTAAGCAACATCAGTAGAAATGCTCTGAACCATTCCATTGGGAAAGGGGTCTGCATTGGACAGAAAAATGATTGAGCATAGCACATTGCAACAGGCACTTTAATTTAGGTAAAAAACATTACAAGCATTGTGGGTCATCTGAGAAAGACATTCTATTGCTTCTTGATCTTTTATCTAAGATCAAGTGAGAAAGAAATTATACTAAGCTCTCGGTTATATAGTATTCAAAATAAGTAAACAAATATCATAAAAAGCTATACTTTTCGGAGGTAAAATTAACACTAGACATTATTCCAGACTTATTTCCTTTTATTAAATAGAATGTATTAAAATAAATTAGCATCCCTAGATGGTTCAGGACCTCAATAGATGTATTTTATGATCCCTGCCTATATAATTTCTGGCAAAAGGCAGGCTCAGGATAGCTGTATTTTGATTGAGTCATATGATTCTTCCAAACCCAGTTATAATTATCAGCTCAAATCAGACACCTCTGTCCAATGTAGCCAGGCCAGCAGCTGGCCAATATTATTGATCTACAGTTTGGCATAAAAAAATTTGAAATGCCCCAGGTAAAGATAGTCAGTAATTTAAAGAAACATGGAAGAAGATAAAAAGTGTTTTTGATGAGAACCTTAATAGGATATTGATGACATAAAAGTTGAGGCTGAAGAATCTGTGGTGGCCTCTCAATTCACAAAGCTGTGAGGGAGCAATAACTACGGGAAAGTGTATGCAGGGTTGGTGGAAGGAAGAGCAGACACCAACAGACCTGTGTGCCATAAAGGCAAAGGGATCGCCCCAGAGGGAAGCCCTTGAGCTAGTACCATGTGTAGTGCTGAGGTGTCCTGAGATGTCCAGCATGGCGTGCTCCCATCTGTTCTCCTCCTTGGGCTGCTGTAGTTTTCCCTTAGTTGCTTCTGGGCTTCCTCTGTGTCTCTGCTCTTCACTCATGGGGAGTCTGTTTCTCCCAAACTAATGCACATTTCTAGGCTTCCCTCCGGCTGATGGTTTCTGTGCCCCTCACTCTTACCCATTCTTCTACTCCCCACTACCCCGTATTTTTGTGGGCTTCTGGGCTTTGGGGTTCCTGTAGCTTGCTTCTGTGGCCATTGGAGGTCCTGCTCTGCCAGGTGTGCCATTGTCTTGGCAAAGAGCTAGTTGGGTCTTATCTTCTGTGACCTTCAGAGTTTGGTCTTCCGCTAGTGAACGACGGCTCACGCCCAGAGGCCTTTGGGAAGGGGTATTTTCAGGTTTGCAGCTGTTCTGGTGCCAGATGTCAGAGAAATACCAGTTGGCTCTTCATGCCATGTGTCCTTTCTTTTCTTTTTCTTCTTCTTTTGTTTTAAAACTTGGCAGCACAAGCTTGCCTTTCAAATCCCTTGCTTATTTTAACATTAGTTTGCATTCCAGGAGTTCAGACCAGTGGAGCTGTGGGGGGCAAATGAGCCAAAATGTTTTTTTGGTGCTGAATTTCAGGGCAAAGTCAACTCAAATTAAAAATTGACCTCAGGTAATGAACAAAATAAATATTGTTAGGTAATTAAGAACAGATAATAGTGCTGATTCTAACAGTATCCACAAAATACCTGAATGCAGTGTTCACAAAGAAAATAGAACAACAATTCAGAGGGACAGTCTTAAACTTTCCAAATACCAGGTCAGCAAAACACTGCTAGGAAATCTCTTTTCTCAAAACATGTATTTCTTTTTTTTTGCAGAACTGGGGATTGAACTCAGACCCTTGCACTTGCCAGGCTAGCACTTATTCTACTGAGCTATCTCCCCAGGCCCCTGGGAAATCTCTTGCTGCTCCTTTTCTTCAGGTGGTGGAGACCCCACCCATGGCTCAGTTTTTGAAGGGCTGTGGGATTTTTATGTCTGACACAGTTTGCAACTAAGAGTCATGGTGCAGGCCAATATCATGAGAAAATAAAGTGGCCCGGCACGTTTAAAGCCAATCACTTTCTTTTCTATATGGTTTTAGAAAATAACAACAGAAAAAAAAAAAAAGTGTAGAACAAATTAGATTGAGAGCATAGCTTCCTACCTCCCCTTTCTCTGCCTCTACCTTAGAATAGAAAAAGAAAAAAAGATTCTTTACCCATGTTTGATCTTACCTTGGAATCTCATTGCTTGTGTGTAAAATACTTCTGGGTACCAAGCAACCAAAGGACCTAAGAAGTCAGGCCCTCCTGAGAGAATCCTGAGAAAACATATAAAGAAAGTTTTGGGAAGACTATTGAAGGTGTGGCTCAGCTTCACTTAGGTGAAAATATTGTGATGGGTGGCAGTGTCTCCATCTGTCCCTTCCTGCCTATGTCCATCTTTCCATCCACCCATCCAGCTATGTGGGCTTAGAATTCAAATTTAGATAGACTATCTGCCAAGGGATGTGCAGTATATAGTGATTTGAAATGCTTTTGAAAAGATAACACAAGGAAATGTCGGAAGAAAAATAAATCTCATTTTGCTAATGAATTTGATAACAAAGACAGCTTTGCCACATGTAAATGGTGAGCATTTCCTACAAAATATACAACCTAAACTAAGTTTTTGAAAAATTAAAGTATTAAGCAAATTACAGTGTGGCAGAAACTTTATTGTTTGTATTCATTTGAGTTAATGATAAATATGCCAGCTTAAAAATGTGTGAATGGGTATAAAATTTTTCAAAATTATTTACTCAAGAGAAGGGCCAGCCAGATAGCTCAGTGGACTAAAGCACCTGCTTAGGCAAAGCTCTGTGGCTGGGTTCAATCCCTGGCGTGCCATGTCAGCTCCACCCTGGGCTGCGCTGCTACAGCAATTGAGACTGGGTGTGGCAGCAATGCCTATAATTCCAGCTCTTGGGAGGCTGAACACAGGAGGATCACTACAAATCCGAACTAAATAGTGAGACCCTGTAGAACCTGCACTAAATACAAAACAAAACAAAACAAAAAATTATTTACTCTAGAGATACCAGAACAAAAGAATTGGGTAAGAGTGCAACAGTATTGTATTTGGAGAAGACGAAGAGAGGTGGCAAGTGTGGAGCTGACTTGACCGCCACTGAATAGCTGTTGTAAACACTTGCTTTGTGCAGGCAAGGTACAGTTAGCATGCTGTGGGCATGCAGGGATTTGATGATAGCAGGAACAATGCCATGTCCTTCAACCAGCTTAAGGTGAGTTTTTTGAAAAAATATATTGCATACACTATTTTTGGAAAAAGTAGGTGCCCTGATAAAATAATAGTAGGGTATCAGAACTTCACCACTGTGCATCTCAGACATATACTGTCTGCCCTGGAAAGAAGGCCCAAGAAGAATGGGCGATCCTACAGCAAACTTGGGAAATTGGACCTCCCATGTGCTGGAGTACTCACTGCAGCGCTGTGGTCATGCCTAGACCCAGCCAAAGTCCACCTCAGTAGAGTGGACCAAGAAGTCAGGTGTATTCAAGCAACCAGACACTTAATAACAAGGGGAGCCAACAAACCAAACTGTACACAATATTGCTGAATCTCACACAAGACGTTAAATGACAAGAAAACAACATAAAAGAATACACACCGTGTGATTCCATTTTTAATGTAAGATCAGAAACAGGTGAAGTGGGTCCACATGGTTAGAAGCTAGTCAGGGTCATGCTTCTGTCTGAGGAGGGTGTGGCCAAAGCAGGACCTCCTGGGGGCTATTGTGCTCTCTTTCCCAGTTGCGAAGCAATTTACAGTGCTGTGTTCCCTTTGTGAAAATTAACAGCTTTGCTTTGTGTGCCTGTATGTATATATGTTGTACTTCAGTGGCGTTTAAAAGTTAAAAAGCAAAACAGCAGTGGTCAGGAGTTAAGTTAGTCCAACATGGAACGAGCCACTCAGCTGGGGTGCAAAACTGGACAGGGGGTAGCAAGACAGATGCACTGCAGATGGGCAGCTATTTTGAAGAGAGTACAAGATATTTTTGGTTTCCAGTTCTGCTATTACCATCTCTACCTGATCAGCCCAATCTTTGGGCCTTCCCCTCCTTCTCCCTACACCTACCACTGGGACTTTCAGGCCTCTGGCTCTCATTCAAGCTGTGAAATGGCACATAATTCACAGCTTCCTTAGGGGGTCAGAGGCAAGACCCCATCCATATCTACACACGGTCACCTCAGGTGGCTACAGCACAAACATCTGCTCCCTTCACTCGCAGTAGGATCCAGGGCAGGAGCTCAGATGGCCTGATTAGAAATCGTTCTCTTGGAGCCTAATGGGTAGATCTGAGGCATTTCCGCTGCTGACACCCAGGGAGCTGTGTGACAAGTAGTGAGGAGTGACTTTTCATATGATTGGCAGTGCAGGCTTTCCCTGTGGCTCCAGCAGGCAGGGTTACACATGGAATCTGGAGGGAGCAGCCGGGGGAGGCAGGGCTGGGAAGCCCCAGCTAGCCCTGAACAGTTTTGATGTGTCCTGAAGTTGCTGTCTTTGTAAACGTACAATGTGTGAGTTATGACTTCTCTTGTCTCCTTTCCTCCTGTCTTTATTTTCTCTCTTTTACTCATTCCCCACCCCACACCAGACTTTGATCCCTTGTTCTTATGGGGTGGAGAGAGGTTGAAGGTTTTCAAAGAAGTGCTTCAGGCTGTGTGGGTATTGATCCAGCCTGGCCAGGATTAAAAAAAATCTCAGGCTGACTGATAAAAAGGAGACATGGGAATATTGGATTTTGCTATTTGATGAACTATGATGTCTTCAAAAATCTGAAAAAGGGGACCAGGACATACGGAGCATCAGCCTACAACAACAATAGACCAGGTGATGTCAAAGTTTCCAATCCACACTATCATAATCAAATAAATAATATGTTGTTTTCTTTTCCTTCCAGCTTGTTCCAGAGGATCAGAGCACCAGCAAGTTGTTGGAACATATGGCACAGTGCCACAGTGCACTAGCTTGTGAGTGGCAGTCTGGTCACACAGAAGGCACATTTGCAGAGTCAGCAAAGTTATATAATATATAATTCTAATACATATACTATATGTATATATTTCTGTTTTGGTAACACATGTTCCACCCTGTGCTACAGTTCGAATGGCTAGGGCCATTCAAGTTTGGAAAATGGTTTTTCCCATCTTTTTTACTTCAGAACTTAGTAATGAAATGAATAATTTCATTACTGCAGGGTCATCTGGAGTCTTGTGCGTAGGCCTGGCAGCTTCTCCATCCCGTGGCTGCACAGCTCTTTGGGCGCATGCCCTGGCCTCGCTGCCCCTTCAGAAGCCACAGCTCTCATCCATGCCTACCCCCTTCTCTGCTGCTCTTCCTGTGCTTTCTTAGGTTTTCCTTTTTATTTTCCTTTCCATCCTTCAAAGGAATCCTGCCGTGGAGGCCAGCAGAGAGCCAGAGCCCTGGGATCAGACTCAGGACAGGGAGGAGCATTTTGGTTTTATCCATGGATACGTGTGACTTCGAGCAAAGGGCAGCACCTCTTGCTGGTCATTGGGGTTCTGACCTGTTGGGGTGGCTCCCTCAAGGCAGGAATGCATGAGCTGGGACAGTGTTGGTGTGACTAGAGTGAAGTACTCAAGATCTTACTGTACAAAGAGAAAAGAGACTTTCTGGCTTTCAGAGTTTCTGTCCATGACCGACTGACCTCGCTCCACTGGGCCTGCAGGGAGACAGCACACCTGGCAGGGGCATGGGGCAGCACCGAACCTGCTCATCTCATCAGCAGGAAGCGGAAAGGAGGGAAGACTGGCTGGGATACCCCAGCCTGACTTGGACAAGCCCTCCACCAAGCCTTCCACCCCCCAAAGGCTCTACCACCTCCCAGCAGTGCCACTGTGGGGACTGGGTATTTCACATATGGACCGTTGGTGAGATACTTACTCAACCACAGCACAGTACCACACTGACTGCAAAGAAATAGCCACATGTGGCTCTTTGCAAGCTACCAAACAGCTACCTGTCCTCTCTGTCTGTGTGTCTCTGTATGTCTATTTCTCTGTCTCTGTCTCTGTCTCTGTCTCTGTCTCTGTCTGGCTCTCTGCTCTGTCTGTCTCTGTCTCTCTGTCTGTCTCTGTCTCTGTCTCTGTCTCTCTCTCTCTCTCTCTCTCTCTCTCTCTCTCTCTCTCTCTCTCTCTGGATCAGAATGTGTACTTGCCCGGAGTCCCTCTTAGTAGCACCTGGCCACCAGTTACAACTCCACATTGCATTTTATTTTCAGAACATGGTGAAATGAAGACAGTAACTCAAGGTTGACCTTCTTTCGCTGCCACAAAGGACCTCATAATTATTGGATCCTCACAGTGGGGAAAATGACCTGTTACCCTTCCTCAAGGCAGACCAAAGACCTGGCAGTCAGATCCAGAGAATGGCAATAAAACAGAGCAAGTTAGAAGCTTCTAGGGCTGAGTCTGGCAGGCCTGGAATTAGAGTGGCAGTGCAGAAGAGCACGGGGTGAAATCTGAATTTCTGCAGAATCTACTTGACCCCTTGCCACATGATGTCCTAGAGCTTTCACTGGACTCCGCTCAAAGGAGCATCCCTCATTTAATTGACCAACCCAGTTTCTCCCCACAATTATGTCTGGGCCCTGTCATGACATAAGGATGTCCTGGCTACTCTCTGACATCAAGGATGAATTAGGATAAATATCTCTCTCTTTCAGAACAATTCACATGGAAGGGGGTTTTGTCTTGGAGAAGGGGTTGATTGTAGACAGGGACATCTGTACAGATACCCAAAATCCAAAACAAAGAGAGTTTCCAGTTTACTCTGTATTCCAGACTGTACAATCACGTGAAGGCCACTTTCCATCTGGACATGAAATATAGTGCTTTCTGTGAGAAAGAAGAAGAAAATAAGTGTGGGATGCTTTTGATATCTATATCTCTTTCTATCTATCTATCTATATAGAAAGAGATAGAAAGATGGATAGAGATGATAGATAGATAGATAGATAGATAGATAGATAGATAGATAGATGATAGATAGATAGATAGAGAGAGAGAGAGAGATAGAGAGAGAGAGAGATAGATGTCAGGTTATTTGAAGCTTACTGTGAATGTCTAAGGAAATATTTTGTGGTCTTTTTACAAGCAAGGATATTTGAAGAGGGTGGGGCAAAGCCGCAGAACCCAGGTCAGAGCTGTGGCCCTACTATGAAGCCCCTGTTTCCTGTGCCCTCACTAATTTACACTTCAGACTTCCACTGTCACTGCATTTAATGCAATTTCATTTATTCTGTTTCTGTTACTGTACTAATGTTGGGACTATTACAAAAGAATAAGATATCTTTTCATTTTTTGTATTTGGAGAGTTTACTGAAGAGAAAAAGAAGGGCTGTAGACATGGAGCACTCAGAGGAGATTTTACACATAGTCTAGATGGAGAAAGATGTTGAGTTAATGAGTGACTAAAATTCAAGTGAGTGCGAATAAGTGGATATCTGATGAGGTCTAATCAGAGAATCTGTTCTGGAGCAAAAGATTCCATGAGGGCCTGTACAAGATGCTGAGCTTGGCTGCATGTGAGAGGAGATTGGCTGCCTCACTGGAAATAACGCTCACTGCTACAGTGGTCGCTCCCAATCTATCCTTTTTCATTCTAGGTGGTAATAAAGAGATTTAAAACTTTCTCAATATGAATATTCAAAATCCAAAGCAAAGAGAATTGGACAAGAGACTGTCATTTTTTTTGAGAAATAAATATGAATGGGACAGTTTCACAGCTGATTAATAGGACAGTTTTGATAAACAATACATTGTACGTTGTTATGTTCTTAGTGGTTATCCATAGCACAAGAAGCAGACAGGATATTCTGTCCAAACACTGTTAGTACACCTCTTTCTTCTCATTGAATTAAGCGAAAGTAGCTGTAAATTTATCCTAACAATTTTGTATATATAAATACAAAATGATCTTTCCTTTGTATCCTTTTTTTTATTGTCTGTCAGAGATGAGTATTCTATTGGCATCTAAATACTA
>NW_004524577.1:21481567-21482454 GCF_000260255.1 Octodon degus
GGATAAACTAGTTGTTTTTCTCCGTTGGCTAGACTGTAAGCCCCTGAAGGTAGGAACAGCAACACCTTCTTGTAGTTACCATTTCTTGGCCCTGAACGCATAATAAATAAACAATAAATAGGAATCAATAAACACTGGCTGATGTGTCCATCATGCCCTCAGTGACAGTGAATTCAGTATGTGCAGGTCCTTTAAACTTGGCTGAAAATCTGAACAAAGAAATCTTAGAGAATGGCAACTCCACCAAGGCTTTCTTGCATATTCAACAATGTTCCAGCTGTTAAGGATGACTAGTGTACGTAGAGCACTTCCAAATGCTTTGTTTACTTTTATCATTACACTAGGCTCTGAGGTGGAGAAGGCAGGGATTAGATTTGCATTTCACACTTGAGGAAAAGAAGGAAAGGGATTTGCAGAGTATGAAGCTGAGAGACTGTGAGCCAGAGCTGGATCTCAAGCCTCTCTCAAGCAATTTAATTCCATGAAGCTCTCGCTAATACAGTGCTGTGCAGGAGACTGGAGCTGGGCTTGTCATCGACAGGGTCCAAGGGGGACCCCCAAAGGGAAGATGGAGACCTCAATTCAGAAGCGGAGTAGGTTTATTCACTCTCATCACAGAAGAGCATTTTAGGACGAGGCCATGTAAGGCACAAACAGATTTAGGCAGAGGAAGAAAGTGAGGGACAACAAGGAAAGGGAAAGGACTCTGGCCTGAGCCACTGGGGGGAGGGGCGGGTATGATTAAAGTGCCTGCTTAGGCAGACTCAGGGGCCAGGAGTTCCATGCCCTGGCCTGCTGTGCCAGCCCCCCCTCTGGGATGCGCTGAGATGGCGATTGAGACTGGGCATGGTGGTGTGCACCTGAAATCCCAGCACTTGGGAGGTTGT
>NW_004524577.1:21482659-21514138 GCF_000260255.1 Octodon degus
TAGCTACTCTTATTTCGGTGTCCTCAGTCTAGAAAGGGAGTGAGATAGGCCATGTAAACTCAGGGCTAGTAAACCTTTCGATGCATGTTCAATGAGCAGGAGTTATAGCTTGTGTCTAGATGTCCCCCAAAGGCTCCTACAGTCATAGGGCAGGCTTCTAGAGTTAGTGATTAATTCATGATCCAATGCTGGGACAATGGGTGTGAGCCTTACACCTTCCCTGGGGCGGATAGCCTGAATACAATAGAAGGGAGGGGGAGAGGCTTGCTTACTGCTCACCCATCTTTTTCCTTTTGCTGTTCTGCTGGTTTCTGCCACCATGAACTGCTGCCCTCGGCAATGCGCCGCTCTGCCTTGGAGCCCGCCAAGCCTGGACTGAAACCTCCACAAACTGTGAGCCAAGTAAACCTTTCCTTCCTTAATTCTGGGTGTCAGGTATTTTGTTTTAGCAATGAGAGAAAAGTAACCCAGACAGCAGGTATCTGATCCAAAGATTTATTATCTTATCTTTTAAGATAATAAAAAGACAAAAAAATTGAAGGCAGAGATGCCAACCTTCATCCTGATCTTTGCTACTGTAGGGCATCTGCAGCTCTGGTCTCTTAGTCCCTATTATGCTTATATTTAAATTTCTGCTTTTCTGGTGACCAATGACTCTGAATGTCTTTCATGTGCTAA
Organism: Octodon degus; assembly: GCF_000260255.1. Lineage (NCBI taxonomy): Eukaryota > Metazoa > Chordata > Mammalia > Rodentia > Octodontidae > Octodon > Octodon degus. The sequence continues at coordinate 21,483,338 of NW_004524577.1, forward strand.
TTAGCCATTAGAATGGCTTCCTTTTTGAATTGATATCTTAAATCTGCCTGTTTTTAATTGAATATTTGTCTTCTTATTGCATTGCAAAAGTCCTCTAAATGTTTGGTTCCTTCATCAAATACACATCAAGAATATTTCCTCCCAGTCTGTAATATGTCTTTTCATTATCTTAATGGTATTTTCCAGTGAACATAACAATTAAATTGTGATGGAATCAAATTTATCAAATCTTTCATTTACCATTTTTTTTGTTTTTGTTTTGTTTTAATGTGTGTGTGTCCTCAAAAATCATTGCTAAGGGCCAGCCAGGTATCTCAGCAGATTAAAGCGCCAGCCTAGGCAGACACAAGGACCAGGATTGGATCCCCAGCCTGCTGTGCCAGCCCCCCCCCCAGGGTGCACTGAGAAGGCAATTGAGGCTGGGTGTGGTGGCACACTCCTGTAATCCCAGCTCTTGGGAGGCTGAAAATCAGGAGAATCACTATGAGTCTGATCTGTGTAGTGAGACCCTGTAGACCCTGTACTAAATACATTTTTTAAAAAATGCTAAATGAATGTACCTTGAAACCATAACATTGTGAAGCAAATCAGATACAGAAGTTTAAATACCACATAGTTTCTTTCATATAAAAAACTATATAGATCAATTATGAAATAAAAGATATCCAATAGGAAAAAAGAAAAAAGAGGAAAAAAAACTATTGTAATACATCATGGACAGTGTAGCTAAAAGTATACTTTGATTTAGTATAATTGTCTTATGTATCTTATATGATTTTTTGTCTATTAGCCTGATTCTTAATCTGTATGTTATTTTATTTTATTTATTCATTTTGTATTTTTAGGGAAGTGTCTACAGGGTGTTCAGGGTCTCACTACTAGATTAGACTCCTAGTGATCCACCTGTTTACAGCTTTCCAAGAGCTGGGATTACAGGCACTCATCACCAGACCCAGTTTCAGCATGCCCTGTGGGCAGGGCAGGCCCAGGGATCAAACCCCGGCCCCTGCGCCTGCTCACAGGTGCTTTAATCCGCTGAGCCATTTTATGTAAATTTATTTTATAAGCACTTATATAAGTGAATCTGATACAGGCAAGATAAAAGGAGGGCAAAGTAAAGGGGAAAATAGAATTGAGATGTGTTATGTATATATACTAGTTCCTACAATGAACATAATCATTGTGTACTGCAAACATGTACTAACAAAAATTTAAAGTAAAAAAGCCTTTGCTTATTTCAAGCTTATTCTCCTATTACAGGTTGTATTAACCCCTTTTCTGTTGGCATAAAAGTATGCCTGAGGTGGCTAATTTAATAAAGCTGGAATCCTTTCCCTGTTCTCCCTCTCTTTCTTACTCTGCCTAAATCTGCTTGTGCCTTCCATGGCTACGTCCCAAAATGCTTTTCTCTGATGAGAATGGACAAACCTACTCCACGCGAGAACTGAGGTCTCCGTCTTCCCTTTGGGGAATCTCCTTGGACCCTGTCGCACAGATTTCACAGGTTCTGGAAAGTTGCCCTGGAGGATGGTAGACAGTAATAATGACAGCACGGGTAGGAGAGAGAATTGTACCATCAGATAGCAAGCAAGAAAAAGAATGGAGTCCCACAACCCCTCTAAGAGGACCCCTCCAACTGACCCAAGGACCTTGTACTGGGCCTCACAACACTTCAACATTGCCACACAAACGTCCACGCTTCCAACCACTGGAGGGAGAGCCACATTCAAACCACAGCATAAGTTTAGCCTTTATATTTACACCTATGACCTATTTTGAGTTCATTTTTATGTGCCATGTAAGGTAAAGGTCCAAATTCATTTTTTGCCTAATGATACCCAATTGTTTCAACATCATTTGTTAAATAGATTATCTTTACCCTATTGAATTGTCATGACACTTAAAAAAAAATCTATTTACCATTCATGTGCAGCCCTATTTCCGGACTCCACTAATTTACATATCTGCTGTTTCTCTGCACACTGTCTTGATTTTCTTAGCTACAGCATGTCTTGTAGTAAAGCAGTGTAAATCCTTGTGTGTTCTTTTTCAAAATTGTTTATTAATTTTTCTACACACACAGGCACCTGTTATGAATTTGACTGAATTGTATTCACTCCGTATATCAGCTTAAGGAACTGGGGAGAAATCACGTTTTCACAATATTAATTTTTCCAATAAGGAGCAAGGAATACCATTCTATTTATGTAAGTAGTCTTTAACTTCTCTCTGCACTATTTTCTAGATTTCAGCATATTGGTAATACACATTTCTAATTAAATTTACCCTACAGTACTTAACGTTTTAGAAATTCAATTTTAAATTGAATAGAATTTTAAAAAATTACCATCCTATTTTTATTATGACATATGTAATTCCAAGTATGTTTCTGTTTTTATATCATGTGAACTTGCAAAATTCACTTACTAATTTGTAGATTTCTTAGGATTTTGTATGTACCCAACTATGTTCTGAGGCATTGTCTTTTGTTTTGTGTGTCTATTAGTTTGTTTCTTTTCTTTGTGTGCTTTCTTTCTTTTTTTTGTGATACCAAGAATTGAACTCAGGACCTTGCACTTGCCAGGCAAGCACTTATTCCCAGCCTCTACGTGTCCATTAGCTTTTTTCCTTTTATTGTTGAGTATTATTCCATTTTAAGCACATCAGCGTTTTCTTTGTTGCTCATTAACCTGTTGATGAACACCTGTGTCAGTGTTAGTATTATTAATGAAGTTAATGTGAATATTTGCTTAAATTCTTTATAGAACCATGTGCTTTCATTTCTCTTTGATAAATACCAAAGAATGGAATAGTGGGCTTCTATCACGGGTATAAATTTCCCTTTGTGCGGGCCAGGGAGATACCTCAGTAGAATATGTACTTGCCTGGCAAGGGCGAGGGCCTGAGTTCAATCCCCAGTTCCCCCCAACCGAAAAAAAAAAAAAAAGATTTTAGACTGGGCATGGTGGTGCATGCCTGTAATCCCAGCTCTTGGGAGGCTGTAAACAGGTGGATCACTACGAGTCCGATCTAGTAGTGAGACCCTGAACACCCTGTAGACCCTTCCCCCCCCCCAAAAAAAAAAAAATCCCTTTGTAAGAAAATACCAAATTGATTTCTGAAGTGGGCTGTGCCCTTTCACCTTGCCACGAGCAGAAAATTCCGTGGATTTCTCCCCGGCGTGTAAATTCCTCGTCTGCCAGTTTTCCTGTTGGCTGGGTTGGCAGATGCGGCCCTCGCCTGCTGCTTGCTGCGGGCGTGGTCTTCCCTTCCACACGCTCGTCTTCTCGAGGACCCTCTGGACGCCACCACCACGTCTCCTTCCAGGGCCTGAACCAGGAGACTGCTTCCCGCCTTACAGGAACTCGCACAGGTTGCTTCCGGTCCCAGAACCATTGCCTCTTCCTACGCTAGCACTGGTCAGCCTGTCAGCTGTCTGGTTGTACATCGCTTCCGCTGAGGCCTCTTTAAACCCCTACCGTTTCTTTTCATTGTAGCACTCAGTGTCTCCTCTAATTATATTGTTTATTTAATTGGTGTTGTCCGTTTCCCTAACTGACATGTAAATTCAGTGAAAGCGTTCTTCTCTATTGCACATTTAAAAGTGCCTGGATTAGAAGACAGAAGATAATTAACTGTTGAATGAATACACGAGTTTTTCCTTCTTAGGAAACCTCAAGTTCTTTTTCCTCATCCTGTACTCTGCATGTGATTTCCAGGCTTTATGCCACTCGGCTCTGCCACACTTAGGGACCCACGATGCTCGGAAAGACCCTGAAGGGAAAAATTGTGTTTTAACTCAATATTTTCCAAAAGCCATCAAAACCTGACGCTGTGACTTATCTACTTATCAATAACGTTCTTTGGAAACCTTATTTGGGCGACGGTGGGCACACCCACAGCTAGATCCCAATTCAGTTGAGGAGACTGAGCTGATGTCATTCCCACTGACTCGGAAGGATGTCTTCAGAAGCGTCTCCTGGAGTGGCAGTGGGGCCCGGGAGGTGCATCAGAGGGGCGGCTCTTGCTCCTCCCAGGGCCGGTCCCAGCCCCTGCTTTCCCTGCTGTATGGTTTCTCTAGGCAGGAGTGGAACTGAGCCGTGCACGCGCACTAAGAGTTCACATGGGTTGCATGCGGGACACTGTGAGGTGACCACAAGAACATTGTATTCAGTTAAGAAATTCCAATGTGTGCAGCAGACTTCATCGTCCGTTCTCATCTCCAGCTCTATCCCTGCATTTGGGACTAAGTTTTACCAATTTTGTTATTGTCAGCAGCTCTGATGACAAGGGGGAGGGAATTTGAACTCTGTCCCTACTGTTCCTACTGCCTTTCTTCTTTTCTTCTCCATGTCTTTTCTCCTTCTCTTCCTGCTCCTCTTTCTCCTGCCCCTCCTCTTCCTCCTCCAGCTCTTCCTCCTCCTCCTGCTCCTCCTGTTCCTCCTCTTCCTTTTCCTCCTCCTGCTGCTCCTCCTGTTCCTCCTCTTCCTTTTCCTCCAGCTCGGCTTCCTCCTCTCCTCCCCTTTCTCCTCCCCTCCTCCTCTTCTTCCTCCCTCTCTTCCTTTTCCTCCTCCTCCTGCTCCTCCTGTTCCTCCTCCAGCTCTTCCTCCTCCTCCTGCTCCTCCTGTTCCTCCTCTTCCTTTTCCTCCTGCTCCGCTTCCTCCTCTTCTCCTCTTTCTCCTCCCCTCCTCCTCTTTCCTCCCCCTCTTCCTTTTCCTCCTTCTCCTCCTCTTGCTCCTCCTCCTCCTCTTTGTCTTCCTCGTCCTTCCCCCTCCTCCTATCCCTCTTCCCCCCTCCTCTCCCTCCTCCTTCTCCTCCTCCTGTTCCTCCTTCTCCCCCTCCTATTTTTTCTCCCCTTCCTCCTCAGCCACCTTCTCCTCCTCTTCCTTCTTTGGGTGAAGAATGTAGAGACAGCTGTATCTTGCTCACACTGTATCAACAGAAACACAGAAATACATCCTTGTCTACTGGCACTATTCATTTGTTTTATTTTTTGTTTTTGTTTTTGTTTTTGTTTTGCCTCCCTCAGGGGACTCATCTAAATAAGTGTCCTGGCATTATTTGAATGAGATTTTTGCATACTAGTAAAAAGTTGGTAAACAAACGCTGAATAAGATTATAAAATAGAAAAATTTAAAGTGTCTTATAACTTTTTTACACTTCAGAAATCTTCAAAAATCTTCTAATCTACATATGTTTAGTACATATAAAACAACTAAAGCCAGGGTGGGTAGTACACATGTGTAATCCCAGCACTCATGAGACTGAGGCAGGAAGATCCCAGTGAGTAAAAGGCCAGCCTGAATTCCTAAGAGACCCTATGTCAAGGAAGCAAAAAACAAAACAACTAAAGTTAACCACTTTTCCTGGAGCACTTATTTCTTATTTATTTACACGAAGCATAGTGTAGCGGCTGCTTTAAATTCTTTGTCTGCCAGTTTCATCTAGGTTATTTCAGGACGGCCTTCCTCTGACTGCCTTTTTCGCTTGTCTGTGAGTTACATTTTCTTTTTTAATGCCTAGTAATTTTTATTATATCCTTGACATTATAAGAAACATTATAGAACCACTTGATTCTGTTATGTTTCTCCAATGAATGCTGATCTTTTTTTTTTTTTTTTTTTTCTTTTTTAAGACAGGCAAATGTAGATTTAAGCATTAATCCAGAGCTGCAGACTTTGATTAGATTGCTTGGAGTCTGTCTGTAAGTGAATGACTCTGGGGCTGCCTAAAACGTGAGAGAGTTCATAAACAGATTTTGGGACTTGTCCTCTAACACTCTTCTTTTTAGAATTTCTTCAACTCATTTTCTTTTTTAAAATTTTCTTTTAAAGAGTAAAAACAAAAACAAAAGCAAAAACAAAGACAGAAACAGAATAACATACAACAATACATATGGTACAGATTTTTCAAAACAAGACGAGCACCTCATTTTCTGGCCACTCAGGCTGCCCTGATCGTTGCCTGTGTTTCTTTCGGCGATAAGATCACAGGGTCCTGTGCCAGTGGAGTGGGGACCAGGCCTGGCCTCAGACTATATGCTGTAAAATAAAACTAAAAGAAGGACACGCATGCAACGCTATTCCTTTCTTCTAGATCTCAAACTCTCCAGTATCTTCCTGCTTTTACATACTCCCAAGTGCTTTCAGATAGTGGGGTATTAGAGTGCTGGGTTTAGGTTTCTCGCTGGCATCTGTAGTGAGCACCCTTAAGCTGCTACTGCAAGTAGAATTGTCCCCATAAGGTGTGGCCAACTCCCATGACAATGCAAAGGAGCTCTGAGGAGGTGCATAGTTTTAGACATCTATGATGACTTGTGAAAGCTCATGTATAAGTGCATCTCTATAATCATTGTCCTGCTTAGGGTTTTAAAGGCCATGTTACTTTCCTTTTAGGTGGCACTAAGGATCGAACTCGGGATCTTGCACTTGCCAGGCTCGCACTTATTCTACTGAGCTATCTCTCGACCCCAAAGCCATGTTACATTTAAAGAAATTAATCTCCCCTCAAAGGCCACTTGGCCAAGGTTCCATGCCCACTTGCAGAAAGATGTGACAGAACCTTCCCACAGGTGAACAGAATGGATGTCCACAGCCGTAGTCCTTCAGAATATGGCCCTGGGGACAAAAGCAGAGCTAGAAGCTACCTGTGGTTGGTGCTGGCTGGGCCTGCCAGGGTTGCCCAACTCTTCAGCAAGCTCGGCTACCAGGGCACATTTGGGTACCCTGGAACCAGTTCACCCTGGTGACAGAAACATCCAAACCCACAGAATGGAGGAATGTTACCCAACCACCTTGGACTTCAGGGAAGGAAAGAAAGCTACTCTCTGAAAGCACTCTCCTTTTATTTTCAGAGGCCTGCATGCACCTTAGCAGCTGGGTTTCATGTGCTCTACCACTAGGTTGACAAGAAGCCCCTTGGTGTGCCCTTTGGGCATTTTCTACCCCCATCTAAACATGTGACATTTCCTTCTTCCTATCTTCCTCCAGAGTAGTACTTGGCCTCAAGTCCTACTCATGTTGTCTTAGTCTATTTTTTCTTCTGTAACAAAATAGATGAGGGCACTTTATTTATTTATTTATTTATTTCAAATTTATTTAGCTTATATTTTGGAAACTGAGAGTCCAAGACCAGGCAGCCCCAGCTGTTTGGGCTCTGGTGAGGGCCTCATGACAGATGGTAGCACCATGGAGGAAGGGCATAAGACTGTGAGCGAGAAGGGCCAAAAAGCCTGTACTCCATCACTATCCAGCAGCACTGGTCTAGGAGGCTTCTTGTCACTGCTGGAGCCGTTCAGAAGCAGGGAGTACAGGGGACATCAGTGTTCAAGGAACAAAACTTCTACTCAAAGTGGTACAAGTTATAAGGAAATGTCTCATTTTCCAGAGCAGGAAGATTTGAAGCCAGGAGGAGCCAGGCTGCTGACACAGCACTCTGACGGCGTCCTCATACCTGGTGCTTTTCGTATCCCCACCTTGCTTTTGTCTGGCTCAGCTCCAGGGCAGCAGATATCTGCAAAGTTCCCAGGGTCACAGCCAGACATTCTCTATGACCCTTGAAGACAAGCACCTTTTCTTCTCACTCTTATTAGTAATGAAGATGGCTTTCCAGGAGTTTCTCCCTATTGCCCACCATACATTTCTTTCCACTGCCTTCCTCAGACCCCCTGCCCAATAAGGTATCCAAAGCTTAATGTAATTCCATTTTGTCTCAGCAGAGGGCGATCCATCCTGCTAGAATGTGACAAGCTCTTGGCCTGTGGAGTAGGTCCAGAGAGCAGTCTCTAAATCCAAAAAGCATGGCTGAAGCTCTCATGACCAATGACTGCCCTCATTTCCCGTGTGAACTCAAGCCCAGGACGCTGCTCAGAATTCCATGGATAGTAATGACTGCGCCAGAACTAGAATTCAGATCTCCTGCGCTAAGCCCACTATACTTTTTAATATTTGCTCATAGCCCTCTAAAGTGTATTTCTTAAGCAATTATAAGGTTAGCCCATTTACATTTAATGTAATTGCTGATATGTGTGGGTTTTAGTCTATCATTGTATGTGTGTGTGCTGATGGGATTGAACCCCTTGGCCTCATACACACATGACAAACACACTGTCTCTGGGCTACAACCCTTCCCCAGCTGCCTGTGTGACATTATTTGATGATTCTGATGTGTCTTACTTCTTCTGTGATTCTTTTCTCATTTCCTGAATTTTTCTGGATTGACTAAAAGTTTTTCTTATTTTACTCCTTTTCTTTTACTATTTTGGAAGATTTACTATATTGAAAAATTAGTTGTTCTTCTAGTGTTTGGCCTAAAATAATACATATATTTTGTTGTTGTTGTTGTTGTTTGTTTGTTTGTTTGTTTTTGGAGATACCAGGGATTGAACTCAGGACCCTGTACTTGCCAGGCTTATTCTACTGAGCTATCTCCCCAGCACAATAATAATAATAATTATTGTTTTCTTATGTATTATTTTATTTTTAATTTTTCATTAACTTATCAAAATATAAATATTGATGTTTATTACTGGCTTATGTAGTTTAGGGACACTAAAATATTTTAATCTCATTCATCCACATCTCAACTAATTTGTTATTATAACAACCTAAAATTCTATTAAGATTTTTATTTTTAATTCCACCAAATACTTGATTAAGAAATTTAGTTATTTAGTGATCCTTAGCTTCTTTTATATTTCTGAATTTCCATTCAGATCATTTTTACTTCTTATTGAAATATAGGTTTTAGAATTTTCCAAACTCATTTTTAAAATGTTTGTGTGTGTGTGTGTGTGTGTGTGTCCATGTGCACATATGTATGTGTGTTGGAAATAGAACTTTAAATGAGTAATTGCTCTCTTTTACTATGCTAACAATATCATTTTACTGTCACTGACTTCTATTATTGATTTTTAAGTTCAGATCTCAATCTAATGTCTCTTCTTTAAAGGTAATATGGTTTTTCTCTATGACTGCTTTTAATATATGGCAAATATAGTTCAGTTTCTTTGGTTTCCGATGGTTTCAGAATTATGTATCTGAGAGTATTGTTTTTAACCACTTCCTAGTTTGATTATTTAAATACAGAATGACCAAAAATTGCACATTTTTGTTAAATTTTATAAGATAATATGACAGGAACTATAAAAACAATTTTATCAAATGTATTCAGGACAGAACTTGACTGGTTGCAATGACACTGCAAGATAAACAGGGTGTAAACAAATGTGCTGCCTGGGTGACACTTGGGGTGCACTCTTAAGTGGTTAAATCCATACGGTGTGGGAAGATTAGGCTTTTTGAATCTACAGATGGATGTCTTTCATTAATTTTGAATATTCTCAGCTGTTACATCTTACATCATTTTATAACCTGTGACTAATAATTGCCTCCGGTACCAAGGGTTTATTTATGCTGTCTGTTGTTCTTTTTAGTTCTTGCTCCACATGTTTGGTTCCATGTGTGACTGTTTATTTTTGACAGTGTTTTGGACATTATGTCTTAAAAGTTATCTCTAAGAATAATTTGAGGCCTAACATGATAGCATTTTATCTCAAAGGGGATTTTAATTTGTCTCTGCCAGACAGCTGAGATACCTTTAGTCTGGGTCCATCTCAAGCCAAGTTGAAGGCTAGTGGGTCTACAGATTACTCAGGTGATGTAAATCCGGACAGAAACTGTTTGCAATGTTTGGTTTACTTGTTATTAATTGTACCTTTAGCTGCAACTTTTTGGGATCTTGGTTTAAAGTGAGAGATTTATTAGAATCTTCAAGTCTGACGGATGGCCGGTCTTACCTTTTGCCCCTGGTCCCAGCAGTTTGCCAGAAGTACAGCTCGGTTACCCAGCTGTTTCTTTAGGATCAATAAATGTCCTTAAGCTGAAGTCAGATTTAGATGTTAGTGTTGTGCTTTGACTTCTTTACTTCTCTTTATTTTTTAAATCCTCAATAGCCTGTTAACTGTTTTTAAACTGTTTCTTTTTTTTCCATCCAGTTCTTTAGGTGTCCTGAGTGGGAATTTTGTCCCAATTTCCTAGTCATCAATTACTTGGAGAAGAAGTTTCAGATGTTCATTAGAAGAAAGGTACAGTGATGGTTCAGAGAGTAGATTACACTCTAATAATATTGTTATAATATGGTTACATGATTTTATAATAGTGTGATGGATTACAAGAAATGACCACAAATTTTTCCTATTTCTGTAGATGTACACACAATTTAATCTTCATTGCTATAAATCTGGGCAATATTTATGACTTTTTTTTATATTTATGACTTTCTTTGGTCAATAGTTTTTGGTAGAAATCACACTGTATGTTTCCAGCGCAGGCTTCAAGGATCCTTGTCGCTTTTACCATTACCCTCTTGGAACTCTGAGACATTTATGTGAAGAAGCCTGTGATAGACTCTGAGGCTAAGAGACTACATAGAAAGCCAATTGCCAGCGGCTGAAAACACCTGAGACTCTATGGCTCTCGTCAAGCCATGAAATGACTACAACCACAGGAAAAGTATAGGAAAGACTTGCAGAAGAACTGGCCAGTAGACCTCCGTCTACATTTCTGGCCTATAGAACCATGAAAAAATAAAACATTTATTGTTCTCAAGCACAAAAGTTTTAGGGCAGAATAGAAAACTAAAAAAGCAATATCTGCTTCAGAATAGAGTTGGTAACATCTTAGAAAACATCTGAATGGGTATTTGTCCAAGAGGCAAAAGGAGGCACTACTTCTTTTTATAATTTAATAAACTATCAAACCCACTTTCTTGTGGATAATAAGAAAAAACTTTGGAAAAATATAAAAACAACTACCTGAAGGTCTTGAAAGGTGAATTAAAGCTAGCAGGTATCAGAGACAAGCTTATACTTGAATAAGGCAATAGTATACATTGAATTTTACATTTTAAATGGCTTTCTATACTGTTAGTAGGCCCGGAAATTCAGAAACTCTCATTTTCCTGGCTTGAAGAAACAGAAATTATAATTTGAGGCAATCCCAACTTCTTGAAAAAGAGAAAAACTCTAGGAAGGAAAGGATCATGGGAGAGAGAGTCCAAATACTGCCTGTAACCATATGATTAAGCCCTATATTTTATGTGTGGAGCACATAAAGCCTCCCACTTAAGGCTAAAAGAACTGAGGTTGGATTCGAGCTTCTGCCTATGTCATGGCATCTAAAAGTTGCAGTTTGGATTCAACCAATGTAATTGGCCTAGGGGAGAAAGTAAAACACAGAATACTCTCTAGAAAAGCATAGCAGTAACAGTCCCTGCAACATGTCACTCATAATAGCCAAGATACATTTCAAAATTACTCAACACTTGACTATGTTCATTCATAATGTTCTCTGAAGAGAAGTGACAATCAGTTAAGACAAATATAGAAATGATATAGATGAATTAATTTTCAGAGTAGATTTTAAAGTACTTATAACTATGCTTAAAGATATAAAGGAAAATATATTCAAGGAAATAAAGGAAAATATATTCCTAATAAATGAAAAGATAAGAAAGTTCAATAAAGAAATATAACTTTCTTTTTAAACTAAGCAAATGAAAATTCTAGAACCAACATTTAAAATATCTAATGTTAAAATTTCAGATAGGTCATGGTGGTGCAAGCCTGTAATCCTAGAACTTGTGGGGCTGAGGCAGGAGGATCTCCTTGAGTTTGAGGCCAATTTGGGCTATAATGTGAGCTCAAGGCCAGCTAGAATTGCATAATGAAACCGTGGCTCAAAAGAGAAAAATAAATCACAGAATTGGCTTAACAGAGACATAAAAACGACAGAAAATTATCAGTGAATTTAAAATATTCTTTATTAGGGTTCATTAGGGGAACATAATGTAACATACATTATACATACATAGGGGATTTATTAGATAGGTTTACAATCAGAAGGGGAAGAATCCTAGTGGCCATCTAGATGGAAGAACCTAAAATGGCCATCTGTACTCTGGAGAACTGGAGGGACACAGTAACAGTTGAAGGATAAGGACCTGGAAGTTCTCTGAATCTGCGTCAGAAGGCCAATAGACTAGAAGACCAAAGAGTATTCAACAGAGACCAGCCCCCAAGGTGTTGTCAAAGATGCCTTCTCCAGTAAAAGTGTAAACTCACTTCTTTCCCTTTTTATGCTATTCAGACTACAAGTCTATTGGTCGGTACTGCCCATAGTCAGGGTGAGTCTTCCCCCTCAGTTTCATCCAGAGACACATCCAGAACTTTACTAATCCATTAGGCAGCTCTCACACAACTCGATATACTGCAGTTAACAATCACAGGTTCAATATATATTACCCAAAGTAAGGAATCGAGACAAAAGAGATTAAAAAATGAGCAGGTACTCTGGGAACTGTGGACCAGGGGCCCAAGCCCAGTGTCATGGTCATACCTACTCTATTCTCTAAAGAAACAGGCCACATAGCAGGAGGTGAGTGGTTGGCAATCAGTGAAGATTCATCTGTATTTACAACTGCTTCTCATCACTTTTGTTTAACCTGAGCTCCATCAGATCAGCAGTGTCATTAGATTCTCTGAGGACCAGGAACACTGTGAACTGCCCACCTGAGGGATCTAGGTTATGAGCTTCTTTGAATCATCCTAAAACCACTAAGCACCCCCATTCCCGTTTGTGGAAAAAAAAATTGTCTTCTGCAAGACCTGATTGTGGTTCCATAAAAGTTGGGTTGTTCTGCTGTGAATGATTTGAAATGATCTAATGTTCATGTATATGCAAGTGAGAAGAAAAGAGAAAAATGAAACAAAAAGTTTTTGAAAACAAGGGCTGGTCAGATAGCCCAGTGGATTAAAGTACCTGTTTAGGCAGATACAGGGACTGGGTTTCAATCCCCGATGTGCCCAGTATGCCCTGCCCCTGGGATGTGCTGAGATGGCGACTGAGACTGGGCGTGGTAGTGTATGCCTATAATCCCAGCACTTGGGAGGCTGAAAATAGGAGGATCATTACAAGTCTGATCTGTGTAGTGAGATCCTGTAGATCCTGTACTAAATACATAAAAGAAAAGAAATGCAAATTTTCCAATTTAGGTAAAAGAGTAAACCCTAAATAGGGTTACACACACACACACACACACAGAGAGAGAGAGAGAGAGAGAGAGAGAGAGAGAGAGAGAGAGAGAGAGAGAGAGATCAGGAGCAAACTGCTGGAAACCAAAATAAAAAATAAAAATCCTAAAAGAACACAAAAAGCATTCTTACAAAGTCATTCCACACCAAGTGACGCACTGCACCCAGAGTTTCACACACTGTGTGTTGAGACCTCGGGGGAGATTCGGAGTGAAGGAGAAACTGCAGCTTCCACGCCACCAGGTAATCCTACGCCAGGTAAACGCGAGTGGGTGGCTGGAGTGGAGATGGGAAACCTTTCATCTCCATTTTAGTTGAAGAAAATCCTCTGTTGGAGTCAGGAATCTGTGAGCTCGCTGGAGGACAGGAAGATTTTGACATAAAAAAATCTCTAAAATCAGGGAAAGAGAAGTGAGATCAACAGCAGCAGCTTGAGAATGACCTGTCCAGAAAGTCTAGTGCTTCTCAAAGCCAGGGGAAATCCTGTAATGGAATTAGAGAAAAAAAAATTTGTGGGAAATGGGGAAAGCCCAGAAGATTTTTAGTATTTCACAGCCTTTGTTTCCTTGATGTGTCTTCTTTTTTTCTCCTCATTTGGTATGATCCTTCTTGGGCAGGCCAGGCTTCATGAACAAGTACTTTGAGATGTAAGAAGGAAAATGCTTTCTCGTATTTCTTACCAACAAAATCACAGAGTACTGCAGGACTTGGAGGTAGCAGCAGCAAAACCCAGAGTCCCCCTGGATAGAATTGTAACCCTGTCTTGGTGCATGGGTCTTCCTTAGTTCATGGGAGGTTATCTGAGTGATTAGGAAAAAATGTACCTTCAAATGTGAACTCCAAATTTGCTGTTTACTGTAATGACATTCTCCATACTAGACTGGTAAAAAGTTAATGAAAGCTTTATTCATAATTTAAACCTGTCCTGCTCTTTTTCTTCTCCCTGTTCTGCCCACTCCAACCATCCATCCCTCACCATCTGATGTGGTAGGGGCAGTCTCCCCGAGGAAGACTGTTCAGCAAGTAGCCAAAGGCCAGCTGACTGGTGTCAAGGTGAGGGCCTGAGGCAGCCTCCAACTGAGCACTGGGGTGGAGAACAGCACGCTGCAGCATCGTGGTCAGCCCTTCAGCCCTGTCGGCAGCTCTTCCTGTGACCAGAGACCTTTTCCTGTGTTTGAGATCACCACCAATGGCTGTCCTATCAAAGGTAAACAGCCACAGTCTAAGCAAACGATTCTGTTCCCAAAAGAAATCTTTCAACTTTTCTTTTAGAAGAGGCAGGAGGGAGGTCATTTGAGGACTTGGAGGAAGAGAGGGAAGAGGTTAGGTCAGAGGAAACACAAGTGACCCCAGAGCCTTCTGCTGTGTTTCTTTCTTTTTCTCCTTTTTGTTTTTGTTTTTGTTCTCTTCACCTCTCTCATTATTTTTGGTTGGATGCTTTGTGCAGTTTGCCTGCCGTTCAGCTCTTTGAACATCAGTCATATTAGTTCATGTGCTAAGCCATGTACCTCGGGTGTCAGCCCTCTGAGACCTCGGGCTTATTAGTTGCTGGGTGCCTCCCTCATGGTTGCCTCCTGTAACACAGGTGTTGGAAGAGGGGAGGCCTGGTCAAGGCTCACAGCACCTCTCACTGGACGCTTCCATCTCATTTGGCAGAAGAGGGTCTCAGTACTAAAGAAAAATGAAACCTCATGCCAGGGCCTGTGGTCTTAGGTGGAAGGATTTGGGGTAGGATCCAGACTAGGTCTAGTGTGAAGCTTTTCTTCCCATTGTTTGAACTTCAAACAGTTTTTCCTAGGGGCTCAGATGGGCCACAGAGGCCAGAGTGATGAGGGCATTTCAGGAGCCGGACAGAGAATGGGAGGGCCAGGGTGAAGGTCTGAAGGAGGCCACTCCAAAAATCTCTTCTGTTTGGCCTCATTTATTAGTCATTCAATGAACAGCCATTGAGCAACTTTCACTGGCCAGATGCTTGAACCAGCAAAGTCTGATTCCCATAAAACTTATATTCTGCTTTCTGTGTTAGTTTTCCAGTAAGATAATTTTATAGAGAAAGGGTTCTATTGATTTTTTTCTTTAAAGAACCCTTTCTGATATCTAGCTTTCCGGGCATTGACAGATGCTCATTAACCAATGCGCTAAGTATAGGTTTTGTCATTGAATAAAGCAAAGTAGCTGCTGATTTTCTGAATTATGGCTATTTAATATCTAGCAAGAAAAGATACCTAAAAAGTGAACTTGCCTAGACAGTATTACCTCCTCTGGCAAATGTAGGAAAGAAGTAAAGGCATGTTGACAGTGTGGGTGGTGAGTCTCTCCAGCCTGTAGTCTGCCAAAGTCATGGTTGCATTCACCTCTTTTCCCATTTATGCTGTGCAGGAGGGAAAATAGTCTGATGACTGTAAAATTAACCCTTCTTCTTTGGCTTGTGGTTAAGGTGGACACAGCAGTTAAGAGCTTTGCTTAGTGTCTAAGACAGATTTTTAGAGCCACCCATGAATATTCTCATATGGGATTTTTGGTTGGAAAAGTTCAAGTCAAAAGCTAGAAATTTGTAGCCTGCTGGTAGCTAACTACATTGGTTATCTTTTGCTGCATAATAAATTACAGAAAAATTTAGTTGTTCAAAAAGATCATTATTATGATTTAAGTATGTTTCCCAGAATCTACATGTTTAGAAAATTAGTCCCCAGTATGGCAATGCTGTGAGGTGGAGTGAGTGACCTGTAAGAGGACATTTGGGCATGTGGCATCTGCTTTTGTACATGGATTAGTGCTGTTTGCGCAGGATTAGATTAGCTACCACAAGAACAGAATGGCATAAATTGAGACTACTCCTGGTGTTAGGTCTCCCTCACTTGTGCTTTTCTAATTTCCATCCCATTATGATGTATCACAAGGTCCTTGCTAAATACGGCTACCCAATCTTGAATTTCCAGTCTCCAGAATCATGGGCTAAATAAACTTCTTCCCTATGTAAGTTTTCCAGTCTCTTGTATAATGTTATAGCAACAGAAAACAGACTAAGACAAGCAAGCACTGATCTCTTAGTTTCTACAGGTCAGGAATTCAAAACTGAATTCGTAGGTGGGCAGTTTGACTCAGGATGCCTCATTGTCAAGATGAGTCACTCAGAGGGCCCTTAGCAGGGGGCTCTATTTCTTTCCCTGTGGCCCACTTCATAGGTCATTCAAGTGTTCTTGTAAATCAACAGGGCAAGCGACCCAAGGAAGAGTGAATCAGGGGGAAACTTCAATGGCTCTTATGACCTTGCCTCTGAAGTCCTGTGCTGTCACTTCTGCCTTATTATGTCCTGAAGAAACAAATCACTAAGTCCCACTCTGAGTGATAGGATGTGGAATTAAGGGCCATCTCTTAAAAAAAAGTACATCATACTGAGACTGTCACATGAAGTTCCCTTCACACATGTCCTTTGCTTTCTTTTTAGAAAATTTTAAAACAAGTCACAGATGTAATATTATTTTATCTGTGAATATCTTACTAGCTATTTCTAAAGAAAAGCAATTGTGTATTTATCACATGTAACAAGACAAATTCTGTAGTATCTTTGAAAAAGTCAGAGTTCAGGTCTAAAATTTTAAAATTAAGAAATTCTGCATTTTTAAAAATTCAGACTTTAAAAAAAAATTCAGACTTCTGTCTGACCCACTAAGAAGACTGGGTCATTCTAGACCTGTTTTTCAAGTTATACAACATTTTGTATCATTTATGATTCTGACCTGCCGTGGCCCCATGACATCCTCTTGAATTATGTACAGCCATTTATCTAATACATTTGTGTTACCTGCTTGGCTCATTTAGACCTAAACATAGTCTAAATGAGGCTGGGTGATGTGATAATGGGGTTGAAGAAGGGAAAGGCCTGGCCCCTGGTATAATTTGAACTCCAGGCTATTGGGAAATTATGTATGTTGCAGGTTTTCTTAGAGAACAGAAACCGTTCTCATTCAGATTGGGTACCATGCCATCTGTTCTCTGAACTCCCAGACTCCCTCCTCTGAGCATGGACTACCTTGGACTACCTGCTGAGGTACTCAGGCCTGATTTGTCTAATTGTATCTCTCTTCATTTAGAAAAAAAATGTCAATCAGTATCATGCTAACCACTCACAGCACCACTTCCTGGTCCCTAAGATGTTCTTACTAAATGATTACCCAAAAGACACTTGCTTTTGATGTTATAAAACATAATGTTCTCCAATGTTAGGGATCATTCGTTAGGTTTTTAACCATGTGACAAAGGGGAGCAAGGTAAGTTTGCTCTATAGTCAAAAATTAGGGCTCTGGGCCAGAAGTTCTTAGGTTTGAACTCTTACTTGCTGTGTTGTGTTGAATAAGTAATGTGACATTTCTACAACTCAGTTTCTTCCTCTATAAAAGGGTAGAGGGGATTGTGGATGGTAGTAGGAACCACTTCACAGGACCATTGTGGTATTATGTAAATCAAGTCACATGAAATATTTACAAGAGTACCTGACATGTGGTAATATGAGAAAGATGTTAGCTATTCTTAATCTACCTCTAACCCTGTATATAATAGGTATGTTATTAGTCTCATTTGTCACATGAGGAAGCTGGATGTATAAAATAGACTTTTTTCAAGTACTTGTTTAAATGAGGCCTTCATGTTAGCTTTGTGTTCTAACAACAACAAAAAAAAAAAAAACTAAAAAGGAAGAAAGAAATGAATGTTCTCACGTTTTTGAGAATTGGGACTTGGAAGACACTGGGGTTTGGCAAGGTGAAAACAATAAATCAAAGAATCAAAGGAAGCTTCAAAGAGGCATCAGGCTAGGGACTTGGCCATCCGTCCTGCACGCTAATGGAATGGAGCTCTGAAAGTCCTTGCAAAGCCTGCCACATGGAGGACAGACATACTCTCCCCAGGCCCTGGTGGGGACATGGAACCAGCAGCGTGACTTGAATTAGCAGGAACTAGCATCTCCAGGCTGCTACAGGAAGTGAGAACAGCTCTCCCAACGACTCAGAGCTCCTTGGGATCTCTGCCAACGCCTCCAAGGAATGGCCATGTCCTCAAGCCAAAGCCATTTGACATTTTAAAACTGAATGGCTACATCCACGTGCCAGGAAGTGGGTGCCAGAGGAAAGCAAACAAAGAGCTGGGAGCCACTAGAGGGGACCCTCTTCCAGGAAAGATGAATCCTGCATCAGACTTTTAAGAAAAGATTTGGTGGGGGCGGGAATAAACCTGGAAGCCCTTTCATACATAGTGCCCCAAACTAGAAGCAATTCAAAGGTCCAGCTCCAGAAGAACAGACATATACGCAGTGTTTTCACAGAGTGAAACACTGTCCAGCAAAAAAAGCGAACGAGACACAGCAATGCTCAACAGCAGGGATGAATCTCAGGAACACAGTGCGATACTGAGGCAAAAAAACAAAAACCCCAAAGTGAGAAAGTACAAACCAACTGTTCTGTAATGTAGCTTCTCATTCCAGGCAGGTGGTAGAAGTCACGGTAATGATCCCTTAGCAAAGCAGCAGGAGGGATCCAAGGGCTTCGGGCCTTTTTTTGAGTGCTGACCACTCAGCTATGTTCATTTCACAAAGTGCACAGACCTGTACAAGTTTTTGTCTGGTGCACTTTTCTGAATATGTTTCAGTCTTCTTCCTTCCATAAGCTGAGATCAAGCTTGCCCTGGGCTGAACAGATAGCCCTAGAGACCTGGGTCTTCAGGGCTGGAGACACGCAACTAAGGTGCTTTAGTGGGGAGAGGCCAATTTGAGCAGAGCTCTTGTTTCTTGGGTGTGGGGGCCAATTCCGAGTATTGGAGGTCATGGTTATGGCTGTACCTTGGTTTTTTTCCTTGTGCTTGATGCAGTTCTATGGGCCTGTAGCCCTCCTTTTCCTCTGAAATAATCTCTACAAAATGTTGTGCAATATGGAGCTTACCTAGGGGCTGGAGGCAAGGCCACAACCACGCTTGCCTCAGGTGATAGCAGTACACATGTTTGTTCCCATTAGCAGGACCCCAAGCAGCCGCGAGTGAGCAGGGGTTTGGGTGGCCCAGAAGCCCAGTGGGAATGTCTGAAGCAGTTCAGCTGCTGACACCAGAGTGATCTGACGAATCTCAGTGGGTGGCAGTGTTCAGACAGAGCAAAGGGGGATGGTGCTTTGCCTGCACCTGTGGGCATCAGGATTACACAGAAATTGGGAGGCAGCAGTCAGAAGAGGCCACCCGGGGGGCATCTGCAGAGCCCAGATGGGTGCTCTTGAGTTGGGAAATCAAAGCTGCACAGACTGGATGGATAGGTCTCATCTAGGCTGACCCTGGGCGGGTCTGCTAGCTTGGCTAAAACAACAGGTCCTCAACGTGACAGTCCCCACATTCTTGCAGACTTGAAAGGGAAATCCTCTGGGTTCCCACTGGGCTCCTGGGGCTCAGCTTGGTCTGGCCTGGAGGAGGCTGCACAGGGAAGGGATGGAGGGGGGAGGGCTGCGAGTGGTGGCTTGGCTCTTCAGGCCATCAGAGCTGCTTTCACCCTCCAAGCACACTGTATGTGAGCCTCTTCATGCTTCCTGCCCCTCCTTTTCTCCCCAACTTGTGCCCACCCTCTCCCTCCTGCTCCCCACTCCCTCCCTCTCACTGACCACTTCCACGGTGAGCACATGTGGCCTCGTGGTTCTCTGGGAGTTTTCCCTGCTCCTGCTGCCCCTTTGGAAGCCCCAGCACCTATTTCTGCCCATTCCCTTCTCTCCCACTCTTCCTTTGCTTTCTTGGATTTTCATTCTTTTCTTTCCCACCCCTAAGAAGGCAAAGTGCAGAGAAGGCCAGCAGGGGGCCAGAGCACTGGGGCTGGGTCCATGGTGCAAGCCAGCACTTGGGATTTACCTCTGAGGTGTGTGATTCGGGGCAAAGTGTAGATACTTCTGTTGGTTGTCAGTGTTCTCATCTGTGGACGTGGACGGTGGCCCACGACAGGAACCCATGGGTGTCCCAGGGCTGGAGTCACAGAGCCTGCAAAGAATGAGACTTTGCCCTGGCCCTCACAAGTGACTGAATGTCCACACCACATGTCTCCTCTGACACCTACACACACCTGAAGGACACAGATCGATAGAGAGAGTGGTAGGAATAGGAAGACCTACGAGGAGAACTTGGACCCCGTGCTTAATGCTGTAGACCATGTAGCTAATAAAGTCTCACATGGACTCTGCATAAGAATCATCTTTCCCCTGAACTCCTTTAATTGCTTCTTGCAATCAGGTGTAACTCTCATTTTTTTTTTTTTTTTTTTTTTTTTTTACAATTAGCTAAAATAAGGAAGCAGTTTGAAGCTGGTTTTTCTTCTGCTGCCGCAGAAGTCTGTGTAACTCCTGGTTCCTGTTTGCGGTAACAATGGTCTTAACTAGATGAATGAAGGACCCACGATACACAAAGCAACAGGAGAATCTAAGCCCACTGTATTCCCAGGTACGACAGCTCCTACACAGAGCTCAGCCCGCGCCTTGCCCGGGCCCTCCTCGCAGCTCCTCCTGGGTAAAGGATGTTCTCTTCATTTCCTCTGCTCCTCCTAGCCAGCCTCCCTAACTTTTCTCAACACTGATTCTATGCCACTTCTTAGGATTTTTAAAAAGAAATTAGAAGATCACCTTCCAGTTTTGCAGTAGTGACTACACCCCGGAAACCCTAGAGCTACAAAGATCAGGTCAAGATGAACAACAGTGCTGAGTCTTGCTGCGCTGAGTGGTTTCTTGCTCTGTTTTCATCCATAAGCAAAGATGGAAACTGGGTTTAGACTATTGCATAGAGCTCAGTGACCAGTGCAGAAATCTGCTGTTGGATCCTGGGAGAACTCTAGGATCTGGAGTTAGCTGAGGAACTGAAGTAATGCTGATTTCCAAAGGGCCTAGGAGAAGCCAGAAATCCTGGCTGAGCTGTCCCAACACCCCGGCCCCAGGCTGCAGGTTTACTTCTGTTAGCACAATGGACACAGCGTTCCCCTGCTCAGAGTCAACATGACACGATCTGTTCCCTTTTGGCCGTGTCAGTTCTGCAAACCAGAGGCTGCACACTCAGGAGAGCGAGGCTGCCTTTCTGGAACCCCATTTGTTTGGACAGGACAGGCCACTAAGGCGTTTTCATCTCTTTAAAGCTCCCAGGGCAGACAGTATATGTGAGGAATTCCTTTTTTTTTTTCAAAGATTTTTTTTTTTTTTTTTGCCCCTTCCAACATTTTGTTTAAGAGAAAATGAGATGTCTATCTTCTGTTTCCTTATTTTTTTTCAGGAAAGCAAAGGGTTGTTGACTTCCTCCCTCTCCCCTCCCTTCCTTCCTTCTTCCCGAAGGTACTCATCTGAGAAAAAGAGAACGAAGTATTGTTCCTGTTCTCCTTCTTAAGTCATATGAAATACTGTCCTCGCTAGTTCTTTAAGTTCCCTGCAATCTGTACGAGAGAGAGAGAGAGAGAGAGAGAGAGAGAGAGAGAGACAGAGACAGAGACAGAGACAGAGACAGAGACAGAGAGAGCCAGGGACCAGGTAAAGCGGAGGGGCTGCTGCAGCCATCCTGATCCACTTGCTGGTAAGTGCCCCATGCAATCCTTTCGACTTCATTTCCAAATCCCTGGGATGGAGGCTACCCTGGGCTTCTTCCAACAGATAATCCCTTACTGTGTGTAGTCTTTAATCAAAGGGTATGGCTGATGGATGGCCAATACAATTTAAGCTTGTATCTTTAAAAAAAAAAAAAGACTATCAGTGCTTTGCAGAACTGAGGCTGGTAAAATTGGAAGTAAAATTGCATTGGGGTTAAGAAGACACTGTGTTGAATCTGAATTTTGGCACTGAGAATGTCGCAGTGATAACTGGAAGCCTTTGGGGTAAAGGGGGTGTCCCCTGGATGGGTCACTCTGCCCCAGCACTGTGTCCTGGAACCTTCTCAGGGTATCTGTTAAGAACTGTGGTTTGTACGGCAGTTTTGTTGCATTGTGTCTGAACTGAAGTGCCCTTCTCGCATTCTTTTCTTTCCATTCCCAAAAGGGGGCTGTTGAATTGTGACTGTTATTCTGCATCACTGAAGTAGGAGGGGGAAAAGGAGTAAGAATGCCACTTTGCAACTGTATTGCATGTGGGCATTTATGTATGCAGGTGCCCAGTATGGGCTGAATGCAAGCTTCTTATTCACTGTTGGGGGAAAGTATCATCAGCCACACAAAAGAGGGCAATGATTTGGGGGCATATAGCTTTAGTTTTGGAAAACAGCATGCGACTAGAAATGGGAAGATTAAGATTGATTGCTTGTGTCAGTGAGAGTGAAAAAATGAAGCCAGAGTCACTATCGAAAAATGTTCACACAGCGCCTGGTTATCCAGGCACCAGACTGAACAGAGCAAGCCAGTCGAGCTTAGAGACCACCCGTTTCTGAAAGTTTAACTAATTTCTATTAAATTCACCAAAAAGATAATGTGACTAAGAACTCATTATGGCCAGTGAGGAAGGATTGTTTTGTCAAAAATAGGTCAACAAGGTCATTCTGAAATTCTGTGCATGTTTACTAATAACCTTCATCATCTAATTCAGCGAGGTGCTCAGTGGGTGAGAGGCAAAGGCCATGCCTACATTTTGAAATATTTATTTCTATGAAATTTACTGATTGAGGTCCCTGGGATGTGAAGAGTATGATTAAAAATAGCGGGACGTTTTATTTTAAAATTAATTTAGTCTATCAATTAATTAATCTTTATGTGAGACAAAACCACCATCTTCATGAGGATGAGACCATACGATAAAAATAGGTTGTTGTGTAGGTTTTGTTCCATTTGCCACTCGCTCTTTTCCTTTGCTTTTTTTCAAAAGATTTTCCTTAGAATCTCTATAACTCGAGCAAAGATAAAAGAGGTGTGATTAGTACTGGCCTGCTTAGGGATGCCCGATGCGTCCAGTAATGGTTGCAAGTAGCTTTCAGCTCCCCCATTCCAACCCCTGCCACCTCCACCTCATAGATCTTTGGGTCAAAGTTAGCCTGGGCCAATTGTCTGGCATGTTTTGCATCATTTATCTGCAGCTGTAACCCCAGAAGAAAATTTAGGGCTCTGGTCTTGACTTGATCCTTTCGGTTTCATTTCTCTTTGATAACATGCTTAATACTGCAACTAATTAAAACAACTGTTTTCGGTTATTGAACGAAAGCATCAGATACAACCTGAAGCAAATGACAGCAATCATCCGGGCTAATGACAAGGGAGGCAAAAGGCAGGGAGGCCATGCCCAGTGTCCTTACTGCAGCCCAAATCCAAAGAAATGGAGATGCACTATTTTCTTCATGAGAAAAAATATACATATATTTAATATTTGCTTTGACCTTGTGAAGTTGCTGCCAGGAGAGAATATTTGGTGGCTACCGGGCTGGGGGGAGGTACAGCTACTGGAACAAAAGCCCCCATTAGCTATTTCCGTCTAAATTGCTACTATTCAATATATTTTTACTCAACTCTGAGGAGTGACTCGGCACTTTGTGGAAACTTCCAGTGTGATTCTTCTTTGGGTCATCAGAGGTTCTTTTGTGATATCATTAGGGGAATTCCAGTTTGGAATGATCCAGAATTTGACTCACACAAGACATCACTAATTTTGGCCAAAGCTATATACAGATCTATATTACCACTTTTTCATTTGTGTGTATTTTGGGTGTTGGGGATGAGCTCAGGGGCACGAACATGCTAAGCACATGCTGTACCACTTAGCTACGCCTCTGGTCCAATGTACAGTTTAAACTGCGGGGGGCTCTATTGGCTACTGGTGTGTGGGCTACAGTGTGACCTGAGTGGGAGCAGCAAACACAGGCTTGGTTGGTACACACACGTGGGGTGGAGTTTCAGCTTGGTCTCTTACTCTTCGGGGCCTCCAGACCATCCTTAGCCTCTCTGAATCTCCATGTGCCCAAATGTAAGACTGTACCAATGTAATAGAAGGAGTCTTTTTTGTGGGGGGGGGTGCCGCTCAGGATGCCTTCAGGGCAGCTCTGGTTTGGCTTGAGGATGAGGGGATCGAACCACAGCATCCTGAGCCTGACTGCTTTGTTTCAGCAGGCACTTAAACACCTGAGCTAATGGGTAGACCCCCTACCAATGTAACGGAAGAAGCCAGTAAGATTACTGACAAAAAAAGCAAGTAACACAATGTTTGGGACATGGTAGGAGTTGATTAACATCAGTTGTGATTTTTAAGAATCATCCATGAACCCTGAAGAGCACCATTTGTGTACAAATAAGAATAGAATAAGCCTCCCATGATTTCTATCAGTATTCTTGCCCAATATCATACCAAGCATCAATTAGAAGGATTACTCTTCATAGTTTTAGAGCCGGGCATATTTTGAGTATTCTGTCTGAGCTCCATTTTTTTTAAAGAAAAGTAAAAGAAGGGACACTGTAATGGGGTGATATTTATCTATTTCTGACTGAAGCACCAACTTTATTCCTCCCTGTATGCAACATATTCAACAGAGCTCACTCCTGGGGAGAATTTGCTCTGAGACCAAAATTTTCAAATTAGATAAACATGTGGCGAGCTCTAAACATGCTGCACACATGGTGTGTTTCCTTTCATCCACTTCTCCAAGCTGTGGCACTCAGTGCTATTGGTGACCTTTGCCGTGGTCAGGGAGACGATTCTTTTGGATTCTCTGGTGGCTGCATCATGACTCAGCCAGAGAGAAAGGCCCTGGAAGTGATGCACTGTCCCCAATCCAGGCCTGAGCACGCTTGGAGTTCCCTCTCTCGAGCATCCCATCAGCGACTCATTCATTTCACATGACCAAGGGGACACCAAGCCACCACTGCCACTGCCATGTGTGCAGCAGATGGTGCGTGACTGATCCAACTGCTGTTTTTTCTCTTGGTCTCAACTTCACAATCTACATGCCCACTAGGCCATCAAGTAATAATTATATTTTTATTTGAGTCTGAAAGTTCTCTATACTTTCCAAAAGCAAAGCACATATCAGCAAAAATCTACCACTGAAAACCCAAATATTTGAGTTTCTTTTGTTAGAACAAGAGGCTTTGGTGCAACAGAGATTTGTTTGGACACTTACGGTAAGAAGGCACATCGCAGCCGAGCTGCTTGACACTACTGTACAAATAGTGCCTCCTCGTGTGACCCGCTGCAGGAGGAGAATAGCAGATCAGGATTCAGAATCCTGTGTTCTGACCCAACCATGGCCCTGCTTGTACAGTGACAAGATACATTACTTCTTTTTTTGGTGCCAGGAATCGAACTCATGATCTTGAACTTGCCAGGGTAGGCAAGTTGCCACTGAGTTATCTCAGTGGCTCAATACATTTTGTATCTTGCCCCAACTTCATTTTGTGAAATGATGAAGCTGGGCTAAATCCGTGCTTTGTAAAGTGTGAGTGTGTTTCAGAATTCACCGGGGGCTTGTTTGCGGTCTTCTCCTGTCCTGTCCTTTGCCCTGGGTGATCTGTGAGGTTCTGCTGCTGAAGTCCTGGGGTGATCTCCCCTGGATGGTGCTGTCTTGCTCTCTCTTTTCCAGGATGGCTCTGGTATTAGCTCTGAGTGCATGTTCAATTTGTATTCAATGCTGGGTGCTCCCTTTAGAAGTTTTGAACATATCAGTTGTTATTCTAGACTGCTGATGTTACCATGAATAAGGGAGGTCCTAGCCAGCCAAGAAAACTGATGCTACTGACTAGTGTTCTATAACCACGTGATCATTTTCTGTAACCGTGGGTTCTTCAACAGGGGACTCACTCAAGAACAGATTAAAAATATTTGACAAAAAATGCTTCTGTCCTGAATAAATATGTACTTTATTCTTGTCATTATTTCATAGACAATATATTATTGCAATTGTTTATGTAGCATTTACATTGTATTAGGTGTTATATGTAATCTAGGGATGATTTACTGTATACAAGAGAATGCATAAGGGTTGTGCAAATGCTGTACTATTTTATATAAAAGGGACTTGAACATCCATGGTTTTTGATATCTTCAAGAGTCTTGGAGCTAGTTACTCATGGATTCATAAATGATGACTATATAAACCCACAATACATTGATTATTAGACCAGTACATATTATAATTTTGTATAAATAGTTCTTCTAGGTTACGCATTTCCATATTATTTTCATCTTATAGTGAACACATATTTTTTCTTTAATCAAGACCGGAGATATTAAACTTTTACTATTATCTTTTTAAAAACATAAGTAGATCCAGTCTCATAAGGTTTTGTGTTGTTAAAATCATTTTACAATGTGTGTTGTGCTGAGTCCACCTTCACAGTTAGAGCCCTGTCATAAGGCTACAGTGTAGTCCCAGAGGGGCAAAATGATTGACTATGGCGTTAGATCAAGCAGCACCCACAAGTCGTGTTAAGCCTGCTGTAACTATAGGAAAAATATGTAGCTCAGAGAAGAAATAGTTCTAATTTCTTGATTTTGTTTTTACCTAAATCAGTCAATTTTTTTCTTATATATTTGGTTTAGTAAAACAAAGCAGCAGTAGATACAAGTCTCCATTTGACAGGAACACAGAGACCACAAACATTCTGACTCACACTGTCAGGAGGGTTATTCCCTATGGCTATTCAAATACCACTTTATATAAAACAACACGTGACGATAAAAGGAGAACATACCCTCAAAGGGTGGATGTGTATCCTATCAATTCACCAAAAAGTAAAGACTATGAGGACAGGGATTTTGATCTGTGCATTGTCATACGTAGAGGACCCAGGCTACTACACAGCATAGAATAGATGCACAACAAATATTTCCTCCATAGATGAGCTGGTGAATAAGTGGGCTGTTGAGTGGAATGTGCTATCTTTATATAATGCCAAATAAAGCAACTGATTAGCGAAAAAAGAAGAAGAAAAAGAAAAATTGGTTTGGAGGCTGGACAATGCCACACTGTGAGCTTGACAGATCTATTTCTCACTTGAATTGACTGGAATTATTCTGCCCTTGTGCACGGGGCCACTACGTGTGTATTAAGGTGTCATCTTGGCACAAATGTGCCCCCACCTGCTTATTCATGGGAGTTGAACATTTATCAGAGAGATATGCTGAAAGACTGGTGGTTGCATTTTATTTTCCATTTGTTTCTGCGCAGATGATAGGTTAGCAAATTGTTTTTGGCAAGAGCGAGAACGATCATTTGTTTTTCCTTGACTAAAGGAGCTATGAGCCAAGACTTGGCCTTGAGAATGCGCAGCACTCTCTGATTTGCTGTAGCCAGGGACATAAATCCGAGTTAAAGGGCTGCCACTTGAGGGAGTTCACAAAACACCATGGGGTGAATCCAGGGACAGGAATGTGATCCTTGGTGAGCACATTTTCTTTTATTTAATTAAAAGCCAAAATACTGAATTGAGGCAGTTTCACATTTATGTCACAGATTTAAATTGGTAAGTGTAAACACGTAAGCACGAATTGTGACTTGAAGTGATGTTTATTATGTTTAATAACATTATGATCCAAGGTTTCTGCTGTTTGTGCTAGAAATTCAAAAGATCATTTCTGTCCACACTGACGAAACTTATCTCTAGTGTCAAGTACCAGGGACCCACCAAGGCAGTTCTGGCCCACTCTCCTATTTTCTTTTTATGTATTTTGGCCCCATCTCATTCTATATGACCACTGACACTAAATGGAAAAATAATATAATAACGCTATCACCACCAAAAACATTTAGAGAAGAGTTATTACAAGGTTTGGGGGCCTCCAGAGAACTTTATATACAATATTTCATAGGACTTCACCATTTTAAGGAGTGCTTTATAGAAAAAGGCAAAAGGTTTTTTTTTGTTTTGTTTTTTGATAAAGAAAGTTACCTGATGCTGCTTGTTTTCAGGCTTCTCATTAAGAAAGGAGGATCCTTTGTAGCTAATCACTTTAAAATCATTAGGTACCCTCTTGGGCAGATTATTCAAGGTGGTCCCAGGAGTATCAGTGTAGCTCGTCATATAGGAGTTTGCTAGGAGCACCATCTAGGAGCTTGCTAGGCAAGAGTCCAGGCTCCTGGACAGATTGACCCAATCAGAACCTGCATTTTATTTTAGCAAGACCTTCAAATGATGCTGCTGTCCAACTGAGTTTGAGCAGCACCATCTTTATGGTTTTGATCTTTATACACAGATTGATCTTGGAATGCAGATCCCTAATCCAAGGATTTACGAAGCTATTTGTTAACTTTGACCTTGTCCAAGATAACAGAACTCTATTAATAGTGGTATTACTGGACAAGGGTCCTATCTACTCAGCTCAGACCAACGTTAGATATGCTTATTATACTCTCCCCCAGAAGGTTAACTCTATATGAAAGGATCACAATATTCTCAGAGAAGAACAGTCAGCATAAAGTTTTTCAAGGGTGTTTTGAGTACCATCCATCAAAGTTAGCTGGTCGGTTCCTAGTCCTTTTCTTAGACTGCAAGAATCTGGGGAAAGAACCCAAGCTTCTGACTGAGGGTAGAGAAATCCACAGGGAAGGTGATGATGCATGTTTTGGGGGACATTTGCCTAAGAAAGGAGTTCAGATTTTTCAGCAGCTTAAAAGAATAATTTAAAATGAGAGAGAGAGAGAGAGAGAGAGAGAGAGAGAGAGAGAGAGAGAGAGTATTGCAGTTCTCCCAAGAAGGAAAGGGACTCTGTTTTGTGGACTTCCTCCGTGAATACTCCAGAACTGGGGCAAGAAATCCTGTTGTCTGTTTTGGTCTTCCTCAGGGACGGGAGGGGCACTCTGCCCACCAGCATCACAGCCAAGGAGATGTCTGGGTACATCAGTTAGAGAACTGGCAGGCACGCCTCCCAGACCCCCCCACCCCCCGCCCCCGCCCCGGCCAATTAGAAAACTCTGCGGAACGAATCCTTAGAGTTTCCTTTGCACTGGGGACTCACCGTTCTCTCGGAACAGAAATCAAGAAGGGACTATTGTTGGAGGGGTGGGGAAAGGAAACCGGGCCGGAAGGGAGCAAGGGAGAGGACCGGAAGAGCCTCTGGTTGCCTGTAGCCCCGGGAACCAGAGCCTGGACTGTAAATGGTAGCTTCTTTTTCTTAACTGAGGCCTTCTGGCCTCCTCCCACGGGAAGCCCAAGGAGACAGGACCTTCAGAAGTCAATGCTATCTTGTGGACAGTCACTGAAGCAGGGCCCCTCACTTTGTGATCTACTGACTTTATTTCCGGCAGTTTCTTCCCCCAACCTCATTCCTAGACAACTTTTTCAGAAAAGAACACACTAAGAGGGGTCTTTCAGCATCATGTTTGGTACGGTGAGGAACACATACGGAGTTTAAGGATTACTAGGTACGCCTAGAACCTCACCTACCTAGCTTGTAAAGAGCTGGGCAAGAAGAGACACTTCCAACTGTCATCTGTCTTGAGGCTTAGGAGACCCCCATTAATGTGGCACGCAAGAGGGCGTCTCCTTCAGTATGGACCAAAACCCTTCTGCTATGCAGGCACAGCCACTCATACCTGGCAGGATCAAAGTCTCCGAAGACAGAGTTATCTTCCGGTGGTGGTCTGGCTCTTGAAACTCAACCAGAAAGTTGGAGAGGGAATAGAGAGCCTTGTTTTTGGAAAAGAAGACACAAGTCCATATTGCACCATTGTGAAGAAGTCAATCCCATTCTGTGTGTCCACACTCTTTTGCTCTTTCTCAGTCTCCTTTGAGTAGATTTGAGCATCACATCTTTGTGGGAAGGACATTTAATGGTAAGCTAATCCCATCCTTTTTTTTTTTCCATAAGGTGCTAAATGTATTTGCTCCTCAGCCACTGTCGATATCTTGGGAGAGGGATTCATTTTACTTAATGAAGTGTAATCTCTTATGTACCTGCCACATGTGCCTTATAAATATGTCTGAATAAACACCCTACCCTAAATCATTAGCTGTTCTGGAAGATTCAGAACTCAAGAATTAGCCCTAAGTTGTTCATTTGACTTAAGAGTATAGCTTCTGATTCTCAGTCACCTATGTTTTCAGACATATTAACTGTCAGTGTGGTTTTTCTTAATGACCTTACAAAATGGTTTGAATTTGGTGAGCTAGTTAGTGGCAGTGTGGGGGGTGACAGAAGACTGAAGCACAGTGGAAGCTATTCATAAAGTACTTTATTCACCTACTGCGTATCGCTGTGAGAATGCACAGTGCAGTAATGCCAGAGACAAAGGTAAACTTGGAGTCAGAGCGTTGAGGTTGGAGCACGCTCACAGACATGTGAGTAGAAGAGAGGTCTGTGAACTCAAATGCATATTGGAATTTAATATATGCTAAAAGCAGCACTGCAGGACTGGCCAGATAGCTCAGCAGGCTAAAGCACCTGCTTAGGCAGAGTGTAGTGGCCAGGGTTCAATCCCCAGTGTGCTATGTCGGCCCCCACCCCCGGGGCAGGCTGAGATGGCAATTGAGACTGGGTGTGGTGGCACACGCCTGTAATCCTAGCACTTGGGAAGCTGAGAACAGGAGAATCACTAGGAGTCTGATCTACATACTGAGACCCTGTACACTCTGTACCAAATACATTTAAAAAAAACCCAAAAAACAGCATTGCATATCAGAGGGGGAAGTTGTATTATGCAATTAATGATGTTGGGACAACTAGGTAGCTATTTGGGAGGGGGATAGATCCCTATTTTATTTCTTAAATTTTAGATAAACCGAATTCTTAAAATGTTAAGAATGAAAATACAGTGAA
>NW_004524577.1:21515563-21516833 GCF_000260255.1 Octodon degus
TTTTGCTTTTCAAGAGAAAAGATCACATTATAGAAGTGAAAAGGCAAACCACAAATTAGGAGGAGATATTTTCAAAACATTTATCTGGTAAATAAAACTTGTTTACAGGGGTGGGGGAGATGGCTCAGTGGAATAAGGGCTTCCCTGGCAAGCACAAGGGCCTGAGTTCAATCCCTGGTTCTGCCAAAAAACAAACAAACAAAAAACAAACAAACAAACAAAAAAAACTAAAACTAAAAAAAAACAAACTTGTTTACAGAATAAAGTGTGGCTTAAATCAAATAGTAATAGTAAACACAGCCAAGTTAACAGAGGAATAGTATGAATAAACACTTAAAGAAAAAAGATACTAAAAGACTAACACATAAAAAGGTGTCCAGTATCATCAGACTGTGGAAATGCAAACTAAATCATTTTGACCTGTCTCTGTCTACTCAGAAAGCTGTCTAAAACTGAAGAGACAGAAAATACCAAGTGTTGGTAAGCCTGTGAAAAAGTTGGAAGACTTCTCATATCTTGCTAATGCAAATTTAAAAGTTCAATATCACTTTGGAAAACTGTTTGGTAGATTCTTAAATAGTTAAATATAAATATATACAAAAATATAGCCCAGAAACTTTACTCATGAGTAACTACCTGTTATGGTTTGTGTCTAGATGTCCCCCCCAAAGCCTCATACAGTCATACAGTTAACTTACGTAGTTCATACAAAGCCAAGATGTTTCCAGTGTATATAGGATTCTATCATATGAGCCCTTTTAATCATTAATCTGTGCTCTCCCTGTGTGCAAGGCTAGGTGCTTTCTTAGGAAGAGAAGGGCTGAGGATGGGCTTTTAGAATCTGTGGTTGATTCATTGTCCAATGCTAGGATTATGGAAATGAGTAGTGCCTGCCCAGTGACGGGTACCCTGCACACAGTGTAAAGGAGGGAAAGGGGCTTGCTCTCTCACACCCCCCTTTCTGCTCTTGTTGCTCTTGCTGTCTTCCACCACCATGAACTGTTCTGCCACACTCCCCTGCCTTGGAGCCAGCTGATTATGGACTGAAACCACTACAAACTGTGAACTAAATAAACTTTTCCTTCTGTTACTTTGGGTGTCAGGTATTTTGTGTCTGCAAAGAGAGAAAAGTAACCAACCTGCCACTCACAAAAAAAAAAAAAAAAAAAAAAAATTAAACTTTATACTAGAAGACCTGACATAAATGTTAACGGAAGGATTTTTTATAATGGCCTCTAGGGGGCCAGGAAGATGGCTCGGTGGAATAAGC
>NW_004524577.1:21517608-21545020 GCF_000260255.1 Octodon degus
TAGGCATTCTTGGGGAGATGGAATGGGTTGGTCTGTCCATATAAGAACCTAAAGAGAAAGACTAAGTAAATTCTGCTGCTCACAAGCTGATATTACTGAGGGAAACTTCTTCCAAGATTCTGTGACCTAAAGTCAAGGACATCCTGAAAATGTGATGAATGCAGGATGTAAAATTACAGAATTGTGACATTATGCAAGGGTTCTGACAGTTAGATTACTGTGAGTTTCAATTTACAAGATAAATGTGCCTTAAATTACATTTGGATCAAAATGTTATTAAATATTAATATTAGCACCATAATATAACTTCCTCTCCATAGTAGTCATTCAGTAAATATGAGTTGTATCTTCAAATCAAGCCAAGTCAAACGGAAAATTGTCTGTATACATCCCTATGTTTTCCAAGTGCAGAGCAGGGGATGGATTTAAGTAAATCCAGAATTTTTATCACAGTTGCTTTATAGTATAATTTAAGATCAGAAATTGTGATATCTCCTACCTTTCATTTGTTTTCCAGAATTGCTTTTGACATTATGGGTCTCTTCTGGTTCCAAATGAATTTGAAGAAAGTTTTCTCTAGCTCTGTGAGGTATACAAATGGTACTTTCATTGGGATTGCATTGAATCTGTACAGCAATTTTGGGAGTTTGGCCATTTTCACAATGTTGATTCTTTCTATCCAGGAGCATGAAATATTTGTCCATATTCTCAAACCTTCTTCAATATTTTTTCTCAGAGTACCATAATTTCCACTGTATAAATCTTTTATATCCTTTGTGAGACTGAGTCCTAAGTACTTCATTTTGGGGGGATGTTACTGTGAAAAGCATGGTTTCCCTAATTTCCCTTTCAGTGTGTTCATTTTTTGTGTACAAGACATGCTACTACTTTTTTGGTGTTGACTTTGTATCCTGCTACATTGCTGAATTTGGTGATTAACTCTATAAGACTCTTGGTGGAGTATTTGGGGTCCTCATCTGCAAATAATGATAATTTCACTTCTTCTTTTCCAATCTTTATTCCTTTTATTTCTCTCTCTTGTCTAATTCCAGAACTATAATAAATAGGAGTAAACAGTGGGCATTCTTGTCTTGTTCCTGATTTTAAAGT
Source organism: Octodon degus (assembly GCF_000260255.1). Classification (NCBI taxonomy): domain Eukaryota; kingdom Metazoa; phylum Chordata; class Mammalia; order Rodentia; family Octodontidae; genus Octodon; species Octodon degus. Next base: position 21,518,719 of record NW_004524577.1, read on the forward strand.
GAAAGCCTTCAGTTTTGTCCATTTAGTATGATGTTGGTTGTTGGTTTCTCATAGATGGCTTTTATCAGGTTGGGATATAAATCATCTATTCCAGTTCTCTATAGGGTTTTTATCATGAATGATTGTTGGACTTTGTCCAAGGTTTTTCTGCATCTATTGAGATGATCATGTGGTTTTTGTTCTTGGTTCTATTGATGTGGTGTATTACATTTATGGATTTGTGTATGTTGAACCATCCCTACATTTCTGGAATTAATCACAATTGATCATGTTGTATAATCTTGATGATTTGCTGCATTCTGCATGGTACAGATGTAGAGACAGACCTGAGGATCAGTGGAACAGATTAGAAGATGCAGACACAACTGCAAACGCACTCAGCCACGTTCTATTTGGTAAAGGGGCCAAACAGGTTCACTGGAAGAAAGATAGCCTCTTTAATAAGTGGTGCTGGAAAAACTGGCTTTCCAAATGCCAAAGGCTAAAACCAGACCCATGCCTTTCACCATGCACAAAGATACAGTCAAAATGGATCAACAGAAACAATAAATCTTCTGGAGGAAAACATAGGTAGAAATCTTAAAGACATAGAGCTAGGTAGAAAGTTCACGAACAAAAACCAAATTGCATGGAAAATACTTAAAAGAATCAACAACTGGGATCTCATCTTTTTGAAGTTTCTGCACTTCAAAGCAAATGTCCAACATAGTAAAAAGAAAGCCAATGAATTGGAAAAAATTATAGCTGACTGTCCCTCAGACAAAGGCCTTCTATTTAGAATATACAAAGAATTAAAAAAATCGCCCCCCCCAAATTTAAAGACTCAATCCAAAAATGGACATCTGATATGAATTACACTTCTCAGAGGAAGAAATACAAATAGCAAGTAAATACATGAAAAAATGTTCAACACCATTGGTCATTCAAGAAATGCAAATTCAAACAACACTGATATTCCATCTCACCCCAAAAAGAATGGATAACATCAAGAATTCAGCCAATAACAAATGTTTGAGAGGCTGTGGAGAAAAAGAAACCCTTCTGCACTGCTAGTGGGAGTACAGACTGGTGCAACCACTATGGAAATCAGTGTGGGGATTCCTTCAAAAACTAGGATTGGAGATCCCATTCAAGCCAGCTGTTCCCCTCCTGGTTATTTTTCCAGAAGAACTGAAAACCTCATGCCACAGTGATATATGAGCACCTATGCTTATAGCAGCACAATTTGCCACAGTTAAATCCTGGAAACAACCCAGATGCCCTTCAACTGAAGAATGGATAAGGAAGATGTGGTATTTTTATACAATGGCATATTATTCAGCTATCAAACAGGATAAATTTAAATCATATGTCAGTAAATGGATGCAACTAGAGAATATAGTCTTACATGAAATAAATCAGACCCACATGTGCAAACATCATATTGTCTCCTTAGTGTGAGAACCTGAAAGAGAAAAATGGAATCTGAAGGGTATAACAGACACTGATAAAAGGGAATGAATTTATTCAAAAGGAAAGAGTTACTGAGTTGAGGAGAAGGACAGCAAAAGGAGTTGGGAGAAAAAGATTTACCTATTTATGTAAGCAGCTATACTGTGCATTTCTGCTGACTCGTGAAAAGAAGCAGTTAATACTTTAATTTGTTTCATCTCCTTTTTAAAATTGTTTCTACTTTTTGTCTTCTTAATTTCTTATACATTTCTTTCTTTTTTCTTTCTTCTTGCATATATCTGGTAATATGAATAACTGGTTGGAAGACGACACTATGTGTTACAATAAATACTGTGAAATTCATATTATTTTGTTAAGTGAAAATCTGTATGACTTGTAATTTTTCTGTTTTAATTATAATTTGTACTCTCTTTGAAAATAAATGAATAAATAAATCCAGAAAATTTTCTGAGGCTTTTTGCAACTTCAAGTGTCTCAACCATAGAGAAGTTCTCCCCCTATGAAAGACTCTTCTCTCTCTCTCTCTCTCTCTCTCTCTCTCTCTCTCTCTCTCTCTCTCTCCCCAAGATACTCTCTTTTCCTTACAGGTAATCTGCAACCACATTCTACACAGTACCATTCAGTGCAGTTGTTTTCTTGTGTGTGTCTGATCTCCTTATCTACATTAGAACTTGATTTTCAGGAACTGTGTTGGTCCCATATTTTCATAGACAAGAGCCCTCCAGATTCTTACTTGTCTCATACCAACTCTGAGATACTCTAGAAAAACAGCTTTTTGTTTGTTCTTCTCTGTTTTAGAAATGAGGAAATTGAAGCTCAGAAAAGACAAAAAAGTCAAGATCAGCCCTACAGCTCTATGGATCTTCCAGGGAATGTGGAATTATCACAAAGAATCTGTAGATGTCAAGGTATTAATGTTTGAAAAATGACCAAACAACATTTCAGAAGGACATTCATCCTTTTTATTTGAAAATTTAATACCTTAATATCTACAGATTCCTTGTGATAATTAATTGATTAATTATACCGGTAATTAATTAACCAGAAATTAATTTAAAGATGTTATATTTGATAAACATAAACTCAATTCATACTGGCTTTTGATATTTTTGTAGTTCTCTAATTCACTGAGGATTTTCAAATAGGTTTTGTTTTCAAATGTAGAAAGGAGATCCTCATGCTGAGAAGGTGAGATCCGTTACTAGAACCAAAATAGGAGCTTATTAACAAATTATAGGGGACATTTTTAATAATCCATGCCTTGTGGGGCAATGAGTTTTCCTATTCTTAAGTTGCTTCCTGTAATAAGTTTGTGTATTTTATCAAACTCTAGAACATGTCTGGGAGTATTCACCATTATTGGTCAATTTCTTCTTTTGTCTAACAGCTACCTCCAAAATAATTCCTGATCCTTCTTTTATTACTTTTATGGTCTTGGGCAACTTTAACGTATTTGTGTGCCATTTTCCTCATTGAAAAGATGAGGAAAAGAATAAAACCGGGGCTGGAGAGATACCTCAGTAGAATAAGTGCTTTCCTGGCAAGCACAAGGGCCTGAGTTCAATTCCCGCTTCCACAAAAAAAAAAAGAATAGAATCTATCTCACAGGGCTCCATGACAGTCACATCAGTTAACGCATGTGATGTTTTTGAAAACATCTTTATTGCATGGGAAACAATCAGCAAATGTTGTTATTTAGGCATTCTTGCCATTGTTTTCTGATACATAGTTCAAGTTCAGTGGGTATTTTGGGGTTGAATTAATGAATAAATGAAAATGGAATAGAGGAATGAAGGGTAGCTGTAGATTGTAATTCTTATACATTTCCTTGGTGACATCTAGGCAGGGAGGATAGCTGCTTTTGTGCAGGTGGTACATTAAGGAAGTATTTGCTTGGGTGAGCTTGAGCTGGATGGGCAATGGATGTTTCTGGATCCTTGAGTCCACCAGACTTTCTGAATCTATTGCCTCTATGTGTTAGCTGCATAAAAGCATGTCCTTAAGGGGTCAGTGAAAGAGTTGATCAGCTTGGAGATGTTGTAAAGACTTTATTTCTCATGACCAACCATAAAAGGAAACAAACCCATCAACTCCTGAAAATAGGAGGAGAGAGGCAGTGCACTCTTGCCACAAACCAAAATGCTGAGGACCACAGTTATTAGAGGGTCAAAGGAAGTTAGAATGACCTTTCATAGCAGGCTCAACATTTACACAGCTGAAATTTCACTTCCAGATCATCCTGTGAGTAGTTATCTGATGTCGCACCAATAAACTTCTATCTAATAGAAAGAGTTGTTTGGGTGCTTCTTTTTCTTTGGTTGTTTTTGGTGTTTGCAAAGTGAGTCTTTAAATTGTCAATTTAATTGATATTTAACTGAAACATAACAATGACACATTTGTCATTGATTGGAGTACCATGTAATGTGAGGGTTTAAATGTCAGAGAGAAGAGCTTGTTCCTAGACTTTGATAGGTGAGCTACTCTGAGTTTCAGCCCTGGTTGATTTATAGTCTTTTAAAATAAAATTCTCAAACAGATTGGCCAATAAAGAAATAATCTATTTCTCAGAATTCACTACTTTTTCTGAGATCAGACAGTGCTAATCATGACAGCTTGTGCTCCTAGGCTGCCCCATGTTGGGGAGATTCTTGTCTCGTGCTAAAGACACTATAGTAGATTTTTCCCAGTTCAGACTTTCTAGACGTTTCCAAAAAATTAGTGATTAGATTAAATGGAAAGTAATTTGCTTCCTGTCACCTTCATTTACTAGGTCTAAATGCTAACTCTTCAAACTATTTAAAACTAAGTCATTAAGACCCCCGCCTCCAACATGCTTCCTTTTTAACCCACCAGACATCAGCCATCTCAACAATGTGTTATTTCATGTATCCTCACCAGCCAGCCATATTTTTCTTTATTCTCTCTACTTTGTCTCAGTCCATAATGTTGGGCCGAGAATATTCACCTTCCCTCACCTACCATGAATTTGGCTGGTGAGGAAGACTGCTGCACACTCTGAAGCCCATGTTCAGGGACACAGCAACTGCTGGGGTTCTCCTCAGAATTCGTAAACAAAGGAAGGGGTCTAGAGGGGAAAAACAAAACAATCTGAAATGAGAAGTATTGATTTACCTTATGATTTTTTCTAGATCTCCAGTCTTAATCTTGCGTGGGCCTTTCCCTGCACACAAAATTGAGAATATCTTCATCTTCTGTCTTGGTAGGCAAACTAGATACTAGTACAGTTACTATTGAGTGAGCACCTTTGGCTACTTTATCATTCTTACTGTTACAACAACCCTACAAGGTGAGTTATTATTTCTTCAAACTCCATTTTGCCACATGAGGAAACTGAGGCTCAGAAATTGAGTAATTTGCCATGAGTCAGGAGGTAAAACTTAGACCAGGGGCTCCCCAACTTCTAAGTTTATGCTTCTTCTCTCTCTCTACATCCTCTGTGATATTACATGCCTGAATATACTGAGAAGTTTGCCTGGCCACACTAGGTGCTCAATAACTGTTAGTTTCTTTTTCTCTCATCGTCCTTTCTCTTCCTCCCAGGAATCACTTGCAACCTAAAAAAATGAGGAAGACATGCCAGATCCCCAAAGGTGGTCAAATAACATTAATTCTAAAGTAATATAGCAGGGCTGGGAGATAGCTCAGCTGTCTAAGCACCTGCCTGGCAAATACAAGGACCAGGGTTTAATCCCCAGTGCTGCATGTAGTGTCAGCCCCAGAACCCTGGGGGCATCCTGCTGGCCACCGAAACCTGTAATCCCAGTGCTGGGGAGGCTGAGACAGGAGGATTACTAGGAGTCTGAGCTTCATAGTGAGCACCTGTACCAAATAAATAATAAAAAAAATAAGCTGACGTAGCCAGCTCAAGCAACTCCGTGGAGCTTTAGGGCAGCTCTACAAGAGCCCTGTTGATATCTATTAGGCCAGTTAGCTTATGATCAAGCATTGGCAGAGGAATCTTTCTAAATAGCACTTAATCTGGAAGGATTTTCCTTCTCTTCAAATGATTTTATTCATTCCCCCAGGCCACCCAGTGTTTCCAGACTCTAAAACCATTTAGATGTGGTTTTATCTTCTTCGGACTGTGTTCACACCTTGATGTGGACATCAAGGAAGAGGTCTCAGGTTGGGCTTCCCTTAGGCTCTTCCTAATCTCAGAGGGGTCCTATGTGCCCCTCTGAGGCTCTCTTCTATATCACCTATAGCAACTATCTATCATTTCTCATCAGTATCTTCTGGAAGTGCTTGAAATAAGGAAGGTGCTTTTGCTTATTACAATAACTAGGGGGTACTATTAGCATTTAAGGGTTGGATCATGCTAAGAGAAAGAGCCCACACAAAGTAGCAGTTCCATTGATCCCATCTTCCTGGAGAAGGTCAGGGCTGTGGCTACTCTCACTGTTATCCTTCCTTGTCCAACACAATGTCTCTTCTCCATAGATACTTCTTACAAATATTCTGACTGAATGGTCTCCTTTGTCACCTTCCATCTTTCTGCATGTCACCTCTCTCACTGGAGGTTCTATAAGAGAGATCTTACCCTGGCCTCTGATTCCTGGAATTTTTTAAGGTCAAAAGATTATGGAGCTCTACCTCCTATATTCCATTCCTTTCTCCTCCCCCTTCTCAAAGGTTTCAACAACTTGGAGGCCTGTTGCCCTAGTGAGTGTCTTCTAAATTAATCAGTTATGATTTATCCTTTGAGTACAGCTCAAAGACATGGTCTTTTAGAATAATATTAGGTGGGAACTTTGTCCAAAGTCTGAACAGTGTCCAAATCAATAGCTCTGAAAAGCTGTTGGTTTGATGGGCAAATTGATTGACTTGTTAAGTGATTAAATGACTTCACCAAAATAGCAACAGTGACCCTAGGAAGAGACCCAAACAACTACAACGCTGAAGATTGGAGTCTGATAGTCTTTAACATTCCTACTGAAGTATCAAGATATGGAAACAAAGAAGATCAAGAACTCTGGCTCCCCCCAAGACAGACAGCTCATCAGAGGGGGAGTCAGAACTGTATCGCTGTGAGATGTCTGTGATTGGATCCCAAGTCAGTGATAGAAGGATAAGGCAGCTGTGCGCAGGAGTCTGCATGTTGGAAACTTTCAGAGTTCCTGAGTTTTACTTTCTGGATGGTGGCTTTGAGAAGATGCTTCGCTCCTTTCCCTTTTGTAATTTCATAAAGAAGGTTCTCTTGCCATCATGGGAATTCCCAACTCTGCTCCACTCAGGGGTTCTTCCATTTTCTTAAAGGGTATCAGGGAATACATTGAAAGGTCTTTAAGCATTCTTCTCAAACTGAAAACATCTCTTGAAAGAGTAGTGTGGTGACACATGCCTATGATCCCAGGAACCTGAGAGCTAAGGCAGGAGGATTTGAAGTTTACAGCTAGCCTGGGCAACTTAGCAAGAACCTGTGTCAGCATAAAAAAATGGAAACACAAAAAACTGTATATCCCACCTGGGACAGATCACAAAGCAAAGAAATCTGGTAAAAGAGGAAAGAGCAAACATTTATTTAGTACTGGCCATGTGCCATACACATTACCTTCTAAGTATCTCATTTTAAACTTCTCCCAAATTACATATATTAATTGGGATAAACTAGGCCATCTTTCAATATACAAACTCTCAGACTGACAGTAACTATTATGTGAGCTATTTCATGGAGGAGGGGAGGAAAATGATGTGGAATTATGGATGACTTCTCAAATATTCCATGAAGAAATAACACAGGTCATTTTATTGGCCTAAGCAAATCCCATGACCAAGCCTACTTACAAAAGTGGCAAAGAAATGGAATCCAACCACATGTCTAGGAGGAAAGCTTGAAATATTTGACAAAAAGGTGTTATGATCCTGTGTTGTACGTGAGCATACTGAAGCAGGAAAGTCAGAATGTGATGTATCTGGTTTTCAAAGTCAGTGTTGTGATGACCTGTTCGGTCTCTGGGAGTGAGTGCATTCTATTAGCATAAGGCATATGTGGAACCCAAATTCCCCTTCAGATGCTATTGCTCTGGGGGCTTAAGGAATATGCATGTGTACTGGATATGAACAGATTAAAGCCAAATCCAGATTACTGTGGCTCAGGCATTATTTCTTCTACTTCAGTTCTCTTTCCAGGGCTTGAATACATTGAATGTGACATCATTTGTAATGGGAATTTATTATTGAGCACAGGTTATATCTTTCTTTGAATTTCTAGTCACAAGTCTCATAGGTTTCTTTCGTTTGTTGAATAATGAGAGAAGGGCTATGCTGTATTCAATTTAGTAAGGCTGCTACCTCATAGATATTCAAGGTCCAGAGGAAAAGGCATTAAATTTCTTCTGTTAATTTCAGCAAAAACAATCTTTAAGGAAAAAGAAAATGGTCCTTCGTCAAATGAGCAATAAAATAACAAGACAAATTTTAATAGTGCTCAGAAAATCAGTCCCAAGACTTCATCTTCCTGGAGTTCAAAGGAAGTTTCCCTTATGTCAATTATCTTTAGATTTTTTTTTTCTAATTCTAAGTACTCCTAATGGCAGCGAAGTTGAGGGCATATGATGGATACTCCTGGACCACTGAGTATCCCAGAAGCCAGGAGAGGAGAAAAATAAGGAAGGGAGAAGAAAGAAGAGGACAAGGAGGACAGGAAATACAAAAGGAAAGTGAAATGACATTGGAAGACAAGGTAGAGTCAGGACAGCCAAGGAGATTCTCAAATATTGCTTTACACATCATATGGAAATAACTTGGAGCTAATTTACTGATCAACATGGTTGTTAAAGAACTATATGTGTCGCCTTGTATTTCCTTTGTACGTTAAGGCAAAGCACTTTGAAGCCAAAAAAAGATGTAGTCAGAAGCAAATTGTTTAACTTTGTTGGTGTCCAGTTCATAATCAAGTGCTGCTTGACTTAGTGAACTGTAGTTTGCAAAGATCTTTGAAGGTGGAAAGTGCAATTTCAGCATTATGCATTATTAAATAAGATGCCTGTTTAGGAAAGAAACTCTCTGATAGCATTATATGAGCCTCAACCAGTAGCTAGTACCTGCTAGAGCTGGTTGCCTAAGTGTTGTGATCTAATTTTTGATTGTTAAAAATGGAAAAGCAGGGCCAGCCATATAGCTCAGCGGATTAAAGTGCCTGCAAGCAGCTGCAGGGGCTGGGGGTTTGATCCCCGGGCCTGCCATGTTGGCCCCGCCCCCCGGGGGGGCACACTGAGACAGCAATTGAGACTAGGCATGGTGGTGCATGCCTGTAATCCCAGCTCTTGGGAGGCTGTAAACAGGTGGATCACTATGAGTACGATCTAGTAGTGAGACCCTGAACACACTTCCCTAAAAATAAAAAAATAAAAAAATACAAAAGAAAGAAAGAAAGAAAGAAAGAAAGAAAGAAAGAAAGAAAGAAAAGAAAATGGAAAGGCAAGAGAGCAAACAAGCAGGCCAGGCAATAACAAATGACATGCATCATTAAGGTATCAGCTTGGTTCAGAGAGAGATTACTGAGCTAAAGACAGCCTTATTTACTGGAATGGAAAAATGGAGAGCCAGGAAATTGCTCAGAGGCCTCCTGTCTTTTCCTGTGAACAGGGAGATGCACTATGTGTTGGCTCCTGTTTTGGATCAGAATCTCCTTTTTAGAAATAGCCTCAGTTGTGTCCTTGGAAAAGGAAAGAACATGTGATATATTTGTGTGGGGGGAGGAGGGGAGGATATGCGGAGGAGCCATTGGAAAACTCTCTGGAACCAAGCCGCTTCCCTGAGCCTCACAGTTACGAGGACTGAGTTGGGAGCTCAGCCAGCCTGAGCTGATGGAACCTTCAGATCTCCTGAACCACAGCTCCGAGGTGGAGCCGGAGGGGTCTCATGACGAAAAGACTAGCTCTGCATGTTCAAGCTGGCCTGTTTCTCAGGCCACAGGCTCAGTTTCTCATTCAACAGCTAGTTATTTACCTGGCAACAACCTCTTGTCAGGCAGTTTCAGGCAGTAGGGATGTGTCAGGGAACGAAACACTACACTCATCCCTACACTCACAGAGTTCACATTCATGTGTGTTTGTGTGTATGTGTATGTGTATGTGTATGTGTGTGTGTGAGATAATAAAAAAATAAGTTCTAAGAAAGTAAGTGATAAGAAAGGAGAGGAGAGAGGGAGAGAGGGAGAGAGGGGAGGGGAGAGAGAGAGAGAGAGAGAGAGAGAGAGAGAGAGAGAGAGAGAGAGAGAATGAGAGAATGAGTGTGCTCTCGGGTCAGGGCTAGGGTGAATTTACTGGAAAGATAATGTTAAGCAAAAAGTTAACGAAAGCAAAAGAGGAAGCCGTGTAGGTATCTATAGGAAGAAATGGCCAGCAGGAAGTAGTAGCAAGTGCAAAGGCCCTGGAGTGAGAGAGAACCTGATGTGTGCAAGAAGCGACCAGAACCCAGAGGCTTGAAGTAGAGTACTCAGAGTACTGTGTGGGGTCTGAGGTGAATGATGTAATGTAGAAGCTTCTAGGTCACTGTGTGGACTTTGGCTTTTACTCTAAAGTGCAGAGGAAACCACCAAAGAGTCTTGAGCAGAGGAGTGACAAGATCTGACTTGAGTAGAATTAGTCTTGACTCTTGTGTTGAGTACACTAATGGGAGGCCAAGGAAGGCAGTGAGGAGAAGAGCTTAGAATCTTCTGCAGTGATCCTAGATGGAAGCCACTATGGCCTGACCAGGGCCAGTGCCGTGCCAGAAGTGGTTGGACTCTGAGTAGACACTGGAAGTGGAACCCATAGGATGGGCCTTCTAATCCATATACAGGGTGGGCTGTCCAAGCGTGAGTTGAAGAGCTGTGGAGGAATGGTGGTGAGGGGTGAAGACAAAGAAGAGATTTAACTATAATAAGCAGCTTCATCTTGTTCTTTCTCTTAGTTGAGGGTCAAGTGTGTATTGAGCACAATAGTGACACTGAACTAGCAGGAGCCCTGCCCTCAAGAGCAAGCAGTCCACCAAGGTCAGACATTAAGTGAGTTGTCACTCAAATAAATGTAAAATGATCATTCTGGTAAGTGCTGAGCATGAGAATTGGTGGATCAGTCCCAGAAAGGAGGTCCTGAGAAAGGATACCCGCTCTAGCATCTGAATATACATGTCAGGCCACAAGGGGAAGCAGAAGGAAGGGAAGAGGGTTTCAGGCAATGGAAATGGCACACACAGAGGTTCTGAAGACAGGAGGAGCTTTGTATGTGTGAAGAGACGAGAGAAGGTCAGGCCAATTGGAGTGACTTGCAGAAGCTTGGAGAACAGGGGAGCCACATGCCAGGGTCAGATGAGTTAGGGCTTGTGGGCTGTCTCTGGGTTTTGAACTTTTTCCTAAGATCAAGAGAAGTTACCAGAGGCTTTCAAGCAGGGAAGTAGCCTGGTCACACCACCATGTTGGCAAGCTCATTGTGACTGCTGTGTGGAGAATGAATCAAAAGGTGTAGAGTAAGAGTGAGGCAAGGGAGCCCATATGAAGCAAGAGGGCTCAGGAGAGACCACAGTGCTCAGACCAGGGAGTCACTGAAGAAGTCATGGTGAGAATTCTTCCAAGGATTTAAGAAGTATGTGGAAAGATGAACTTGGTCTTGGATTGGCCAGGAGGGTTAATAGAAGGGGAGGGTTCTACACTAATCTTAAGTGTTTTGCTTAAATCCTTATATAAGTGGAGATAAGATTCTCTTACCTGTAGAACTCACCTACTGGTATTAAACTCACCACAGGGGAAGTGAGAACTTTATTTTCCTACAAATGTCCAAAAATGAGATGTACTATAGGGTGGCTTGGTACCCAACCTTACCTGAGAGAGAGAGAGGTATGATAAATGGTCACCCCAGCCCTCTGCTGTCATGTGGCCTGGTTACAAAATGAATTAATAGAAGTCTGCATCTAAAACATAGCCTCTCAATCAGTACTATCCAGTACAAACACAATCGCACACAAGCTACAAATGTAAATTTATGTTTTCTGGCAACTGTATAAGAAGTGAAGAGAAACAGATTACTTTGAATAACCCATTTTATTTAGCCCCATAAATCAAAAGTTGTATTTCAGTATGTAATTAATAGAATAATTATAAATGACATACTTTTACTTTTTTTTTTTTTTTTACTAATTTTTTTCCCCTGTAATGAGAATTGAGCACAGAATCTTTCCATGGAACTACACTCCCCAAGCCCCTCTTTTTTCTTGATGTAGGATGTTACTAAGTTACTAACTTGCCCAAGTTGGGCTCAAGTTTGAGATCCTCCTGCTTCAGCCTCCCAGAGTTCAGGGGTTACAGGCATGTAATCCCACACTCAGCTTCTTGTTACAAATTTTTGAGATCCATTACTCATTTTACATGCACAGCATGTCTCAAAAGCCACGAGGGGTTAGGACAAAACTGAGCAGCACAACTCTACACCTACAGCAGCCACACGAATTTAAACTCTGAACTTGAAGCACTGGAAATACAGATCCTTTCTAGTAATTAAAAAACATTGAAAATGCTTCAAATAGTGCTTCTTAGATTTGAAAATGTAATGTGCAGCACCAGCCAGATAGCTCAGCAGACTAAAGCACCTGCTTAGGTGGAGGCAGGAACTGGGGTTCGATCCCCAGCATGCTGTGCTGGCCCTGCACCCAGGGCTCACTGAGACATGACTGAGACCGGGCTTAGTGACACACACCTGTAATCCTAGTGTTTGGGAGGCTAAAAACAAGAGGATCTCTATGAGTCCAATCTGTGTAGTGAGACCCTGTAGACTCTGTACTAAATACTTTAGGAAAAAAAAGAAATGTTATGTGCAGTTATTAATTGACTATGTGCATTCAGAAATATCAGTGTACACTCTGTACCTCTGTGGTTTTTAAAAAATGTATTTGGTACAGGGTTTCACTATTCAGCTCAGACTCATAGTGATCCTAATGTTTTCAGCCTCCCCAGCAATGGGATTACAGGTGTGCGCCACCATGCCTGGACTTGGCTGTCCGTTCAGCATGCCTGGGGGTGGGACTGCAGCAGCATGTGGTGCCAGGGATCAAACCCTGGTCCCTGTGCTTGCCTAAGCAGGCACTTAGTCCACTGAGTTATCTCATTGGCCCTGTACCTCCATTTATGTAAGGAAGTGTGGTGGGGCTAGATAATGTATACCAAGCTTTGCAGGTGCAACAATTGTAGATTAGAGAAGTGCAAACAGGTATTCTTTCTCTTTATTTTGTCATCACTCCTGGAGAGATCTCCCCTCCCAAACTCTTCAATGATAGCTGAAGGATGGGAGTTGTTAAGTGCAATAGGAAACTGACAGAACTCCTCATTCTAAGGCAAGAAAGTTGGATTTTTTTTCAAGCACATTTGAATACTGACCAGATGTTTAAATTATTGAGATTATTGATTTTGGGGGGTATACTATAATCTTGTGGCTAAGTTTTCCAAGAGAAGACATTATATTAAGAAATATATCGGGCCAGGGAGATAGCTCAGTAGAATAAGTGTTTGCCTGGCAAGCACAGGGTCCTGAGTTCAATTCCCCAGTACCACAAAAAAGAAAGAAAAGAAAAAGAAAAAGAAAACTATCTTGAGATACAGTTAGCCTTCCATATCTGTGAGTTCAGTATTCCGAGCCAACCAAGCTCATGTTGAAAAATAAATTTTTAAGAAAGCTATACTGAACATGTACAGAGGTTTTGTTTTTTTTTTTACTTGTCATTATTCCCCAAACAATACAGTGTAACAGCCATTTCCATAGCATTGACCTTCATTAGGTTTTGTAAGTAATCTAGAGATCACTTAAAATATATGGGAGGCTATATATAGGTCCCATATTATGCAAGGAACTCATGTATCCCATATTATGACAACTGCAGGGGGTCTTGGGCCCAATGTCCAATGGATGGAAAGAGATGACTGTTGTATAGATGAATTACTATCATATAGTAGATCTACTTCCAAGCCCTTCTAATTGGGAGGTTGGGGAATGATGGATTGGTCATGAATTTAGAGTGGGTATAAGACATATGCATTCATTACATTATTTTTCTCTACTTTCACAGGCTGAGCTTTTCTGTAACAGAAAGGTTTTGTTTTTTTTTTTTAAAGTAGAATCTTGAACTTAAACTTCAGGCACTCCCCTTAACTGTTGTATATGCTTCAACACCCAATTGAGCACAAGATACATACAGTTTTCATTTAATAGTGAAGTGAAACAAAGCCCCAGGCACATATTTCCCGTCATTTACATTTCTCTGGTGGTTTTGGTGGTAACATGACTGCCCTCTTGTCCTTCCCTTTGGTACAGTTAGGATCGATATTTATAAGCAAAAGATAGTGAGCCTGTGATCCGAGGAGATCCCAGACTCCTCCAAGGCCTCCCAGGTGTCAAGCAGCTTGACACTGTATCACTGATGTGGACAAAGCAAATTGCAAACACAGAATGATATAGATACTTGGTCCCTAGGCATAAGGAATAGTGCTTCCTCCTTTAGAGGTGACATGCTACAAAGGACAGGCAGGGGTGCACTGAGAAAGAAATTCAGGAGTCAAGAAGACCCGGCATCTTGGATGTGTACAGATCTCTTGTCATTCTGGGTTACCCAAGCATTATTTGAATTTTGGCCTGATGCCTTCTCAGTTCAGTAAAAGATTTCTAGTCTCTTCCTGTCCCCTGCACCCTCTTAGACATCCATGATAGAGTATGAGGAGTATGGACTCCATGTCCAAGTCAGCACCAGGCTGTGATGAGGAGCTCAGTACTAAATTGGGAGCTCACTTTTCCTCCCGGGCTGTCTGAGGCTCTGTTGCCATCATGAATGACACAGTAACTATCTGAACCTGGAAATTCATGACCAACCGGCTTCTTCAAAGGAAACAAATGGTCATTGATGTCCTTCACCCCGGGGAAGCAACAGTACCTAAGACCGAAATTCAGGAAAAACTCGCCAAAATGTACAAGACCACACCAGCTGTCATATTCGTGTTTGGTTTCAGAACCCGTTTTGGTGGTGGCAAGACGACTGACTTTGGCATGATTTATGATTCCCTGGATTATGCGAAGAAAAATGAGCCCAAACACAGACTTGCAAGACACGGCCTGTATGAGAAGAAAAAGACCTCAAGAAAGCAGTGGAAGGAATACAAGAACAGAATGAAGAAAGTCAGGGGCACCGCGTAGGCTAGCGTTGGTGCTGGCAAGAAGCCGAAGGAGTAGAGATTCTGCAGTGCCTGTCTGCAGTGACTGCGACTTTGTTCACGAGAAGATTTAATAAATCCTGTAAAACCTTCAAAAAATAAATAAAATAAATTGGGAGCTCAGAACAAGCCTGCTGCATGAGCACCTTCATGTCCTCATGCCCAACATATGCAGTTTCTAGCCAACAACTCTGCTGGATGCTTGCCTTGTCACTAAGAAATAAGGAACAGACACTCATTTTCACTCTCAAGGAAAGACTGTCGCTAGTACATTTAAATCAGTATATATAAAGCGAGAGAATAGGACTCGATCAGAAAATGTTTTCTCTTTTGCATTTTCAGCAGCCAAAGGAGTATTGAGTTTGGGGCATCAACATACAGCACAAATGTGAATTTTAAGAAAAATTTGGCACACACCTCAGGTTAAATCGTGCTACTTCCCTCACATAGGATACTTAGCCACAGTGGTAGCAATCCGGTGCCAGATGTTCTTAAATGTCAGGCAGTGTAAGAAATGGTTTCTCAGAATTTTAAAATCACACACACACACACACACACACACACACACACACACACACACACACGCTGGAAATGCTACTGTAATGTTTCTAAATAAAAGAAACTTGACCCCCAGGGAAGATGAGGCAACAGCTGACTAGAGTTTAAGATGGGTCATTGGTTGACTGTCAGAAGCCAAGAATGCTGTCTTTCCCTTAAGCAGTATGCTGCAATCCCATCACTCATGAGTCAGATGATGGCCTGCAGCAGGGAATGCCCAGTTCTTTGGGGAGGAAGGACCATAGATATAGTTCACCTTGTTGATTCCCTTTGCCTATTGAATAAACTCCTCTATACCATATAAATCAGAAGAGCAAGCAAGAATTATCCAGAAGAAAAGGCTTCCCTGGTGTTCGGTAAAAGCACTCGGTAGTCCTTGTGGTCAGCAAGCACAGTGTGGTGTTGAAATACCGTGTGCCTGTTATTCTTCCTAAATTCCCCTTGACAACTTCAGTTTATCAAGTTCAGATCAGATGCTCTTGGGGAATCTTTTTTGGGTCATGATTCTCATCTCAACTAAATGCATATTTCAAGATTTTTTTTGTCTCTTCTTATTACTCTGAGTCCAGTTGTATATTTTCTTAACCTCTGTCTGCACCAGAGGAAGAAATCTAATGGTATATTTCCCAGTGGATTGACGAAGCAGTTAGTTGGAAGAGGAAATTGAAAAGGATGTGAGCTTTACAGGGATCAAGCTAGAGTCAAAGTCATCTCGCGGTAATAGATGAGCTAAGATTCTAGGCATTTGGGCTCTAGAACTTTAAAATTCTCATATCTTCAGTGTGCTTCTGCTGAGTACATCCATTAAGTCTAAATAAGATAGCATTAGAAACGTTACTCCCGTGCTCTTAACAGTCCATAATTGACTCTTTTAATCTCAGGGATATTTGTAGGAATGAAATGTAATAATGTTTCTGAAAGTTTTTGAAAGAGTTGAGAATTATCTCAGTGTAACTTCTCACAACAACATAAAATAATTCTCTCAATAAACCTGGAGTTTTTTACATTCCTATAATAATTATGGGTCAGTTTTAGTAGCGTGTTCAATCTCAAGTGGAAGGTGAAGGGAATTATTAAAAGCAAAAAGATACATTTAAGGAAATAAGTAGTGTAATTTAAGTATAAATTAGATTGGCATTTTTGGAAAATAATTTAGCAATATGTACAAAGACCAGAAAAGTCATACTCTCACTCCACAATTCTATAGCTAGAGAATCTAATATAAAGAAATGATAAAGACTAACAAAGATTTATGAGCAGAGTTGTCTACTATAGTATTATTTATATATTGCATAAAAATATGGAGCGAATAGTGTTATAAACAAAGACATATTCATGGACAGTAAAAGACTTGAAATAAACCAAAATATTAAGTTATTCTTGGATTATTGATTATTTTAATTTTCTCCTTTAGATATTTCAGTATAAAATTTTACAGTGTGATGAATTTATATTATTTCAAAGTCATTAAAATAAATTACGTAGAATCATTCAACTTAATCTAATGCAGGTGCCAACACATTTTGTCTTTTAATAAGTCTTGATCAATAGCCAGTTTATCCCAACTGTGTTTATAGCTTTCTTCTTGTTCTTTTGCTCCCAATATTGCCATGTGGGTTTCATACCACAGCTGCTGTTGACCAACAGCCCTGTAGCATCCAAATTGCTGAGTCACATATCAGTTTTAGGGTGTCAGCATTCCTTCTTTGACTAGCTCCACACTCATCTTCCCAAGCAGTTCACAAGACATAAATGCCCGGGCTCAAGCTCTCTGAGATAAAGTACACTAAGGCACACTCTTAAAGTGTGGCTGCTTAATCCTCTCTAAGAACTTCTAAGACAGGGGCATCATCCAATATGTTACTTTCCTATTAATTTTTATAGATTAATTGTATACCCTGAAAGCTCAAAAGATTTAGAAATTTTAGGCACTTCTGTAAACTCTGGGTTGAACTCATTGGTGTTTTGTTATTAGATCCAATCTTGGTAGAAAAGTGTTTTGTTATTTATTCACTCATTAAAATTAATCCTCCAGTCAGAAAAGATGAAGATGAAAACTTGAAGGGAGAGTTATGAAATGTTATTGGATGTACCATGTCAGAAATCTAACCTAGAGAGAGAGAGAGAGAGAGAGAGAGAGAGAGAGAGAGAGAGAGAGAAACAGACACAGAGTCAGAGACAGAGACAGAGACAGAGACAGAGACAGAGACAGAGACAGAGACAGAGACAGAGGAGGACAGGAAAGATGAAGATGAAAAGGAGGAGAGGAGAAGGGAGGAGAGGAGAGGGAGATGGAGAGGGAGACAGAGGGACAGAGATACAGAGACAGGCAGAAAGAGACAGAGAGGTAGAAGTGGGAGAGGAGGAAAAAGAGAAAAAAGAAAGGGAGGACCCTCGGAGGAGGAGAAGGGAGGAAAAGAATCAGAGGAGAGCAAAAAAGGCATTAATTGAAATCAACCAGAATCAACCACTCAAAGTCAAAAGGCACCAAAGAATAGAAAATAAGTCATGGGAAAATCACTTTCAAAACTCTTGGACAAACTATCCAAGCAAATATTCTTTAACCCAAATCTTTTAGATTCAGTCTTACAGCATTCAGGTGTGCAGAACAGGCCCCTCAGCATCTAGCCTTTTCCTCACCACTTCATGAATTTGTCATATGATTGTCATGCAATTTAGATCCAGCTATTTCTGCACACTTTTACACTGATTTGGAAAATGTCCTTCATACTTTGGTTTTGGTTTTTACTGAAGAAATGTCATTCAAGTGAGGATGATTCATTTTCATGAATGGATTTTTCTCCTGTGGTTTTGCCATGGATGAGAGTTGGGCGTATGGGCCTCATTGAAGGCATGGCTGCAAAAAAGTGTGTTAAGTTTCTTGCATCTTCCTTCTTTTGTCTCCTTTCTTCACATTCTAGAAGTTAAATCTTGGTTATATTTGTGAGTGTTATTCTGAATTAAAAGTAAATTCCTATTCCTGACACCATAGCCTGAATTCATCTAAACTGTCTCAGGGAGATGTATTTTATATAGATGAGTCATGCATGCTTGCATACACTCCAGTACGCACACACACACACACACACACACACACACACACACACTGTTATCCTGTCTTTGTTGTTTAAACATTTCTAGTAGTAATGATTCCATGCAAACTAAATATCTGGTATTACTAGAAACTTCATTTTCTTAAAATTTGTTATTATTGTTTTTCTAGTGTATTTCTTCTTTTTCTAATCTTTACATACTTTTGTGATGGATTTATATAAGCCCTTAGTACCAAATATTACTTTCATCATAGTTATCATCCTGAGAAAACTTCATTGGCTGACTTTGCACGTCAGGAACATATTGACACAAATCTGGATGGCCGTGACACACTCTTGTGGCACTAGCATCATATATGTGGCCCACTCTTGACCTAAACATCCTTATGTACCATATGATACAGTTGTCATATGTTGTAAATAATTTTTCATGTTGTTGTTGAGACAGAGGAGCAGGGGTTAGGCCTGGGAGAAAGGACTGCAGTTGCGTTCATCCCAAGGAGGAAGAGCCCTTTTCAAAACCACAATAGGAGAAGTAGAAGGCAGCGGTCACCGTGATGGTGGTGAAACTTATGTGATTATAACAAACATTTATATGATCAGAAAATGAATAGCTATTTTGTAACCTTTCCTGAGATCCTGAGCTTCGGGCTGATTCTAGGGGATTTTCGAGGCTAGTTTCTTCCAAGACTTGAATTTGTATGATTCACTGGAAAGTATCCCCTGGGGATGGACAAGCCCTTTCTGGGTGAGCACTGTGGTGAGATGAAAGACCTGCTTCATTGCTGCGAGGACGGGTTCCCTGACTGGCAGCATCGGACTTTCTGTTCGCAGAATGCTTTCCCCTTTTGTGAAGACCTTTCACATACTCTACTTGATGACTCTAGCAACTGGCATTGTAAAGTGATCAGGGCACACCAGCGTTTCCTCCAGTATGCCTTTTTACAGAGTAGAAAAAAATGGAGTTCTGAGATAAGTGACTTCCAAAGCTCACTTAGTGATTTTAATGAGCAAAGGGAGGTGTGCAGGCCACACTAATTGGGTTGTGTGACCCAAGGGAAGGTGCACCCTTGGAGTGAAACACTAGCTCAGCCACTTCCACTCTGACCGCAGGCAAGCAACTTCTCCTTTGTGCTTTTATTTCTTATCTACAAAATGGAATAATGGTACCTTTCATGCAGCATTGATTTGGGGATTGATACATGACTTTGTTTCATTTTTTTTCCAGTTCCTTTACCTTTTAGATCATTGATGTTTGGCTTTGAGTGCCACCCGGAAATGTACAGAGACAGAAGGAATGAGTGGTATGGACACAAGACTGGACATTAAGTACACACTGCATATACCTGATTGCTCTCCCATCATCTGACTCACTCATTCCCCAGAGCCAAGACGCCCTTGGAAGCTTTGCTCTGAAGTGTCCTTGTGTGCTTTTCTGTCTGTACTCACTCAAATGCCTTTTTTCATCATTACATTTAGAGTATTGATGGCATTGAGAAATGTCCATTTTTTTTTAACAGAGAACTCTCACTTATTTACCCAGTAGGCCATTATATAAGTAGGCTTGAGAAGTGTTAACAATAGTTCATATAGAATATGAATGATCATTCATTCGAATAAAAGCTTCCAGCTATAACAGAGAGCTTAGTGTCATGATGAAGAGAAATCAGAAAATGACAGCCCTTAGGCCAAATCCAGTGCACTACCTGGTTTTGTAAATAAAGTTTTATTAGAGCATAGGCCACTCTCATTCGTTTACATCATGCCTCTGCTTTCATTGATGGCAAGGTTGAATGGTTGCACAAGAGACTGTGCACCCCCCAAAGCCAAAAATATCTATTATCTCACCCTTTACAGCAAAGGTTTACCAACTCCTGGCTAAGAGCTGCTGCTTCTGGGCTATGTGACCTAACACAAGTCATTTATACTCATTATAACTCAAATTCATTATCTATAAAATAGGGATAATAGTATTGATTGAACAAGATGATCCATGTAACATCCTTGTATGTAGTAAGTCCTCAGTTAACAATAGCTATTATGATATGTAATTGGCTGACCTGACAGGAAGTTCTTTGGAGAAAACACAGCCTGAGAGCCAGCGAGATACCTCAGTGAACTAAGCACCTGCTTAGCCCAGCACAGGGACAGTACCACATGCCACACTGGCCCTGCCCCAGGGCACACTGAGTGGGCCACTGAGATCAGGCATGGTGGTGCACGCCTGTAATCCCAGCACTAAGGAGGCTGAAAAAAGGAGGATCACTACAAGTCTGAGCTGCATAGTGAGACCCTGTACCAAATACATTTAAGAAAAAAAAAAACATCACTCAGCTTGGCCTGGGTTTCACCCCCCAACCCACCCTGTAGATGTCAACAACAGCTAAAGTAACCCTGTTTCCTGCCACAATCATGTTGTCTTAAGATCAGCCATTTAACACCATTAGCTCAACTTCCAGGACATTAAAAGCATGTTCTACCATTCCTCCACACTTAGTTTAGACATTTGGATCAGTGCCATTGAATATTTTCCAATAGTCTGTATACCCTATCAGGAGAAGGGGAATTGAGTGAAGCTTTTGCTGGAATTAAATGTCAAGAGTACCAGCTGCTTCCTGCTAAAAATATGAGTTAGATATTCCAAAAGGTGTGAACCATCAATCAAAATAGAAGGGAAGATTTTTGCATTTAGTTGTTTGTTGTTAGAAAAATTAAAAAAAAATTTTTTTGAAAGAACCAACCTTTGACAAATTGCACTGGAAGCCATTAGGGAAGCTGAAAAAATCATTAGTCTCCCTTTGCCTCCTCTATATGGTACAAAATGCTTTCTCAATATAAAGAAGAAGTCTGATTCTGTGCTCCCATCAGCATATGGAGGTGATTTCCAAGAGAGAAGTGAGAAAAAAAATTCCACAGCCCAACCTTTCAGAAGTGTCACAGTCATATGGAGAGAAATCGACTTTCTTCCTTCTCATCAAGCCTTGCAGGTTTTTAGTCATGGGCGAGGTATCGAGCTGTCAACCCCAGTCCTCTTCAGTTGGCTGGCAAGACTTTGCACCAGGTGTACACCTGGGAGGGAGAAAGGGGATAGGAACAGTCTGCAGCCCAAGACTCAGGTGTGCACAGTGCCCTGGTGACCCTGCCGCCACCACTCCAGGATGTGGCATGCCCTGCTCCAAGTGCTTCCCTCGGTGGCTTCTTAGAATCTCAGAGTGGCCGCTGTCATGAACTGTGGGTTATCTGCTCATACTTAACATAGAGAAGTCCTCTCCTGACATCACACTCCATGCAGGGTGGCCTGGGTAGGTGGTAGAAAGAGGGAAACTCACAGGGTTTCTTCCATCAGAATGTCTCCACTGCCGTCTTCCCCACTCACATGCCTACTCCTACTTCCCTTGATACACTGGCTCTGTCATTTATATTCAACCCTTGCATTGAGAATGTCCCTTTGGTGGATCCCAGCCTTTGGGTAACCATGAGATTCACCTACGGAGATCTTTATAAGCAAAAAACCAGTTTATGGGGGCTTAAGGTTAACCATCGAATTCTGATCTCTAGCTTCTTGTCTTGCTAAGAAAGTCCCCTGGGTCTAGACACAATGCTCCCAGAGTGCCTTTGTATAATTTGATTTTTGTTTGGGTACCAATAAGGCAATTTTGAATGAAAAACAGACAAACAAACATGAGTATTCAATCCCCAGCCTAGAAATCCTGAGGGAGTGTAGGTCTGGAAGGAGCCTAAGTGTTGCATTTTTAGGAAAGTGGCTGGTGCATTGTAGATTTAAAACCTTTCAAGTGATTCCAATATGTGGAGACCTACTATGTGCCAGCTACTTTTCTAGGGGGAGAAAACTGAACACTGGCAAGATGCTTGGTCTCATGGAACCAATGGTCTAGTGGAACAAGCCAGATAATAAATGAATGGCCCAATACTTTTCTGATAGCGCTACCAAGAAAATAGAAGTTGGCATTATAAAGAAGAGAGATGGGGGATGGGAATCCTTACAACTTGGCAGAGTATTCCAAGCATTAGTGCGGTAGTCTTAGACTTTGCTTGTGTTATGCTCCAACTGCATGTACTCAGAGGCACCATCAGGCCACACTCCTTGCTCCAGATGGTCACCCCTTTATGGCACATAGTAGGTCTCAACATATTGGAATCACTTGAAAAGTTTTAAATCTACAATGCACCAGCCACTTTCCTAAAAAGGCAGTGCTTAGGCTCCTTACCAGACCAGGCTGAAAGACTAGAGTGGACCCTGGTTTTGAGGTCAGCCCAGATCAACCACTGGAGGGAGAAAGCACCCAGAGGGCATGCAGGCCCCTCGGGGGGTTGGGCCCCAAGATGCCCCAGCTTACTTTCTGGCTCTTTCACTTACTACTAAATGAATAGCAAGTTGAACACATCTTGAACAATCCTGTTAGGATTGTTTTTTTAAGTCTCATGTTTCCTACATTAGTGATAACTTCGTTGACTACCTCACTCCGAAGTAATGTCCTACTGTCAGCATTATTTATTGAATATCAATTTCTGATTTGTACAATGGCAATACTAAGAGCAAAAGGAGCCACACTTATTCTGCGTAAGCACTCCGCAAGGTAATTAGCTTGTTCCATTATTTCCAAGGTAGACATTGTGAGTCCCATTTCATAAATGTGGAAACTGACTCTGAAATGTTCGTAGAACTCCCACCCTGGCTTGCCTGTTTAGGTCTATTAGAATTTGTGCTCTGTGGCTCTGTCATTGCTTTACCCAGTGAGGTGGTAACTCCCTGAGAAAAACGTTCACCTCACCCACCTCTGCAGAAGACTCCTGTCTCTGCCCCACACCAGAAGCCTTGCTTGTGGGGTTATAAATACAATAATAGTGCATCTGCAGGGCCTCTGCTCCCGAAGAGTCACCCCTGAGGTGACTGCCTAAGAAGGTTCTGGGGTATAAGCCTCAGCGTGACTGCTCACAAATTGCTCTGACTGAGAGCAAAATTGGTGACCCCAGACTGTCTCCTCAAGGCCTCCAGGGGAGTCCTGTCAAACACTGAGACGCCTCAAAGGAACTCCCAAAGCACAGCATGGGCATTTATAAGTAGGCTCTGTGTTTGTCCCCTGAAAAAAAAAAATTCAGGGAATATTATTTTATGCCATCTGTCTTTTTTTTCTAATTAAACTTTTAAAAACTTGGATAACAATACCAAATAAAGCGTCATTCTGTTTCTAGATGAGGGATAGTTATTCAATAAAGCAGACTTGAAACTCCGAGTAAGAGGATTTGGTAGCTAAGGAGGTGGAGGATGCCACACACTGAGGAGAAATTCAGGTAGGGTTAGTGGGGAACTGTGTCTCTGAAGGTAATAGCTTACTTTGTTCACATAATACCCTCATGAGGGATATGATAACTTGGATAAAAGGTGGCTTTCTATGGTGTGTGTTTGAAACAAGGTTGAAGAGAGCAAGGATATGGCTGTGGTGATATTGAGAAGAAATAGCACAGAAAATTGAGAAGTTATAATAGCCTAAGGTGTGGAGGTGAAGTTGTCCCAATATAAGTTCTGTGTTTATTTTAAGAGTAATTAAGCTACAGAGGGTTCATCAGTGCAGACTGTCTCCTCTATCCTCTGCATTTGCTGTTTGCATGCAGCTAGGGGGCGTCATCCTC
The DNA here is from genome assembly GCF_000260255.1 of Octodon degus. NCBI lineage: Eukaryota > Metazoa > Chordata > Mammalia > Rodentia > Octodontidae > Octodon > Octodon degus. The sequence continues at coordinate 21,542,626 of NW_004524577.1, forward strand.
AGAGGAGGAGTCCAATGGCTCACCAAGCATGCCCGGCCAGGGCTCAGCCCAGGAGGCTGATGGCCCAAGGAGCCTTTTACTGGCTTCTGTGGTGCTTCCAAGACTGGGCACCAGGGCCCTGATCTCATGTACTCTCTTGTGCACACTATCTTTTTTTAATGTATTTGGTTGTCTCACACTCATAGTGATCCTCCTGCTTTCAGCCTCTTCAGCATTGAGATTAAAGGTGTGCGCCACTACACCAGATTAAGCAGTTGCTTTAATCTGCTAAACTATCTTGCTGGCCCCGATCTCATATTTTCTTGATGCCAGAACCTTAGGTTTAAGGGGTTAGAGATTGACCTTCAATACCAACAACTGCTCCATAAACAACGTACAAATCCAACATAATGCTCATGCCAATAAGTAACCCACAGTGATAATGTTTGCTCCTGCAAATTTCTCCACATTACAAATTAATTCATTCTGACTTGGAACTGGCAACCAGCGGTAATATTAATTTACCAGATGGAGACGTGACCTGAATATACGCGCGCTCTTAAAGCCAGAGACAGATCTGTCTAAACAAGCAGCTACTTCAATGCCGAGGAAGAGAAACACAACCAAGTAGGAACTCTTGAGTGAGACTCTGTGTGACGCACAGTACAGTGCAAGGCCCAGTGGGCAACAGAAACTATGAATCCTGAGCTGCAGGGACCTTAAGCCATGGTTGGGAAAAACAGAACTGAACCACAGGCCCATCGGAACGTAATGAGGGAGAAGACATTTAATCTGGGGCTCAGTGAGGCTGACGACAATTGGATCTAAAAGAAGGGAAAGATAATTGGGCATAAAAGTAGGGGACAAAGGCTTCAGGGAAGACACTGAACCTAATTTCAGCCTGTGAAAGAGGAATGAATCAATGAAAAGAGTGTTCTTGGAGGGTCAGGCAGTCTAAACAAAGATAAAGAGGGGGTAAGAGTTTGCCCCACGTGGAAAAAAAATAGCGATAGCCTCGTCTGAAGGCAGTTGACAGGATTTTAGAAAAAAAAAAAAAAAAGGGTGGAATAGACTTGATTATAAAGAAGTGTGACAGATAGAAAGAGTTTGCATTTGATTTGCTTTGTGTTCCGTGCTAAGGACTCTATTTGGCTATAAGCCACAGACATCTGAATATCATTCGCTTAATAAAGTAAGGATATGAAGTCCTTCTTGAGTGAAGCCCTAAGAACAGCACCAAGGGGGATCAGCTCTACACTGACACTGGCCCTCTGCCTCTCTGCCTTACTTGGTGGGAAGCATTGCGGTTAAGCTTGCTGCTCCCTGGTTCCAATAAAGAAGTTCTGCTGGCAGTCTCTTAGCCACATTCGGGACAAAATGATAGAAGGTGAGCCAGAATGAAATGGGCGGGCTCTGCACAAGGACAGCAAGAGCTTTTTCAGAAATCCTTAGCAATGTTCCGTTTACATCTTGCTGTCCAGAACCATAGCACAAAGCATCCCATGGCTCAAGGGATGTCTGGGAAGATTGATATTTTTCCTGAGCCCACTGACATCACAAGTGAAATCAGAGTTTTGTTTCTGTAAAAAAAAAAAAAAAAAAAAAAAAGGAGAATATCCATTGGTGCAGCAAATAGCAACCTCTGCACACTATGTGTATCAGTTACTACACAGTGTTATATGGGTTCCTCAACTGACAGTTGTCTTAGAAAAAGCTATGACTTTTTCTAGATGGATTCACCATTAATATGCAAGAGGTTTGGCAGGTAAGAAAAGAAATATTCAGGAGGGTGTGTGGAAGTTGCTCTAAGTCACCTTGGACTAAAGACGTGGACATGAAGACTAGCATCATAGACATGGAAAGGAAGGAAGGAGTTCAGGGCACACTCTTTTCCAGATAGCAATGAATGCACTTTTGGTTCATTGATAACCAAAAGTGGTTTTGTGATAACCACACAGCAGTGAAAGATCAAGGTGAAAACTGCTAGCAAGTTGACTTCTTGGTCCTTTATTTTTTTCATCTATGCACAAAGTTCACATTTGAGTTATAATCATCCTCTGAACCCCTGCTTATTAGAGCAGGAGCAGCTGATTTAAAAAAAAAAAACTACTGAGAATCAGAGACAAGTTGAAGCATTAAGAAATTCTGGTGTACTGTCATATTTTGACATCAACAACCTCTAAGGGGTAGGGAATGAAAAAGAAGATTCCAAGTCAGAGGATTCTAATATGAATGTGGCCTTCTTGGGTACATGAGCTTTTCTTTCTAGCGCTATCCTCTAAAGCCCTTACTCAGTGGGCCATTAGAATAACCTCCAGATGGGGAGATGGCTCAGTGGAATAAGCACTTGCCTGGCGAGCGCAAGGGCCTGAGTTCAATCCCCGGTTCCGTCAAAAAAAAAAAAAAAAAAGAATAG
>NW_004524577.1:21548505-21554090 GCF_000260255.1 Octodon degus
TCCAGAATGTAATGCATCTGGGCTTACAAAGTAAAATGAGGACCCAGGGGCTGGGGTGTAGCTCAGGAGTAGAGTACACACCTAGCATATTCAAGGCCCCAAGTTCCATCCCTAGCACAGGAAAAAAAAAAAAAAGGAAGAAGATGATTTAGGTCTAAAACCAAAACACTTTACATTCCTTTTCATGATTAATCCTAAACAATGACTCATCCTAAACAAAGAAAGCATGTTGGCTCCTTGTAGACTAGGAACAAAAAGGGAAGAGTAAAACGGAAGGAATTCCACAGGCCTTTTGGGGAGTAGTTTTATTTATTCATCATTATAAAAGAACAGGATAGAATTTTTTTCAAGACTCAAAAATGACTATAACTTGAAAAATGTATCCTTTGAAAATGTCATTAAGTGCCATGAAGAAACATTGAAGAAATGTCCCTGGTCTCAAGGAGGTCCAGCCCCATGGCAGTGCCCCATGAGGATGCGACTTTCCGGGCCTGGACCTGGGCTGTGGGAGCAGAGAGAAGAGGGTCTGTCTGAGGGCTGCAGCTCACTTTGCACTTGGGTATTTCGTGGTTCTCCAAAGGCACAAATAGAACTGGACTTTTATTTTAGCTAGAAAGGAACTTTTAGGCAACTCAACTACATTAGCTGAAAGACCTGACATTACCAGAAACTAAAGGATTTCTAATTTAGCATCTCAGATGTCCTTCTTAGGGCTGGGGAAGGGGTCAAGGAGAAACTTGGGGATGGGTGCAATGAAGAAACTGGATTAGTCTTATTTGCTGTACATAATTATGTAATTGCTGAGACACTTCCCACTACACTCATCTTGATCTGACTTTCAAAGTAGACTGTAATTTTTAAAAATATAGACACACCTGGCTCTCAATGCAGTTACTGAAAGGTCAGCTCATTTGAAAGTCACCAGAGTCTTCCTCTGTTGTGCAGACCACCTGGATAACAAGGCTGGGTCACTGGGTGGAAAACAGATAGTTCACCCTCTTCCTTCACATCTACAGGTATTTATTCCTTCATCCCTTTCATATTGTTCTGACATTTTAATAATACATACAAAACATTTTTAAAGAAAATAGTTTATCTGTGTCAAAGAAATAATTCTGCATATTCTCCTATTCTCTCAGATTCCGTAACTCCGTCTGCACATTTGGCTGTCTGCTTCCTCTACCAGAGGCTGAATTCTTTCAATCTTGTGTTTGGCTAATGAGATGTTGCCTCTTGGCACTAGTACAGGACAGGCACAAGAGACACTGGAAGAGGTTTGCTTGCTCCCCTGACAGGGAGGCCTGGATATTGTCTTATTATTTTTCTCACTGCTGAGACAAAACACCTGGCACCCAAAAGAAGGAAAGGTTTGTTTAGCTCACAGTCTGTAGAAGTTTCAGTACATAATGGCCGACTGCAAGACAGGGTAGCTTGGCAGGCAGGTATTGCAGAGGAGAAATAGTTCATGGAGGGCAGAAGGGGTGAAAGCAAGTAAGGGATGGCTACAGTTCTTTCTGCCCCTTGTATCTTATCCAGGCTACTTTCGGCAGGTGGCACTCACACCCTTAATCCTAGTGCCCTTGATCTTAGTGTTGCACCATGAATTGATGCCAGTACCACACACTCTAGATCCAGCTACCTCGGAAAAACCTTCACCTATGACTATATGAGGCTTTGGAGGGATTTAGACACAAGCCCAAACAGTTACAAAACTACACGGCCAAAGGTATATGATAGGGTCTGCTAGAGGCATCAAAAGGCCTCGGGCAGAGAAATCAATGAGATACTTCAAGAGGATTTTTTGGAGCTTCAAAGGTAGACCTCTAGTCTAATTTTGTCTGAACATTTGCTGTTTGAAAGTCAGTATGAATTTTTAAAGTGCAAATGTTTGAATAGTTACACCATTCCTCATATATAAAAGTATATCTTGGAAATGTATTCTGGTGAAAGTCTCTTTTCCACCCAGAGAATGGCTTAGGTCCAGAGGTGCCTTCTCATAGGATCTGAAATGAGTGGCCTCCTCTGAAGTTGATAACTTGATGACTTGAGTCCCAAGCCTCTCCATCTCCATCCTTTCCCCCAGGCATACTGTCCTCTCTAGAGACAAGATCCTTGTATTTCCCTCCAGAGATCAGCTGCATGTACATGTACACGAGGACAGGAGTACACATAATTTATAAATGTACTTAGGGAGCAGAATGATTTTAGTGAGCAGGTTCAAGAGAAAAAAAATATCAGCTCAAAGCCAGTGAATGAGAAGACTTTGAACTCAAAGTGTAAAGGGAGATAAAAGGAGTGCAAGTAAAGAGTAGCTCAGCAGTGGGTTATCAGAAGACAGAAATAGAGCAGGAATTCAATCCACACAAACACAAAGAAAGGGGAGGTTCACAGACCCATCACATGCATGAGGATATGCATTTTCCAGAGCTAATGGGCTTGGAGACTAACAAGAAATGTGCAGCCGTGACCCCAGCGAGGCACGGATTGCTGAGGCATGGGCAAATTCTACCTGTGGTGACATAGCCACATAGCCTCAGTGACTTTTGATCACTGTCATGTTGGACATTTCCCGTGGCCACACACATTTATGTTATTTCAGTGGAGCAGAACATTTCACTTTTCAAGTCAAAGATACATGACATGAATTGGCCAAGATGCCTGAGCCTCAATGAAATGGGGGTTCATCGAGGCCTTCAGGGGAGCACTCCCCTAGTTGCTGCAGTACCTGAGCTGAGCCACCTTCCTCCCTGGAAATGTTTTTAGCAGTGAATTTTTGGAAGGTTGGCCAGAGTTGATGGTTGTAGGCCAGATGCACCTGTTAGTCCTTCCTTAGGGAACACCAAAATTCTTTCTGGGACTAGGGAGCAAGAGTAAGCTAGAACATGGAATTTTTCAAGTAAAGTCCCCCAAACAAATGATTCTCAGCAAAATATATGTATCTTACCATGCAAGTTTATTTATGACCAGATTCTATAGAAATGTAGGACTCCTTCTCCCACCACAACTCACTAACAGCACAGGACCCTGCCAGTGAATGGAATATTAAAGAAATGTGACAGACTTTAAAGAGTGAGGGACTTGCGTCCTGAAATGGTGAAAAGTTTTACCTCTGGATCCCCATAAGGCTTCCATTTGTGGAAGTTCTCTTTGCCCCAGCCCCAGAGAACCTGGCAGAACCCTGCAGCAGTCTGATTGGCATAGACAGTGCAAGGTGACAAAGAAATAAGCTGGCTACTTAGGTGGGCTGCATGACAGAGCAGACCCTGTGAGGTGGCCCGACTCGGCATGGACTTTAGAGGTTCGGAGATGAGTTCCATTTATAAGAGAACTCAGCTAGGCAGGAGTAGGTGAAACAATGCACAGGAGTGAAGTGGGCACATGAATATCTGTACCAATCTGTTGATGCACAAAGGCAGGCCATATTTTCTAATGGCCAAAACAATCTTGCCCACCAATGGCAGGGTGCTGTACATTTCCAAGATGGCTGGAACAATTAGAGAAGGATGCTTACTGATCATGCAACCAGGGCCAAAAATTAGAAGACCTTGAGTGGTAATTTAACACATCATCCTTGTCCTAATTTCTTACTGAATAGAAAACACACAGACACAATTGCCATATTTCAAGTCTCCCTTCAGATTTTTTTTTTTTTTTTTTTTGCGGAACCGGGGATTGAACTCAGGTCCTTGCGCTTGCCAGGGAAGCATTTATCCTACTGAGCCATCTCCCCAGCCCCCAGATTATTTATTTTTTATTTATTTGGCAGAACCAAGGATTGAACTCAGGCCCTTGCGCTTGCCAGGGAAGCACTTATTCTATTGAGCCATATCCCCGGCCCTCCCTTCAGTTTAAACAAGAATTAATACCATACATTTCTTATAATCCAGTTTATATGTGTATTATTGGGCACACTTCATAGCTATGAATTGGTTAGAGGACCCTGTCACCTTGATGTCTACCTAGATAGCTGGACATTTCACAAATACCCTCAGTTACTCTTCCTACATTGATGTACAGAGCATAACATTGTTATGTTTATTTTGTATTTTTAAACTTATTTTTGGTGTAATTCTAGAGTTGCACAGACTTTAATCAATTTAATTATGTAGCCATTGCCACAATGAAAATACAAGAGTGCCCTCATATAGACTCCCCCAATGTACCCTGCCTGAACTTACATTTTTAAAACAGGTTCAAGAGCTGGGGAGATAGCTCAGTAGAATGAGTGTTTGCTAGGCAAGTGTGAGGTCCTAAGTTCAATCCCCGGTACTGCAATAAATAAATAAACAAACAAACAGGTTCATTCTATAGATGACCAGCCTCCTGGATTATGTACTGATTCTCACCATAGCCTCTGCTTGCTGAGGGTTATACTTTTTAGTCTTATCCACAATGTGCTGCCATTCTCAGAGACAGACAGAAGGAAGCTCTCTAAAATGCTTGCTTGTTTTGCTTAGTGAGGAGTATATTGAGTTTATTTGATCTATGAACATAAACAAACATGAAGTTTTAGGATATTCCCCACCAAAAGAAAAGTTGAAGATAAATTCTATCCTTCCAGTTAAAGCTCCATTCATAAGAGATAAGTTAGCTGTGGGCCAGGCAAGAGAACTGCTAAGTCACAGCTCCGATGCATTTCCTTCCTCTAAATGAGCCTCGAGGACAGCGACGACCCCAGCATACCAGCAGCTGCTGCAGGGTTCACGTCACTGCACCTACCCCTGCTTTTCAAAGGTAGTCTCCTACTAAGCACTTAAAGGAAAATCGTGTCTTTCCTAAATGAAAACTGTATCTGTCCTAAATGAAACCTACCTCAATGAAAGCTAGTAACCGAATTTGCTGTTGGCTTCTCATGAAGAACCTCATTAAAAAATTTATTAGAATGCTATCTATCCATGCTCACTCTGGATATTTTAAAAAATATAAAACTCAGATTGACTTTGTGTCATGTCTGGGTGGTAGTTAGGAACTTTAAAAAAATTAATCAAGGGCCGGCCAAATAGCTCAGTGGATTAAAGCGCCTGCAAGCAGGCTCAGGGGTTGGGGTTTCAATTCCCAGGCCTGCTGTGCTGGCCCTGCCCCCGGGGCACGCTGAGACAGCAATTGAGACTGGGCGTGGTGGCCCTCACGCCTGCAATCCCAGCTCATGGGAGGCTGTAAACAGGAGAATCTCTATGAGTCCAATCTAGTAATGAGACCCTGAACACCCTGTAAACCCTTCCCTAAACTACAGAAAATAAATAAATACTAAAAAAAAATTAATCATGTGAGTTCAATGAACTACTTCATGTGTGAGCAAGTCTTATCATCAAATAATATACTCTGGTCACCCAGAGAGCCAACGGATGACTCTTTAGAACAAAATAGGGGGAATTGACATTTGTGAAATAAATGGGGACAAGAAGGGCATCGAGAAGAGCCCTGGGATCCAGCTACCAGGCCTCTGGGTTTATTTCTTTTTTTCCTGGATTTAGCATTGACCCAGGTAGTGACAAGGCAGGACATTTGTTTCGTTTTCGTTTTTTCTTTCTTTCTTTCTTTCTTTCTTTCTTTCTTTCTTTCTTTCTTTCTTTCTTTCTTTCTTT
>NW_004524577.1:21554330-21554926 GCF_000260255.1 Octodon degus
GCCCATGAACATTCATTTCTTTAGGAACATCCAGGTGTCTGTGGAGAGCGATCACAAAGGTGACAGGTGCTACTGCCCAGTGCCACCAGCAGAAAGGCAGCCTTGGGAAAACGTGATGGTGCACCTCTGCCAGACGGGCATGGAGATCCTTCTGCTCCTGCCGATCTCGGAACGCAAGAGTGAGCCCTTACACCTTACGTGAGCTCAGCAGCACAACTACACATGTATGAAGACCAATATTTTGAACTATGAGAATATTTAAGCTTTAAAGTCTTTAGCTACAGAGCAAATTCAGAAAGAAGTGGGGAAGCCATTAAAATCCTACACTAGAGAAGCCGTATGCCAAGGGTCCATTGATGAGCAGGGAGCGCATCAGTTCAAGACACCACCCCCTTCTGTCTAGCCTGCTTCCCAGTCCTTGTCCCTCTGGTCGTCTCCTCCTCCTCCTCCTCCTCCTCCTCCTCCTCCTCCTCCTCCTCCTCCTCCTTCTCTTCCTCCTCCTTTCCAAGATGGCTGGAACAATTAGAGAAGGATGCTTACTGATCATGCAACCAGGGCCAAAAATTAGAAGACCTTGAGTGGTAATTTAACACATC